>NC_092101.1:21610370-21959069 GCF_045679555.1 Salvelinus alpinus | reverse complement strand
CCATATTGAATTTGCCTTCAATTACTTGAATGATTCATCCAGTACTAAACATGATGTTAATTATTTTATTTAGTGTCAATGCTTTCAGCATTTCAATTTTCAGAATTCTGTATCTTATTGTGTTTTTCAGATTAAAACATATTTAAAGTAGCCTCATCAATTGAGAAGCATTTAATTCAAAAACTGAAACTTTTTCTTCTTGTCATTTTCTTTGGCAAACAGACAACAGCTGTAGGAGGCGAACATCATTACTCATGAATGACACTGAACCTGTTTCCATGGTAATACACTTCCTTTGCTTTCTTCCTAGAAACCCTGAACAGTGTCTGAACCCCAAACACATTTTCAACACAGGCTTTGACTAACGCTTTGTGTTGGAGAATGGAACCTCATGCATGTACAACCCAAATCAATCATACCCAACATGTATTAAAAGTTGAATTCTCTTTGCATTTAAAGAAAGTTTTGACCTATAACAATTGAGGGTAATATAAAATGGAATTAAGTGCAACGTGTCCACATATCAAGGAATTCATTAATGAATTGTCAATATCAGCACAACTTTCTACCTTGCTGTAGAAGGACACATACTTGATGTCTTCATAGAGGTGTGATATACAAATCAAATTTTAAATTAGTTGTATTTTTATATAGCCCTTCTTACATCAGCTGATATCTCAAAGTGCTGAACAGAAACCCAGCCTAAAACCCCAAACAGCAAGCAATGCAGGTGTAGAAGCACGGGGCTAGGAAAAACTCCCTAGAAAGGCCAAAACCTACAACTGATAACATGATCTGGCTTTAGTAGCCTAAAGCCAGCACACAGCCATGCCCACACAATATAATCACAACTGTTATGGATATACATAATAGCCATAGCAAACCCATTTGCTATGTTCCCTAATGGTGACAAACTGCCAGTAATTACTGATTAAATCCCCAGCCCATCACTCCTTCCTGGTCTGCTATCTGAGATGGGTTGGTGGAACGGTTGTGGCAGCCACATGACAGAGTGCCCCCTTCTGGTGCTAGGTGGAGCAAGCAAAAACACAGGAGCTTATTTGATCATCTTACATAACACACCATGTATCAATATTCCTCTGTTGCCTTCATCTAATAGGATTCAATAGGATTGACTGAGCTCCAGGACCTCTCTCTAACACCAACAAACAGCCCACCACAGAAATTAACATTGATATTTGTAGGCATGTGTCTCTTCTACTCTCATCTGGTAACTTTGGGCTAGTTCAGTTGAATGATCCGTATTAGGATATGATCATAATCATTACACCATATATTTTGTTTAATGCCATCTTACCATTCTCTTATCAAATACCATCAACATCTATTGAATTGTACAGTATCTGCTAGGCATAATTCTTTATCTGGGCCCAATGTTCCACTCTCATTTGAGGATATTGTAAACCTATTATGAAAATAGTTTTTCCCATAAGGGGTGCAGGAGTTCATGGAAGAAGCAACTATTCTCTTTATTTTTGTGATAGGCTGTCTCAGCTGTCTGTGTCCTGTCATTCTGACATCTGGTATAAAAGACAAGCAAGCGGTTTGCGACATCACAAGCCACAAAAAAAGAAGATAAAAAAGCACCTTTAAAAACATCAAGAGTTTATGGGGCAGAGATCAGAAATAAGTGCTGCTCTACAACATGCTGAGCCTCAAAAAAAAATCATTTAACATTCTTTAATTTTCTGAGTAAAATGGACAGCCATTTCAGGTCGAATAATTGTTTGAACCAAGGATTTTATCATTAATCCAGGAGGGCTGGCAGATCTGGGGTCACACTGGGGGTTGATTAGGTACGAGGCGCACAAAGCTCTCTTCAGTCGATGCCGTTGAAAAGAAGCAAGTAATTTAGATTCAGAATTGGTCTAGGACTGTGAAGCTCGCTCCATTACCGAACATTTTCAATTTCAGCCTCACAATAAACATCAAGCTTGCCAAGGAAATTATAGCATTTGGTAATGTACTGGAGCAGATAGGTGGGTATTGACAAGAGGACACAACCCAAGGCATCAGCAGAATAAATCCTTGAGATATGGGGTCTCTTGTTTGACTTGGGTGGACTCTCTGTTTTCTTAAGATGTGTTCCTGAGTTTACCAACATGCATACACATTTTTTTTTGTTGCCCAAACTAAATATGCCACAAAAGAAAATATAAAACCATTAAATCAAAACTTGTACACATCTTTGCTTGCCTTTTGAGTGTTTATAGCACTTACATTCTGAGATTGAAAACAAACTGAAGGCCTTGAACAGTAGAACTTATACAATGGACTACATTTAACAATATACTTCATCCAATACAAAGACCTCATACTATGCCATGTTTACATCCATGCATGTGCCATTCTTCCCTAGTTTAATTAAATTCCTCTATTATTTAATAACGGTGCAGATGAGAAATTAGTTCCCATTTACAATGCCATTGTTTATCTAAAAGGATGAAACCCAAATGCCAACACCAAACTATTCTGGAACTACTGGGGGATATTATTTAGGACAACATTGTGTTCCAAGAAATGATTGGTCAACCATTTTCCTTTGATGGAATGTTCTGTTCATTGCTTGCTTGGGATTGTAATGAGAAACATTTAAAGCACACAATTCTGCCACTTTCTGTCCTATAATTACAAAGGGGTAATAGGGGTGCATAGTTCAAACCCCCTAGTTTTCAAAAGGAAGCCTAAACAAATCCAAGATTGAGCATTTTTACATTGGATTTCAGTATATTAAGTAATAATTTTTGTATAGATAGCATAAAATCAAGGAGAGGTGTATTCAGCGGACAGTTCGGACAGAGCGAATTTCCCCCTGCATTTTCACTGCATCTTAATCCCAGGGGAAGGAGAAAGCCAAGAAGCAAAGAAGAAAAGGATGGGGATCTTCCATCTAAATGAATATTATCAGCATGAAAACAAAGTGACTACCTGAACAAAGTCCATTTTACACCCACACTTCAATAGATTTCACCCCTGGAGGCAATATCCATTGAGCCAGACATGGCTAATAGGCCTCTACTCTTCTTGACTGTGCAGTCACATTGGACGCATATCACCGGGGTTCCACTTGCACACGGTAACCATGAGAAAACTGAACCAAGAAGGTTGCCTCACAAAAACGATTTGAGACCATTCACTCACAAAAAGATTTCCCAATGTGTTTCAAAGGACCTTCGCATACTGCAATTTGTCATAGTTGCACTCAAATACAGTACTGCTGAAACAGAGCTGCTGTTTTAGGATGAGAGTAAAAATTTTGCTAAAAATCGCAAGAGATCTCCAGTAATTTACAAAAATGAAATATACCCCTGGATTTAGACGAATATGACAGATAATTGCATTTGCGAGTAACTGTTACCAGAATGCTTAACCTGAGGAAAACATGAGCATTTTGAGAGTGAACTGCAGCACAATGAAAATAAATGAAATGCAGATTTGGTGCAGGGTTGTGATAACAATTTCCCCAAGGGGACTGAGTTGGCAGACGTGCTGCTTTACAATTAAGGAAATTAAGCAAGGGTGGAATCTGCAAAGATTGAGTTATAGAGTCACGGTACATGCCCCATCACACCAAGCAAATAACATCCGACTTTTAACTGCAATTGATACAACCATATGAATTCCTCTGTTAAAGCATCTGACAACATGTGGCAGATTGGAAAGCTGGTACAATGTTTCCTTGCTCCGTTTGCTTTGCTTTTTCTCTGTCATGGAGAGACGATTTCATTTCCACTAACAGAAATGTGTTGTTCTCTCTACACTATTCCTGATTGGATAGAAATTGACATGGCAGCAGACAAGGAAAGCCATGCTGATATCTAGGTACATCACATTCCCAGAAATTACATATCCAACCTTGCTTTCGCAATACAAACAGATTTCTTCTACCCTTAGCCTGGCTTGTAGTTGGCATTTTTGTACTTCCAAATACCTCTTGCCCCTCTCTAGCCTACATGGGTATAGGTTAAGTCCAGGAGTCAGCAGTCTCCATTGAGTGACTATAGCTATGATTCATGAATACATCAATGAAAAGACAAGGAGGGAGAGACAGAAAGTTAAGGTCACCAAAGTAGGAATTGGAGACCAAGAGGTGTTGGGCAAACGCATATCAACATAATCAATGTCTTAAACTTCCTTGACACTTGGCCATAGCCCTCCAGTGTATCCAGTTCCACTTTGAGCCCAGAGAATCTCCCATGGAAAGTTAAAGCCCCAGACGCCAGCCCATTTGATGGACAGCTGAATGGAAGGCAGCCACTTCTTCCAGATCACTGCCTCCAATTTTCTAAAGGTGGTAAACTTAGGAGATAGTGTCACCACCAAGTTATATGAGGATGTAGCTCAGAGGAAACACAACAACTTAACACAAACACCCTGCTTCCCCAGATATGAAATGAATTATTGACTTGATGAAGGTATAGGGTGTTAAGATAGATCGTGGATCAGGGCAACAAAGGGCCAGCATAATCAGGAAGAGACAGTGCAGAAGACTTCAGGGTCAGCCAATTTCCCAGGGGAGGATAGAACGTTCCTGAACCCTGATCTAACCTCCGGACAACTCACAGCAAAACACTCATCCTCTCAATGTGAGGAAGTGCAGTGATGACATCAAAGATGAAGGCATACTTCACCTAAGAGCCTATCATTACTGTGATAAGACTATGACAGATATACCTTCAAACACAATTTTTACAGATTGAAAGACGAACAGAAGGTAAAATAATTGTACAGACACTTCTGATACATGGTTAGCAAATACTGTATACCTTACTCAATTTTAGTTTCATAGTAAAATGGATTTGTTGTGTACATACTTTTCACATCCATCAGTGAAGTGCTCTTATATAACTTTAAAGGATGTTTGCACAATGTTTGTAATGAACACCACCAACCACACCATAAATGACAGAAACTGGACTGCATGTCCATCCACTACTTTAATCTGTATCTTATTGGAAGGGAAATGTTTGACTTCTGCAACCCTTTTTGAGTTTTGAAAGTTTGTATCATTATCGCTCAACTGATGCTCCTATGGGAAAAGAACACTCAGTCATTTACTACGTTTGATTGAAACAGCTCCTTTCATCTTACCTTCGGTTTGAGGGAAAAGTAACCCTTCAACACTATCAAAAATATAAATATTTCACAAATCTCTCAAAATCTGGCAAAGCAACAAAAGGTTTTTTTCAATAGAGGTAATGCATACAGCAGATGGCTTCTTCTCATCAGATTGTCTGTGATTGTTTCAGTCCGTTCTAGGATAGTTTTTTGTTGTTGTTTTTTTCCCTCTCATTACGTTCACATCTGTGTGAGACTAACAGGTGTGGGGTTAAAGAGAGATACGCCACAGAAAATTGTGAGGGCTTGGAACCTAGCCCACGTAACACTATAGTAGATGAATTAGAAAGAAAATCAAACCATTTTCTGCCCACTTGAAGATGATTCTAGGCTGTCAGGGAGGGCACAGCAAATCTTTCTCCATAGTATGTGTGAAGCACGTCAACAAATGTTTTTAATATCAATACAGACAAAATCAGGACCGTGTGCGTAAAAAGGCAAATTTCACCATCATCAGCACTGTTTTGCTCATTGAAACTGTTCAACGGAAGATACAATGCTTAGAGAGTTGCCAGCTACGCTCCATGTAACTATGCACTACAATATTACAGAAAAAAATTGCTTTTAAATAGCTATGGCGCCTGTCTAGCCATTAACATTTCTGAAAAAAAACTAAAACATTGTCTGTTCTCTTCTCCTCCTTGTGTGCCAGGGCGACCACACAGCGAAAACTAGGAAGAGGATGAAAGTTTTCATTTAATGTCACCCACTAACTAACTGTCCCCACACCCTTCATCCCCAGTGCAACCCTCAAGGGCACCCTGCTCATACAATGTGAAGGAGATTACCACAGTAGCTAAGTGCTGTCAATGGTACACCAGAAAAGCAGAGACTTCATCTATCGTAGCAAGCTGGGTTAAAACTAAGATGTTTAATTTCTTACTTTTTATCATGACCATGCAGGCCACTGCTTCAGTTTCAAACTAGTTATTTTCACCATTCAAGTTCCAACATAAAATCTCAAGCTCCCCCAAATCTTTACTGTCTGAGTCCCAAGATGTCCCAAAAATCTGGATATTTCCAATCTTGGCTTGATGGGGTGCATGGAATTAAGAGAGGCAATTACAGAAAAATGAAATCTTGTGTTTTCTATACAAATGTGAACCAAGGGAAAGCAGATTACGATAAATCCAAACTGCCTGTGAATTCATGGGGTCCCTGAATGACAGAACTTGTTATTACTGTATGTAAACACTGCCAAGCTGATGATATTGTGGTAAAACACATCGTACATAAAACATCTCTGGACATGTTCAATTACCCAAAGCACATTAAGAGCCTCATGAACAGCAGTCAAGATTTTGGGGAATGTAATCATCTTTATACAATTATGAACAAATGCTGAAAGAATGTTGGTGATGCCAGTTTGGACAGTAAATAAGTTTGAACAATTTGAAGACCGCAGGGGCCCTTTATCAAAATCTACCATTATTTTATTTACATATTTTTGTTTTTAAATTACCACATACTCTGCTTGCATATTGATTTTGATGGTTTTCGTCAAAGCCCGTGAATTTGCCACTAAATCATACAACTGGCATATTATCTATCACATACGATACATAATGAGTAAAATTACTTTTTGCCAAACCAAAGCCCATTAACCACATTTTTTGGGGTGCAAATATAATTTTCTAGGTCTCATTATTCCTTTTCGCAGCACTGTCTCGGCAATGCAGGTTATTCTCACCATCTGCATTGGCAGATTAAGCTAAGGAGGCGTTCATTACCCAGCCACAGACAACGCATCATTTCTATGCGTTTCAGGCTCTGGTTGGGAGGAAGAGATTTAAGCCTCCCCCCTCAACATATCAACTTGGAAGGCCATTAAAGCCTAACCATGTGAATACCACCTATTCAGGGAGAACTCATTGTTCACGCCAAGGTAAGTGAGCAAATCTTTAGACCATAATCACTACCGCACACGATACACACTGATTTGAAAAGAGGAGAGGGAGAAATTGAGAAAATAAATATTAAGATACAGAGGCCGGTCCTTTGGCTTGTGGAGATAGTGTGTGCACAGGAGCAAGTCTAATTCTCTTTCCATCTGAACCAAATTAGAAAGTATGCCAAGCAAAACGTGTAAACCTATTGATGCCTCTGGATGTATGCATGCAACCACAAAATATCCACTCTACCATTACCAAAGGATGGCGAGGAAGGTTTGAGTCAATGAAACCCTATAGGATGAAAATAGCAAAGAACAAACAAACCCACTAGGAGAACACAGGAGGATCTCCAGCATCTATCACACATCCTGATTATGAGGCTGCAGTGATATGGGTCAAACGTTGCTCAGCAAACATTAATAAATCCCTCTAAATGGACCAGCACAATGGCCACTAGCTATGGTTTTACATTGTGTGTGTTTTAGAGACAGCCTCGCGTGTCTAAGGAGAAAGGGGTCAGCCAGTCAAATCTAATGGGTAAATATGCTATGCGACTGCATCCCCCTGTGCAGTATTGCTAATTTATCTGTCAACAATATTAATTGTGATTTTAATTTCAGTCACTTTATCAGAACAAATATGTCAAGTAATTTTAATATCCTAACATGTTGGGTCAAAGTGATCACACAGCCAAAAATACGTTTAAGCCAAATAATCTTGGTAAACTCATTACAACAATACAACATTTCTAAAATGTTCTGTTAAATTGTCATTTTACTGTGCACATTTGAACAGGCATTGGCAGTAAAGACCACTGAGCAAACATGAGTTTGACTTTCAAAATTAAGGCCCTGTTTGGCTGAATTGTTCTTGTCTTCCATATGCACTACAAAAAATTGTGTGAAATTAGATGATCATGATACATCGATACATTGTAGACAGTTGTTCCTTCATAGAACTCACAGGTAGCATAACCCCTCCATCTAAAAGGACCAGTGTCAGTCAGCCGGTGGATATGATGTTGGTGTGCATTTTTACAAGCAAAAATTGTTTTCTGGCATTTCATGGGTGATAAATTATGTTAATCCTTAAGGGGCACTGGGGTGGAAATGAATGAAGTGAGAGAGAAGGCGAGATTAGCATATCCTAAATCCATTTACAGACTGGCAGTGTTTGGAGCAGGGCTCCAGTTTCACCCGTTATTATTCCATCATCGATGCTTCATTTCATCCCCACAACCACCCTCCAACCCAACCCCCAACCTCCATCCCCCCAAAACCCGTTCCCAGCCTCCACTTAAACCAGCACGCTTATTTGCTCAATATTTGTTGGATTAGTGTGAGACCTGAGGTTAGAGATTATTTGAGAATGTGACAGGAGTTCTAAAAGTATGGACATGAACTGTGCAAAACAACAGGACACAACAAAGGACTGGATCAGAAAAACACAAATGGACAACACTTGACTTGACACAACCTGACATAAAGCCTACATAATGTTATTATCAATGTAACATAAGACAAGTCCTAACAGTTCATTACAGACCTAATGACAACCATACTCATGAAAAGTGTCAACCAAATTATCATGCATGCGTTGCAAAGATACCGGTAGTCTACCAAAGTTACCGGAATCTTCTATATGTTTGGTAATTAGCAGGTAATCTATGGCAATCTATGGTAATTTTGGTAATTTATACTTTAATAACTTAAAAAAATATGTATTCATATATAGTATTCATTTTTATATCTGTGTCCATATTGTCTTTGAGTTTCAAGTAGATAGGCCACATGGTTAAAGAGAAAATATAATAATGAATGAAAAAAGCATCTAATCAACAATGGAATTATTTTCAATTCTCTTCCAACTATTGTCTTTTTTCACAACTACCACCAGTTTGGCCCCAAAACATTTACAACAAATACCTATTGACATAGTACAATAGATAAAAGTGTGTACAAAATATATATAAAGGATATTTCATGCTGAAACCCTCATATTAAACACCAATGTTATTCACTAAGTTGATGGTTTAAATTTAGGATAATGTTTTACAACTTTGTCATTCTATTTTGTATCTTAAAATCATCTTATTTGATTTTTAAAATATATTTTACATGTGATATCTGAAGTGGGTACTTCAGATATCACAGGCCATCAGGTACTTCAGATAAAAGGCCATCAGCTGTCATCTGATAAAATTCCATATATTCCTTGAAAGTTACCAAAATTCTGGTATTGTACTGGTAAACTTAGAAAGTTTCCAGTATATCCTCCCTTTGCAACCCTACATGCATGTAAAGTTCAACCAAGACACAATATCCATGTTTATCAACTTCATAAAGTGATTCCCTATTATGGCAAATATTGTGATATACTGTATGTAAGCTATCCTCTTCTAAAAACTGCACAAAAATGTTTCCATATTCAAACCTGGGCCTTTGATGCTGCACAACTGAGTGAAAGACAAAAACCTCTTTATGTTGGAAACACATTAGAACACTACCCAGGATGAAATAGGGGCTTCAGCACCAGCAACCTCAGAGCCTGACAGAGATCAGGATGGGAGAGAAAGGAGAGAGGCACCTCTAAAAGCAAGGTGTTTCATAGGCTGGATGCCCTTATTTAGAGGCTTGTGTGAATCCATAGTCAAAAGTAATCAGCCGCGTCCCCAGACTGCTCCTCTCTTTTCCGAGGCACACAGCCAGCGAAAACATATTTCCATTTTAACGCCTTCTGATGATCAAAGCATCAGCTTAATATAATCAGCTCAAACCCATTTACTGGCGAGCCCCACCGCTGCGTCTGGGGAGCGCTTCCCTTCCCAGCCCTATCTATTCTAAAACAGGTGCTATAATAGTAAATTAATTAGGCTGAGGAGATGCACCTTGTACGCGGCTGCCGCCAGCCCCTTGTGGGTCACAGCCTCCAGGAAAATGCCATCTGGGCTGCGTTTCCCCAGGGAGGCCCGAGGGGAGGGGGGATGTTGGGGGGCACACTGCCACTGACTGGACCTGCGCTTGACTGTGGAGGTTTTACATGACAATTAACCCTATTAGCCTTTCGCTTACTGTGTATTTGCTTCTGTATTATTTTATCCTTGAGGGGAGTGTTGGTGGTGGTGGTGAGGGGGGGGGGGGGGGGTGTTATAGCACCTCAACATGTCGGCTTCCGCAAATGTTTACAGATTGTGGCAGCTGCTACGTATGAGAATGCCAGAGGGGCAGCGACCTTGGCTGTACGATTGACATCTTGCAAAGTAACCGCAACCTCTCATACAGCTCATTTATTCCCACAGAAGGTTCAGTCTGCTACAGTGGGAGAAGATCACCATTGTCCAGAGGGGAAGATATTACAGTGCCACAAAAGAGTGACGGGAGGTCGAAGAGCCTTATTTACCAACCAACCTGCGCCTGTGCTCAGGCTGCCCATCACATATCCCGCTAGTCGATAAACCTCAAGGTTATTTAGGCAGATGAAAACAAGAGTCAAGGGTGCTCCATGGCACATTCGCATGAGGACAGCTTTTAATTGCCTAAAGGATCTCTTCGGCTCCAGAGACGGATGTGGATGTGGCAACCGTCTGATCTTAAAGCGCCCACGCAGCTCTGCTCCGCTGAGGCTGGCTAAGCTAATAGCATGTAGCACTGGAAAATGTGAGGAAGGGTTTGACTCCTGAGCCTGAAATCTGAGCGTCAGGTTGTTTTCAAGTCCCTATCTCCCCATGAAATAGGGAAGAAAGGAGAAAACCCTGCTTAATGAGGTAAAAAGCCGTTAAAATTTATGCTTACAGGATTGCCCGGTGACTTTTGATGTAATTACTTGGGGAGCCAAGGGCCCCTGAGGAAACGAAGGCAAGGTGCTGACGGTAAAGATGAGACTGTGAGAGGAGGGGCAGATGAATTAAAATGCAAAACAAGTTGAAATAACTTAAAAATAAAGAAAAACCCCACCAAGTGGTGAAGACAGAGATGTGAGATCACAGTCTCATTACTTTAAAACACAATGGAGCACTGAAAGCTAAAGCGATTAGCTGTGCATTTTGCTTTCCTCTTCCCTCCGCCCCCTCCTTCTCTCTAAGGATGGGAGTCTCCACCGCTTGCCACACAGATTTTGTGATTAATCAAACGTGTGGGGAAAAGGGAGCTGGAGAAGGAGTAGGGCCAACAGAGGTCCCCAGCCAGAGCAGTGCGCCTGAGGGGCTCTGGGAACCCCTCGTCTCCGGGCCTCAGGTCCCGGGATCAGCTTCCACAAATATTGGGATTTGATGGGAAGCTGGGCGGTAAGCCCCAAACAGATGGTCCATGATGTTCAGTTAAGACCGCAATTGATTTGAGGAAACAGATATCCCCCCTCCTCGTTAAGTTGAAAGTACCTCTGGGACGGCAGTCAAGTGCTTTTCTAACCTCTGCCGTCAGAACCAGAGAGCGGCAAACAGACAAGCAGCGACTCGCCAACTCTCCAGCAGGGAGAGCAGGGAGAGGGGCTGCTCAACCCCCTGATCCCCTTAATAATGGGGGCTTGGCAGAGGGTGGAAATTACCCCTCTCCAAGAGGAGCCAGGCAGATTCAGCCAAACGGGGTTAATCTGGAGAAGAGTGTAGTTGCTTGACCTTATCTTAACCTGGTTCATGGAAGTTTTAACTTGAACTTGAAAGAGTTACATGGCTACTGCGATGAGGGGAATCGGGGGGATCAATTGAATTCAAATCAACAAAAGTGTCTCTCCAGTCATGGTTAGAGATAAACCCATAATGTAGGCGATCAGATAAGAGCACAGATGACAATCACCAGAGATGTTCTCTTGCATGTAGCATATGCTAAGGGCTCAGCTCAGTTCAGAGTTTTGAAATGAAATATGCAACAGAGGCATTTAAAGTATAATACAGTAATACATGGTGCTATATAGATAAATGAAATGACTGAAATTAAATAAACTGAATCAACGACTACCAAGAACAAGTCAAATGATAATGACTGTATAATCAACAGAACTATCCTTATTATCTGTGCAATACAACTCTTTGACTTAGAATAAGAGGCACTTTTTTGTCCTAAAATCTAAACACCAACGTTTTAAAGTGGATATAGCAAAAATATAATTATGGTGATATTTGAAAAGTTATTCCTCACTGTGTTTCTGAGCACACATACTGCAGCTTGTCAAGATCAATTAATCAAAATCATTATCTGAAAGAATTATATTAATAAAAAAATAAAAAAACAATCACTTCAGAATAAGAATAAAAAACATCTTTACAGTGTACAGGTGAACCGGAAACCTACAGTGAAAGGTAACAATGAGAGGCAGAGCTGGTCAGAAACCATGTGCTGAGAGCCGGCTGCAGGGCGGCACTACAATGAGGCCTCTCCGCTCATTGTTCGCAGGATCTGCTGCTCTCTCGCTGTCTATGGCACACCTCTGGAAAAGCCGCCGGCACATCCGTCTGGAGAAACCTGAAGCACTGGAATGGGGTAAGAAATTATGCATTTTTCTCTACACTGTTAGATTTGGATTTAGTACTTTTGCATGAGTGTTCGACTTGACTGGGAGTGGAAATAAAATGTACAGAAGTCAAAAATTCAACATTCAACTGGAGGATACATATTTTTTAAACTGGATTGTTATTTGAGACAGTCACTCCATCTTGACAATAAGCAAGACATTAAAAAGAAAATAATTTCACAATGTGTTTTAATATCTTTAACAAAAACAATGTTATTACATTTTAGGGTCTTTTGAAGCTTTCAAGGTAAATTTCTTTATAGAGGCACTGCAATATGCATAAAAAAATATTCTTATTAAAATAGTGAAGGGTAATATACTCAAATCTATAAAACTAGTATTATCTATAAACACATGTATATTAATTTATGCATGTTAAGTAACCTATACATTGAGCAGTGTGCCTTGGTAGCACAGCTGACTGACAGCACTGCTACAATGATTCTGAGGTCCTCCTAAATTTGCAGTCTTGATTTAAAATATATATTTGTGTTAATAATCAGAGAGATGATCTTTCGAGAGGTGCATGGATGTAAACAGCTGCCGTTTTTAGAGGGAGCAGGTTTGTCTATAATCAATGATCTTTCTGGAGCCACACATTAATTGCCTAAAATGACAGGCTTCCATCAATACATCCTTATATTAAAACATATTTTGGTGCCACTTTTTTCTCTTCTTCTATTCAATCAAATCATCTCAACAGCTGCCCTCCTTTGGGGAGTTATTGTGTTCAGTCTTTTGTGTTTCAATGTTACAAATTAGACTTCAAGCTTAATTTAGAAGAAAGCTCAAAAACTTGAGGCACAGAGAGACCCCATTGTTCTACAGTAGATCTGAAGATTATCACTGAGCAAAGTTACACATTTCAAATTCACGGAATATAATATTTTCTTGTAGATATAAAATAATATTGTAGATACTACAATATCAGTATTTATAGTCTCTTTAAAAAATATGTTTTTTATATGATTCAACATTTTAAGGGTCTCCTACAATTATATTGAGAGTACATAGTAGATTTTACTATATATGCCTACAGTATACAAGAAGTATAACTATCTTTCATAGTGTTACAATTATATACATTTTTAACTTAATAATTCAAGTCAACCCTGCATTTGTCTACAAAAACATTATGCCAATTCAACCTAGACAACTCTTAATATAAAGGAAAATACAGGAGATACACAACAGCGGGGAGTTTAGTCCTTTATCGGGAAACAGAGTAAAAGGACTAGAAGGGCCGGTTTGTTATACAGACAAGAGATGGAAATTGCCACTGGAGAAAATGAGGGTTATTCAGTGTTCCAATAAGCACCTATTTTCTCCTGGTCCTATAGCGGCCTTCTCACACGTCCTAAATCATCATTTAATTACAGTGTGAGGGGTGACTGTCAAAGGGTGCCTGTAGGAAGGAGCATGCTACTGCCCAGTTCAAAGCCAGACATTACAAAGGTTTGAAAAGGTCCAAAGTTAGTATGTAAGATGAACCCCTCTTTAGTTGTAGAAAATAAAGGATGATATTATTCAGATAACTTAATATTGATATATGTATAGGTAATCAATGTTATCCCTTACATTAAATGTCTTGTTCAATAAATCAAATGACAGAGAGATATGATTAAGTATGATCAATCAAATAATGGGATACAATGAGACTTAGTGCCATAGAACAATTTACGGCAAGTAGTTTTCCCAGTCATGTTATATTTTGTCTCACGATGTCCAGTTCTTTGAAGACAACTGAGTGATGCTAGTGCATAAGGAAAAGTTGTCTCTTCAAATGAAATATTTCAAGAGGATATAATTAGATAGTGCCTCTTCTTAGAACATTTTGCACACAATTAAATATGTTTTGTTGTTAGAAAGAACATATCAAAAGGTATGACTTGGTACATTAAGGTGTTTGCCCACATAGAATAAAACTATTGCTTACACTTTTGCTTAGGATATATATTTTTTTGTCAATATTGAAAAAATATTTTTTATCCATTAAAAGAATGTCAAAAACAAATTAGACATATTCTGCACTATCTTGATGTGAACTGTTCTGTATTGCAGACTGGGGGGACTAGTGATGAAGACTACAGGATTCCTATCCACCATGGCCTAGTGTTTTGATGCCATCTATTGGAATAATTGACCAATTTATCAAGGGGAGTATACAGAGTGACTACCAACTGAAATGCTTTCTATCCTCATAATAGAAGTGGTCAATTATAAATATATCAGTTACAATTACTAAATTCTACCCAACAAACATTGAGTAAACATTCAGCTCATTTTGATATCAGAATGACTTTATCTCAACTACATCTACCAAGTCAAATTTCAAATGATGAAAAGGTGATATGATCGTGAACTAGAGATATCTTGATTTTGCATGATGCCATGTGTTTTTATAAAGAAAAACAATGAAATGGATCAATACAAAGCATACCTCTTTTCTCCCAAACATTGGAAATCACTGAGAATGAAAATGAAATACAAAGTGGATGGTTTCCTGTATTAAACAAAGGTTGAATTTTATAAATGTTAACATGATATCAATAATGTAATAACAATAAATATACTGTAATTCGAACGATATCACAAGATACATCAATTCTTTATGCACATATATGTCGCTCCAACAAATTGGGTCAGCTCTTGGGTTCACCCGTATACAGTCTATGGTTTACCCACCACTGTTGAACAGCACATGATACTTAATGTATCATTGTTTTAGAAATCTTATCTCCCTCTACTCTAATCTTACTGCAGGGGGCACTGCATCCAAACAAATACACAGCACTCAACTCATCCCACTCACTTCAATTACTCCTGATTAAAGACATCTGTTCCCTGGGAAAGCCCTCCCGTCAGTCCAGACAGGAACAATGGGACAAACTCATTAGAATGCCTTCAAAACCAATGTAAGAGTTAAGTCAAGATCATGGCGAAGAAGAACTTGCTCAGATTTATGGATATATCTGACATGCCATTTGTGGATGATCACAGCACATATGGGAAGGATGAGGTTTTCTATGCAACAATTGTGTGCAAATAAACCACCCATGGACATCAGTAGAATTGTTACTGCCGGGTGGAATGTTGCACTCACATTTAATAGCAGTGGTTCTGATGACCCTGTTGGTCTGGAGAAGGCCATGAGCAAGGAAGGCTTCACTACGTTCTCCTTGTCCCTGTACACACACTCTTTCCATCATCACACCTTCTCAATGGCCTAACAGGGGCCACACAGGGCAAAGGGTTCATTTGATAATTGACTAAATCCTAGGACTAATTCCAGGGAATCTCTCTTCTGCCACTGGGATCGATCTGACCTCAAATCGTGGGGAGGATCTGGCCTCCATCAGAAAGACATTTTCCATCCATCACATGCTGATATAGAGGCTTGACATTAATTGGACTAAAAAGCAGCCGAGCTCTGGGGGAGGCTGCTACTGTGCTGCTACACAGCCATGTGTGAAGTGGGCCACTCTGAAGTGGCCTTGAGAGGGTGACAGAGAGAGACAGCAAATTACAGTCTACTGATTCAGCCCAAGAGGACATCATAAAACAAGTCTGTCAGTTAGCCTGTTAGTGCCTGCAACACTCTGAATGTGTCTACAGACTTCTAGGGCTGGAATTTAAATGGAAACCACCATAGCAATGCGTACACAGTGTCTTTGTTTACAAACTACTACCCATGAACACATCTGATGCCTCTTCTCCAAATTTCCAAATACATGATCGGGACTTCTGGTAAGATACTCTTACTGTACCTGTGTGATTGCAGCATAACAATCTAAATCCTTCATTGTTTGTAAGAACAATGTACAAAACAAAAACATAACTGAGAAAGAAGAATCCTTTAGTTGATGTTTAATCATTTGACCAAAGTCCATTTAAAGCGGCAATCCACAGATGCTGCATCCATTTTTGGACTTATAAATGAATGATAAGTTCTCATTGATTCTTGAAGAATATAAACACCTCATAAACTTAGTTTAACTGTCTTACGCCATTAGAACCAAAAATATATGCTTGTTTTACTCCAATGTTTGTAAACAATGCAAATGTAAATAAACATAGCATAGCCTCAAGACATGGTTAAAAGTGTCATTTTGATATCATGTATGGTCAGTCCTTGCATCAATAGCTTTGTCTATGAATTTGAGTGGTTACATTTCTCCAGACCAATTCCTCAGCTTGTTACTGAAACAGTGGTGGGGAATACACATTGTTATTGTTTCAACTGCAGATTGCCCCTTTAAGTGGATTCTGTCATCTTTCCAGCACCCCAAATGACAAAGTGGATTTTTTGTATTTTCTCACTTCAGCACTTACTTTAGAAAGTACATCTTAAAGTGGTTGGAGAGAAATCACGTAACTCTTCCTAGATGTAGCCATCCATAGTCATCTTAAAAGGTCTTAACAATCAATGTAAGCAAAAAGTAAGTTCACATTTATGCAGCCGATGTGAAAGCCTGTCCACAATATTGAGACACATCCAAGTGCATTTCGACAGAGCAGATATTCATCCTTTTCTCTTAAACAGATGGCTGTGCTCATTGTGCTGCTGTCACCAGCGACTAAGATTTATGACAGACAATTACAGCGTCTGCCGTTAGCAACCTCATAATCAGCGCTATTATTTATAGATTGGAGCAATAAATTGACTGCTACTGCTGTTTATTGGATGTAAGGCCTTTTGGACAAATGCTCCCCTTGCTGTCTTCACTCAGTATGGCAGCTCTTAATGGCTTGGAACTATGACCTCTCAGAGGGGGAAAACACGATGGGAGGATACAGTAAAAAGCAAAAGTGACCAATTATTCATGAGTGATGCCTTCCCATTTTCAGCTGTCAGTTTGTACACATTACGTCTGGATCTATTCTTCTCCTCTCTAAATAACAGGCTGATGTTCGTCAGTCACAGTATGCAAAGACCACAGAAAGCAGAGCAGTTTAAGATAACTAGCGACATCCAGCTGAATGGGGGGGAAACAGTGCATTACATTCACAAAAATATGTTTGTTGTTGTCTGGGATCATAACGGCACAGCCAGCAAAGGTACTACAATTTTAAAAAACACAGACACAAATAAAAGATAGAACAGAAAGAGCTCTGGGTTTTCAGGGGATAATAACTCCAATTTCCCCTGTGGGCCCCTATGGCACAGCGTTTACATGTGGTAGATAAGTGTCAGTCAGCACCCCTGAGTTGTTAATGGCCTCGTTTGACCACCTGCAATGATCTGCTGTGCCAGAGCAGATTGGCAGAGAGAATAAGCTACCTCATATATCCTGCTTTCACAGGATTCAGCACCTGCCATGACACACACGCGCGTGCACGCCAAACGCATACACATTCTCACAGCTTCAGCACCCAAACAAGAGTTTTTAGAGACAAGGAAGAAGGAAACTTTGTAAGACTACTGGGGGGGGGGGGGGGGGATCTCTTGTGTACAATGAAAAGGGCCAGAGAAATATTGGACAAAAGCAGCTGTATGAGCTAATTATAAAAAGCAGCCATGGTCCTGCGAACAGTTTTTATTTGATTTATTATTGTACTTTTGCAATACTGTGGATGATTGCCCTCTTCACAATGAGGCTGGATTAGAACCCAAAATATATGCTTGTTTTACTCCAATGTTTGTAAACAATGCAAATGTAAACAAACATAGCATAGCCTCAAGACATGGTTAAAAGTGTAATTTTGATATCATGGATGGCCAGTCCTTGCGTCCACAGCTCTGTCTATGAATTTGAGTGGTTACATTTCTCAAGACCCATTCCTAAGCTTTTTACCCAAACAGTGGCGGGGATAGCACATTGTTATTGTTTCAACTGCAGATTGCAGTCATGGCCCTGCAAATAGTTTTACTTTATTTATTTTTGCACTTTTGCAATACTGTGGATGATTGCCCTCTTCACAATGAGGCTGGATTCTTTTTTCACATTCCAATAAAATTTTAGAAATCCAGCTCTTAACAGTAGTTAGTTTTGACTTTGTGGGAATATCTTATATGGGTAACCCAGTGCAGTTCCACGAAATCAACAATGGCCAACCTTTTCTAGGAATTACTATGGTACTTTAAGGCAAGTCTTCTAAGGCTCTAGTCAACAGCAGCATATGTTTCCCTGGGCAGCTCACAATCTAACTTTCTGGTTCTGTTTTACTATGGTGGAAATCCTGTCCTGTGGAGTCATAGGCCCTCTATCAGCTATGGCTGAAGCCTGCTGGAAAACCTAGATTGAGGTCTTAATTCTCAAGTGTCTCCTCGACATCTGGTAATATAGTTTTTAAATCCTTCATTTACATTAGAAGATTAAGACAAGACAGACTCTTGAGAGGTCTTTAACCATATTAGTTGCAGCTTTCTCTGGCGCAAGATGGAGTTGCTGACTTTAAAATCAAGTTTTGAGTCTCCTTTGCTTGGGTTTGTCCATAAACCGTTTTAATTTCCTGTATCAGAACTAGCAGGTGTTTAAGACTTCATTATTCTACCAAGCTTTTAAGACAAAGTGGTCTCAGGTTAATCCTACATGGAAATTAAACCCATTAAGATATTCAAATTAAGGAATACCAGCTATGATAACCCTGCCCACATATTAACACATACATGCACAGTGTGCACAAAGTTTACTGGTCTCCATTGCATGTCACCTCGCCCTATTAACACCACCGGGAAGGGCAGTCATATTCACACGCAGTTCAGTCACTCGTTGCATGTGATTAATTGCACTGGTTAGTGCAGCGTACGGGTGACTCCCTCTCTGAGTGCCCAGAGGTCAGTTAGCTAACCACAGGCCTGGCTCAGCCTCAGAGTAGGCCTAATGACAGGGTCTGTGGGTACCAGGGTGGAAGAGCGGCCCTATCATCTCTGACTGGCAGGCCCCCAGCTCAATGGGCTCTAATTGCCGGTCAGCATCGCCCCTCCACTCCTCCAGCTCAGCAGCAAGTCCTCCTCCTACTGCACCACGCCATTAAGTTCCTCTTGTTGGAGGGCCTGAGGAAAGCTCATACACCCAGCATAATGGAGACAGATTTATCCCTCAACCTTATTTCTGATGTATTCCAGTGTAATTACAAAGACTTAGGTAATTGCTTGCAAAGCATCAAACTGACCACATGAATATGATCATTTGTACAGTAAAGAGGTTACGTTTTATCACATTACGCAAGTAAGTGACCACCCAAAAAATACTATTGCTCCATAATCTTTTCTATGTTATCTGTTTTGACAGAAAAGTACGAGGTATGAATGAAACTCCATTCCCTCACAGGAACACTGGCTGTTATAGAATACTACCAAATCTATGCTAACACCCCCAAAACCTAAATATCTCTAATATAAAACACTTGAAATGACCCACACAGTAAGCATACACATAACATAGTATTATGTCAACTGAACAGAAAACTATTCCAGAAAAAAACTATGCTTAAAAGATTTAGAAGACAGTGCTTCAAAATAGACGTGTATCATGTCATAATACAGACAAAATGCAGTGGTATTTAATCCCTACTATAACCTACATATGGCTGCTCACAGTCACACACAAGCCTAAATGGGAAGTCTAGTAACAATCAATGCAGCGATGCATACTGGCTGCCTGACTGACTTCTTTCCCCAAAGGCTGTAAGATTCCCTTGCTAGTATTGGTTGACTGATTAAATATTCTTTTGAAATTGAATTTTACCAAGTTTTTTGTTCCAGTGCAAATTCTGACATTTCAATCTGCCAAGTGAGAAATCAACTCATTTGAATATTACTCGCTTGTCTATTGTCAACTGAGAATATAGAGGTGGAAATTACACGTATGAAACTTTGCAGATATGAGAAAATTGTTTCTCAAAAAGTTGCCAACTTTTTGAACATGAAAATACTCAAGAAATGCTGTGTGCATAGGCATATGATTAACACATTCGTTCATGTCTTGAGAAGACACTTGAGCCAATTCACTTGAGGGAAGTTGAAAGGCAGCACCATAAGAAACAAAACAGACATTTGGACACCTGGACAGTATCCGACAACTACAATAATCTCAGACTAATTGTCAAAGAAGACTGCTAAAACAATAAGAATGTTAATTTTACATTATTCATATACAATTTAATTTGTAACATTCCTTGATAGCTTTATAGAATGATATGTCATTATATCTTTACAAAATCACAGAAGCTATATCATCAGCTTTCACACAGGTGAGTCTTCTATAAACTATTTGTGTTTCTCCTCTCATCGGTTAGTAACAAGGATGCTAATTACATCATTACAACTCATTTGTAAGTGCTGCTGTGATTTTGTGCCTTGCCCCTGAGACAACAGGCTAGCATGCCCTGGGGGGCTTGCCTTAACTTGCCTTCATCTGCCTCCATTCACATTTCCATGAAGATACTTAAAGCCTATAGACCTTGTACACAAGAAGCCTATATTCTGTTCTGAGTTTGAGGCATCAACTCAGTTCCATACATTACATTATGGACCTAGCTCATTGTCTAATACCTGTACTGTGCAGTGAAAAGAGCCCAGAAGCTTTAAAAATTAAAAAGTAATATCCCTGTCAGTCAATGTAAATAGCTACAAAACTAAGGATGCCCAGAAAGATGCATAGCAAGCAGGGAAAGAGGACAACTCACCTTCTGAGAGGTATTCCATTGCCTGGCGACTGAAGGAAAAACAACCGGGGAACTCCAGTCTTCAGTGAAAGCTCCTCATCATACCAAGCAGAATAAGAGAACCATGCTCCACTCCCACTTCTTCTGTGGCGGATTGAGCATGACACAAGGGCCGCCTAGAGAGAGAAGGTAGAAACATTAAAGCCGGGGCTATTCGCACTACCTGGAACTCGTCTTCACCATTTCACCCCGAAGATGGTAGACTGTGGATGCCTGGCTTGGCACTCCACACAAAACAAACACACAGGGTTTTCAGCACTGTAACCCTGAGTCGGGCCCTGCCTTTGAAATGCTTTCTACCCCACAACACAAGACGGCTTTCATTATCTTCGCAGTCACAGCAAGGCCTAGCTTTAAAAGCTACTGATTTCTTTTTTCCTTTAGCCTCCCACACAAAGGAAGGGCATTTTGTAAATGACTTGCTCGTTTCAGACCAACAAAAGGTACTTTCATTGAAAACCCCCCATTTGATTTTGCTCAAATTTGATTACAAGGATTGAAAAACTAGAAGAAAAAGGAGGAAATAAAAAAACAGATGGCGTCCTCATTCAGCGCTCTGAAAGGATTTATCAGTGTGCCTTTATAAACTGTGGCAATACAAAGCGTTTCAGTTGGCTAAAAAAAAGAACTTGACAAAATTATTGGTTTGCTGACATGAGCAACTCAAATAAAATACTTTTTCTCTCCCACTGTCTTTCAGTGAATCTCCTTCCTAGATCAAAATAATGGAGATTAGGTATTTCATTAGAAATTATAGTTGGATATGAAGTAGGCTGTCATATTAATAGCAACCTGCCCATGGCCTTCAGTGTGTGCTATTCACCTAGACAATAGAGAGAGAGGGGGGCATGTATTGAGCCTCTCATTCAAGCCTGATCAATTTTCCATCATCAAGACAGGAGGGGATTTAACAAAGAAATACACACAGGACTGGTCTGCAGAACACCCCCACCCTTACCCACACACTACAAAACAGTTCAAACGAAACACACAAAAAACATTTCATAACACAAAAAGATGCATTCTTCCATGAGAGAAAGAAAAAGAGATGGGCTGTATAATTCCTTTTCTATGGCCACAATAGGCATTTCAGCCTGTACTTGTTTTTCCTTTGTGGGTAATTACAGGGTTGTGTCTAGCACACACACAGAGAAGAAAGAGTGGGAACAAACAAGAGAACTTAGAAATGTTGTTAATCTCCAGATGGCTGAAAGATGGTTGATGTGTCAATCAGTTGTTGAACATGAAAAGAAGTACCTACTTTAGTGTCCGATAGCCACAATTGATCACACATCACACATGCACACATTTTCTCAAATCAGGTAGGCTGCTATAAATGATTAGCTACAGAATTGTAGCATGATATGTAATGCTCCATAGCTTAGCTAATGGAAAGCCCTGGCACCCATTTTTCAACTAACCTTTTCTTGCCGATACTTTCTTAATTCTTGATGAAGAATCCTGTCTTTTATAAACGTCTGTGTCCAGTTGCAGGTCGTTCTCCAAAAACCAGAGAAAATGCAAAAAAATTAAATCCACTTTTTGCACTGCACATCTCGCATTTCCCAACATCTTTGCAGGAACTTGTCGCTTCTATGCGACGCCATGTGTAGAAGTAGATGAGCGTGTCACACAGTGCGACCAAAACAAAGATCTACACACATGCAAGAGGCATTTCTCACTCCAAACAAAAAGTGGATTTAATATTTTAATGTAAGTTTCTTCCGAATCGAGAACGAAGAAAGTATCGCCAAGAAAAGGTTAGTTGAAAAATGGGTGCCGGGTCCTGTAATGGATATGGAGCATCACATCACGTTACATTTCTAGAGCTAATGCATTATTTGTTTTGACAAGGAGCACTGATGCTCAGGTGCGTCACGCACCCAATATTTTAGAGGATGGATGTGAGGCTGGATGGGGGGTGGTCTTGAGGAGGGCTGCATTTTTCAAACACCTGAAACTGCTTTTTACTGAAATCCTGGGCCATAATCATTATGCCTAATTCTATGTTAAAAATATGTATATTTCTCTGCATAGGTTATCTAAGCATACCTCTTTACCTGTTCAATTGTCATTTTAATGAATGATGCACATTGATTCTTTAAGAACTTGTATGACTTAGGAGTTTAGTACAACTGCCACACTGGTATATACACTAGTAATATATGCATAACCCAATAATTAAAGCAATTATAGTATTTTCTAAAGTCTAGCAACCTTGTCAGCAGGCACGCCAGCTAAGATACGTAGACAAGCTACTTTAACTTGAATGATAGCATGAAATGTCTTGGTAGCTATATCAATATATACATATAAAATATATAGTTGTGGATGCATTTTAGTATACATGTGAAATAGAAAAATTGGCCAAATAATGTATTTTTTATACATTTTGAAATTAATTTTAATGCATGACATACATTTGAAAATGTATTTGGAATACATACATTTGAATGCATATGTATTTTTTGGCATTTTTTTATATTTCACATGTATTTAACACATTTCAACAACAACAAATTGGCAGAGGTTGGGAGATTGGGAAACCGTCTAGCTGGCTAGATAAAGCCAACTTCATAAAATTGCTAGGTGGCTAGTATTACAGAGAAACAACAAAACATTTTTGCTTTATTTATTCATCAACAAGGAATCAATAGGCTACATACATTACGTTCAAAGGTTTGGGGTCACTTAGAAATGTCCTTGTTTTTGAAAGAAAAGCACATTTTTTTTCCATTAAAATAACATCAAATTGATCATAAATACAGTGTAGACATTGTTAATGTTGTAAATGACTATTGTAGCTGGAAACGGCTGATTTTTAATGGAATATCTACATAGGCATACAGAGGCCCATTATCAGCAACCATCACTCCTGTATTCCAATGGCATGTTGTGTTAGCTAATCCAAGTTTATCATTTTAAAAGGCTAATTGATCATTAGAAAACCCTTTTGCAATTATGTTAGCACAGCTGAAAACTGTTGTGCTAATTAAAGAAGCAATACAACTGGCCTTCTTTAGACTAGTTGAGTGTCTGTAGCATCAGCATGTGTGGGTTCGATTACAGGCTCAAAATGGCCAGAAACAAAGAACTTTCTTCTGAAACTCGTCAGTCTATTCTTATTCTGAGAAATGAAGGCTATTCCATGCGAGAAATTGCCAAGAAACTGAAGATCTCGTACAACGCTGTGTACTACTCCCTTCACAGAACAACAAACGGTCTCTAACCAGAATAGAAAGAGAAGTGGGAGGCCCCGGTGCACAACTGAGCAAGAGGACAAGTACATTAGTGTCTAGTTTGAGAAACAGACACCTCACAAGTCCTGAACTGGGAGCTTCAATAAATTGTACCTGCAAAACACCAGTCTCAACATCAAGAGTGAAGAGGCGACTCCAGGATGCTGGCCTTCTAGGCAGAGCTGCAAAGAAAAAGCCATATCTCAGACTGGCCAATAAAAATAAAAGATTAAGATGGGCAAAATAACACAGACACTGGACAGAGGAACTCTGCCTAGAAGACCAGCATCCCGGAGTCGCTTCTTCACTAATTTGATGTTATTTTAATGAATACAATTTTTTGCTTTTCTTTCAAAAACAAGGATATTTCTAAATGATCCCAAACTTTTGAACGGTAGTGTAGCTTGATCAAATTAATTTACAAAAATACCTACTGCGAGTCCTGCCCATCACCGGCAGCTAAAATCAAATCAAACGCCGTGTGTGTTACTCGACACTCTCTCTCCTCCGCTACTGACCAATACTGTCTGAAGGCATATCTGCTCCATGGTGCACCTTGAATTTTATAAATAATTATGATAAAACGTGTGCTTAAAAATGAAGTTCAGTAATTAATTGATGGGGCACATGCTCTTGTGCCCCTCTGCCAGTGGTGCTATAAAGTTTCATAGAGCAGATGTGTTCTTACTGCGGTCTGAGCTGAATACAATTTATATTTCATTGCATTCATTTGACAGCTCATTTCAAATCCTTGTAATTATCATTTACAAATGATGACCACTGCGGGCCATGATGAGACACCACCCGCAAGCATAGCCATTTGTCTATCATTATGATAGATAGCCCACAATTATCCATTTAGGTGGAATTGAATATTGCATTGATTAATATTAATGTTGCAAATGTGCTTTAAACCAATATATAAATGCATGCTTTATGATTTGTCATATTAGTTGACCTGCTCTTGAGTCTCAGGGCCTACCTGTTCCAGTAGACTAGCCTTTCACATGTCAGTTCAGAGCGACAGGTGGAAAGCAGAGCCAGATCGCGCTGGTGGAAAGTGTCAAATCAAATCAAATGTAATTTATTACATACATGTGTTTAGCAGATGTTTGTGTTTCTATCTCTAACAGTGCAGTAATATCCAACAGTAATATCTAACAATTTCACAACAATACATACACATCTAAAGTAAAGGAATGGAATTAAGAATATATAAATATTGGACGAGCAATGTCAGAGCGGCACAGACTTAGATACAGTAGAATAGGATAGAATACAGAATATACTTATGAGATGAGTAATGCAAAATATGTAAACATTATTAAAGTGACTAATGTTCCATTATTAACCTCTACGGCAGTGGTTCCCACATTTTTTATAGTCCCGTATCCCTTCAAACATTCAACCTCCAGCTGCGAATCCCCTCTAGTACCAGGGTCAGCGCACTCTCAAATGTTGTTTTTTTGCCATCATTGTAAGCTTGCCACACATTTATTAAACCTAAGAATGAGTGTCAGTTTCTGTCACAACCCGGCTCGTGGGAAGTGACAAAGAGCTCTTATAGCTCTTTAATAATAATATAATAATATCAATCATTTTGCTCTATATTTAACCATCTTACATATAAAACCTTATTTGCTCATCGAAATTTGTGAATAACTCACCACAGGTTAATGAGAAGGGTGTGCTTGAAAGGATGCCCATAACTCTGCAATGTTGTGTTGTATTGGAGAGAGTCTTAAATCATTTTCCACACACAGTCTGTGCCTGTATTTAGTTTTCATGCTAGTGAGGGCCGAGAATCCACTCTCACATAGGTACGTGGTTGCAAAGGGCATCAGTGTCTTAACAGCGCGATTTGCCAGTGCAGGATACTCTGAGTTCAGCCCAATCCAGAAATCTGGCAGTGGCTTCTGAATAAATGTAATTTTCACAGACCCGCTTGTTGCAATTTCGATGAGGCTCTCTTGTTCAGATATCGGTAAGTGGAGGCAGGGCATGAAAGGGATAACAAATCCAGTTGTTTGTGTCATCTGTTTCGGGAAAATACCTGCGTAATTGCGCACCCAACTCACACAGGTGCTTCGCTATAGCACATTTGACATTGTCCATAAGCTTGAGTTAATTTGCACACAAAAAAATCATACAATGATGGAAAGACCTGTGTGTTGTCCTTGTTAATGCAGACAGAGAAGAGCTCCAACTTCTTAATCATAGCCTCAATTTTGTACCTCACATTGAATATAGTTGTGGTGTAAGGGTCTGTGTGTAGCTGCTGCAGAGGAGTCAGGCGCAGGACAGCAGAGATAAGTAAATAAAAGTAACTTTACTCAAAGTCATCAAAATACAAGAGAATTACCAAGCCCACAATACGGACCACAATACAACAAACAATTACTCACAAACATACATGGGGAAACAGAGGGTTAAATAATGAACAGGTAATTGGGGAATTGAAACCAGGTAGGTAAGACAAAGACAAAACAAATGGAAAATGAAAAGTGGATCGGCGATGGCTAGAAGGCCGGTGACGTAGACCGCCGAACGTCGCCCGAACAAGGAGAGGGACCGACTTCGGCGGAAGTCGTGACATGTGGAGAGTCCCTGTAATCCTAGATTCAGCTCATTCATGCGAGAAAAAACATCACCCAGATAGGCCAGTCGTGTGAGAAACCCGTCATCATGCAAGCGGTCAGACAAATGAAAATTATGGTCAGTAAAGAAAACTTTAAGCTCGTCTCTCAATTTAAAAAAATGTGTCAATACTTTGCCCCTTGATAACCAGCGCACTTCTGTATGTTGTAAAAGTGTTACATGGTCGCTGCCCATTTCATTGCAATAGTGCAGAATATACACAAGAATTCAGGGGCCTTGCTTTAACAAAGTAAACAATTTTCACTGAAGTGTCCAAAACGTCTTTCAAGCTGTCCGGCATTCCCTTGGCAGCAAAAGCCTCTCGGTGGATGCTGCAGTGTACCCAAGTGGCGTCGGGAGTAACTGCTTGCATGCACGTTACCACTCCACTATGTCTCCCTGTCATGGCTTTTGAGCCATCAGTACAGATACCAACACATCTTGACCAACAAAGTCCATTTGATGTCACAAAGCTGTACAGTACTTTAAAAATATCCTCTCCTGTTGTCCTGGTTTCCAGTGGTTTGCAGAAGAGGATGTCTTCCTTAATTGACCCCCCATAAACATAAAGAACATATACCAGGAGCTGTGCCAGGCATGCCTCGTCTGTTGACTCATCCAGCTGTAACACATAGAATTCACTGGCTTGTATGCGAAGCAGTAATTGTTTCAAAACATCTCCTGCCATGTCACTGATGCTTCGTGAAACAGTGATTATTTGGCCTTTTCCCCCAGCATTGTTCCAGCCATATCCGCGGCAGCAGGAAGAATTAAGTCCTCCACAATAGTATGGGGCTTGCCTGTCCTAGCCACTTGGTAGCTCACCTTATAAGACGCTTCTAGCGCCTACTTATTAATGGTATCGGTTGCTTTTATACATGTCTTACTACTCGAAAGTCGACTTAATTCTCGCTCAAAAAACTCCTGTGGCTTATTTTTCAAACTGGCATGTTTTGTTTCTAAATGTCTGCTCAAGAGTGAAGGTTTCATCGAGTTGTGAGATAATACTTTTGCACATATAACACACTGTCGCTGAGGAAAGGCACTACTCCCAAAATAAGTGATATTTGCGCCTCTTCGACGGTCCAATATCCCTGGTGCTTTCCCGGGTAGCTCTTTGACTGCATCAGAATCACAACTGTCAGTGTCCATGCTAGCTGCACTAACAACAAATGTGGAATTACTGATGCTAGCATTGGATGTGCATGTGGAAGCAGAACAACTTGTGTCGTCAACAGGTGCAGGTGTAGTACTGCTGGTAGTAGCAGCACTACCAGTAGAGCTGGTATGTGTCTCTATGGATGCGGGCCTTACTTTTTTCAAAATGTTTGTTCATTTTCGAGCAAAGGAAAAGAGCATCAGCTACGTTTGACTACATACGGACCATTAGTGTAATTCCCGCGAGAGAGTAACGGTTAATGTGATTGGATGTTAATTATTTGACTAGGCTACCTGTATTTGACATTGTGTTGTTATTTCGCTGAAAACTAGATGGTTTAATTAGATTTTTGACAGTGAAACCAGGTTACTGAGGTGAGAATAAAACGTCGCCCAAATGTATAGCGCCGTTGGAAAATATAAATGGACTGTTTGAAAATGTGAAGAAGAAAAAAATTATACACTGCTCAAAAAAATAAAGGGAACACTTAAACAACACAATGTAACTCCAAGTCAATCACACTTCTGTGAAATCAAACTGTCCACTTAGGAAGCAACACTGATTGACAATACATTTCACATGCTGTTGTGCAAATGGAATAGACAAAAGGTGGAAATTATAGGCAATTAGCAAGACACCCCCAATAAAGGAGTGATTCTGCAGGTGGTGACCACAGACCACTTCTCAGTTCCTATGCTTCCTGGCTGATGTTTTGGTCACTTTTGAATGCTGGCGGTGCTCTCACTCTAGTGGTAGCATGAGACGGAGTCTACAACCCACACAAGTGGCTCAGGTAGTGCAGCTCATCCAGGATGGCACATCAATGCGAGCTGTGGCAAGAAGGTTTGCTGTGTCTGTCAGCGTAGTGTCCAGAGCATGGAGGCGCTACCAGGAGACAGGCCAGTACATCAGGAGACGTGGAGGAGGCCGTAGGAGGGCAACAACCCAGCAGCAGGACCGCTACCTCCGCCTTTGTGCAAGGAGGAGCACTGCCAGAGCCCTGCAAAATGACCTCCAGCAAAAGGCTCCAATCCTTAAGAGGTTTATAAAGTGGCCAGTGATTCCAAGTCTATGTATATAGGTCAGCGGCCTCTAATGTGCTAGTGATGGCTATTTAACATATTTTAACAGCCTGATGGCCTATAGATAAAAACAGTTTTTCAGTCTCTTGGTCCCAGCTTTGATGTACCTGTACTGACCTCGCCTTCTGGATGATAGTGGGGTGAACAGGAAGTGGCTCGGGTGGTTGTTGTCCTTGATTTTTTTGGCCTTCCTGTGACATCGGGTGCTGTAGGTGTCCTGGAGGCCAGGTAGTTTACCCCCGGTGATGCATTGGGCAGACCGCACCACCCTCTGGAGAGCCCTGCTGTTGTGGGCGAGGCGGTGATACAGCCCAACAGGATGCTCTCAATTGTGCATCTGTAAAAGTTTGTGAGGGTTTTAGGTGTCAAGCCAAATTTATTTAGCCTCCTGAGGTTGAAGAGAAGCTGTTGGGCCTTCTTCACAACACTGTCTGTGTGGGTGGACCATTTCAGTTTGTCAGTGTTATGTACACCGAGGAACTTGAAGCTTTCCACCTTCTCCACCGCTGTCCTGTCAATGTGGATAGGGGGGGGGGGGGGGGGGGTGCTCCCTCTGTTGTTTTCTGAAGTCCACTATCAACTCCTTTGTTTTGTTGACGTTGGGTGAGAGGTTATTTTCCTGGCACCACACATTGAGGGGATTCGATGAAGAGGGTCCAGTTCACCAGGTGGTGGAGTTTGTATGGAGTTCCTTTTGTGCCATTAATATCAAGTAAAACTTAACTTTTGAAGGTGAGAACAAAATTCTTAGTATTGCAAACAAAATAATGATATTGAAAGCAAAACATAAACCCAAAAGAATTGAGAGCAAAAATATTGCAAGGAAATAATTTAGAAATGCCAGAACAAATGTAATTTAAATTGATGCCCCCCATATTTTATTTATTTATATGATAACGCGATTAAAGTAAACACCTCCCTCTTTGCCTGCAAATGTTCCTAGCTTTTGTTACATTACCCTGGTGTTTGCTTTAGTTTGTAAGTTCTGGTGTATTCATTCCAGTAGCATAGCAACCTGCATTCCACTGCTGGTTTGTCTCTAAAGCTAAGCAGTGTTAGTTCTGGTCAGTCCCTGGATGGGAAACCAGATGTTCCTGGAAGTAGTATTGGTGGGACAGTAGGGGGCACCCTTCCCTCTGGACTTTTGGATGGGCTGTTAAACTGATGTCCTGACTCTCTGTGGTCATTTGAAACCCCATGGCACTTATTGTAACATAAAGCTGAATTATCACTACAAAGCTGGTTGGCTAATGTAGATGCATTATATATGCTGCCCTCTAAACCCTACCTACATTGACTGATAGGATTTATATAGTGCCTTTCTACTTACACACTCAAGTTGCTTTTTTACATAGTAAGGGGGAAACTCACCTTATCCACCCCTTGGGTGATGCACAGCAACCATTTTGTGCTAAAACACTCACCCACAATACTTTAAAATACTACTTAAGTTGTTTTTTGGGGTATCTGTACTTTACTTTATTTTTGACAACTTTTACTTTTACTCCACTACATTCCTAAAGAAAATAATGTACTTTTACTCCATACATTTTCACTGATTACTGGTTACATTTTGAATGCTTAGCAGGACAGGAAAATGGTCCAATTCACGCACTTATCAAGAAAACATCCCTGGTCATCCCTCTGATCTGATCTGGCAGACTGACTCAACATAAATGCTTTGTTTGTAAAGTATGTCTGAGTGTTGGAGTGTGCCCCTGGATATCCGAACATTTAGAAAAGAGAATTGTTCTGTCTGATTTGCTTAAAAATTAACTTGAAATTATTTATACTTTTACTTTTGATACTTAACTATCTTTTAGCTATTACATTTACATTTGATATTTAAGTATATTTAAAACCAAATACTTTTAAACTTTTAATCAAGTAGTATTTTACTGAGTGACTTTCACTTATATTTGAGTCATTTCTGATAAGGTATTTTTACTTTTACTCAAGTATGACAATTGGATAGTTTTTTCACCACTGCCTGGGGTCCACACAATACTTGAAACATGACAAAATACAGAACATTAATAGACAAGAACAAATCAAGGACAGAACTACATACATTTAAAAACAGCACACATAGCCTACATATCAATACATATACACAAAATATCTAGGTCAAATAGGGGAGAGGCGTTGTGCTGTGAGGTGTCGGTTTATCCGTTTTTTTAAAACCAGGTTTGCTGTTCATTTTAGAAATATGAGATGGGAGGGAGCTCCATTCAAATAGTGGCTCTATATAATACTGTACATTTTCTTGAATTTGTTCTGTATTTTGGGACTGTGAGGAGGAGGTGTTATGGTTTGGGGGTGCTTTGCTGGTGACATTGTCTGTGATTTATTTAGAATTCAAGGCACACTTAACCAGCATGGCTACCACAGCATTCTGCAGCGATACACCATCCCATCTGGTTTGGGCTTAGTGGGACTATCATTTGTTTTTCAACAGGACACTACATGATTCTCCTATAGAATTATCTGATACAGAGCAGAATTCATGGTTCCTTCTATTAAAGTCGTCCAGGTCCTGAGGCAACACACCATCACACTACGACCACCATGCTTGAACATTGGTATGAGGTCCTTACACTTGGAAGCATATAATGTTCTATGGACAGATGATTGAAAAGTATAACTGTTTGGATGACATGGTCCCATTATAACTGGCGAAAACCAAACACTTCATTCCACAATGTTGTCTCAAGTTTGTCATAAAAGCACCTGGAAGCATTTGGAAGCACCTGCATGATCATCAAGACTCTTGGAAGAATGTTCTATGGACAGATGATTTAAAAGTATAACTTTTTGGATGACATGGGTCTCATTATGCCTGGTGAAAACCAAACACTTCATTCCACAGTAAGAAAGCCTGGTGGCTTGCCTTAATAGAAGGAACCATGAATTCTGCTCTGTATCAGATAATTCTATAGGAGAATGTCAGGCCATCCATCTGTGAGCTGAAGCTTAAGCTCAGCTGGGTCATGCAGCAAGACAATGATCTAAAACACACAATCAAGTCTAAATGAAAATGCAAGAAATTTGAAGTTTTGGAATGGCCTAGTCAAAGTCCAGACCGAATCCCAATTGAGATGTTGTGGCAGGACTTGAAACGCACAGTTCATGCTTGAAAAACCACAAATGTCGCTGAGTTACAGCATTCCTGCATGGAAGAGTAGGCCAAAATTCCTCCACAGCAACGTGAGAGCTTGATAAACAACTACAGGAAGTGTTTGGTTGGAGTCATTGCAGCTAAAGGTGGCACTTGAGTGTAAGGGGGCAATTACTTCTTCACACAGGGACATTGGGTGTTGCTTAACTTTGTTTATGAAATAAATTAAATATATATGTAATTATTGTGTTATTTGTTCAGTCAAGTTCCCTTTATCTAATATTAGGTTTTGGTTGAAGATCTGATGATGTTCAGTATCCAAAATATGCAAAAGTAGAGACAATTAGAAAGGGGGCAAATACTTTTTCACGACACTGTAACATATATCAGTGGCCATAGAGTCAGCTACCATCCTCAGTAGCTTTCCATCTAAGTTGTCAATGCCAGGAGGTTTGTCATTACTGATCCATAACAATCATTTTCCCACCTCTCCCACACTAACTTTACAAAATTCTAACTTACAATGCTTTTCTTTCATTCTTTTTTTATTTTTATGCATGAATACATTGGCTCACTGTTCGTTGTTGGCATTTCCTGCCTAAGTCTGCCCACTTGGCCAATTAAGTAATCATTCAAATAATTGGCCTATATCAAATGATTTTGTGATGAATAAGCCATCTGATTCGATGAAAGATGGAGTTGAATTTGTCTTTCTGTCCATAATTTCATTTAAAGTACTCCAAAGTTTTTTTCCATCTTTCTTTATATCATTGATCTTGGCTTCATAATATAGTTTCCTCATTTTGCAGTAAGTCAGCCAGTCAGATGTGCAGACAGACTTATTAGACACTCCTTTCACCCCATCTCCTTCAACCATAGAGTTTTTAAATTCCTCATCAATCAATGGAGCCGTAACAGTTCTAATAGTCAGTTTCATAACAGGGGCAATAATTGGAAGAAGTTCAGCGTCTGGATGCTCCTTATTAATCACGTCAGACCAACAAATATTTTTAACATCAAACATATGAGTCAGAGCAAAATCTTTTGTATGATCTCAAATACATTATTTTAGGCCCAACCTTTGGAACTTTGGCTCTGCTAGATACAGCTACTAGATTGTGATCACAGCATCCAATGGGTACGGATACAGCTTTAGAACAAAGTTCTACAGTATTAGTAAAAATGTGATCAATACATGTGGATGATCTTGTTCCTGTAGTGTTTGTAAACACCCTGGTAGGTTGATTAATAACCTGAACCAGATTACAGGCACTGGTTACAGTGAGAAGCTTCCTCTTGAGCGGACAGCTTGATGTAAACCAGTCAATATTCAGGTCCCCAAGAAAGTAGACCTCTCTGTTTACATCACATACACTATCAAGAATTTTACACACATTATTTAGATACTTACTGTTAGCACTTGGTGGCCCATAGCAACATCCCAAAATAATATGCTATAGGTGAGACAGGTGAGCCTGCAACCACAGCACTTCAATAACACTTGACATGAGATCTTCTCTAAGCGTTACAGGGATATGGCTCTAAATATATATAGCAACACCTCCCCTATGAGAATTCCTGTCTCTTCTATAGATGTTATATCCTTGTATTGTTACTGCTGTATCATCAAAGGAATTATCTAAGTGAGTCTCAGAAATGGCTAATAAATGAATGTTATCTGATGTTAGCAAGTTATTGATTTCACAAACGTTATTTCTAAGCTACATATATTAATATAGGCTATTTTCTGGGTAGCTTTTCAGAGATAAACATAATATGGAAGAAAACAAACGAAGCAAGAGAAAAAAAAACATTCAGCATTCCATTAATCAGGTCTGTGTAAGTATGTGTGTGTGCTGAAGCTACAAACCCATAGGTAAGGCCCTCTCATCCCTTCTAGGCTTTTAGGAGGGAGGGTGGACAATGACCCTATCATAGCGGATGTAAGCAATGCCCCTATGCGCTCTGGCAGCTTTCATGGCCATGATAAGTTATTTTCTCTTCTGGCACTCTTCTGGTCCTTGTTGAGGAATATGTACATTCCTCTCAAGTTCTTGGCTCTTTCCAGAACAGCTACCTTGTCCTTGAACCTCTGGAACTTGACTGGGCCGGTCACCTGTGCCGGTGGTTGGTTTTCCAATCCTGTGGGCACACTTCACTTCAATATTCCTGTCATCCATCTTCAATTTCTAAGAGATCATTTCCCTCACTTTGTGCTCAGACTCCATCTAGGTCTCATGTGGAGATTCTGCAATTCGGTCCACAACAATGTTGTTCCGCCTTGATTGTCCCTTGAAATAATCTGATTTCTCCATCATTGTTATCATGGATTCACATACAGAACTGATGTCCTCTCTCAACGACATGCAGATTGCTGTCATCTTGCCTTTTAACTGTTTGAACTCATCGAGCTGACCCTGGGAGAACTCCATACTGTTCTTCAGGTCCTGGACCTCTGGTCAGGTCGTCCATTATTTTATTAGTTGACTCCACCAGTAATTACCAACATGGAATTAGGCCATGTTGGTAATTTAGCCATGACACCAGGTAATTACCACGCCTAGTCGTACATTAAGTGCCATGGGATTTTTTTAAAGAACCACAGAGAATCAGGACTTCAGTTTAACATCCCATCCCAAAGACGGATACCCCACACAGGGCGATGTCCCCATCACTGCCCTGGGGCACTGGGATTTTATAGTAAAATCAGAGGGAAAAGTGTCACCTACTGGCACTCCAACACCACTTCCAGAAACATCTGGTCTCCCATTCAGGGACAGACCTTGCTTAGCTTCAGAGGCAAACCATCAGTGGGATGCAGTGTGCTATGCTGCTGGAATCGATGTGATAAACTTGCAACTGCAAAAAAAGTCAGTGAAAGCAAAGGCCAGGGTACCATAACCAGGCATAGCATTTGACCACAATCGCCTTATCATTGAAAATTATTTTCCTACATTCAATTAATTTACAAGCCTGGGTGTGAAGTTGGTGATGTAAAACATTGTTTATTATAATGCTTTTCTTTATAGTTTTGAAATAAACATGTCTCCAACCACCATATCAGACACTCACAAAGTGAAATCATATGTATGTACATTGAACAATCAATTGGTGAGCCTCAAATATTCCATTCATATGTACACTGAGTGTACAAAACATTAGGAACCCCAACTCTTTCCCTGACATAGACTGACCAGGTGAATTCAGGTGAAAGTTATGATCCCTTATTGAAATCCACTTATATCAGTGTAGATGAAGGGGAGGAGACAGGTTAAAGAAGAATTTTTAAGCCTTGAGACAACTGAGACATGGAGTGTGTATGTGTGCCATTCTGAGGGTGAATGGGAAAGACAAAATATTAAAGTGCCTTTGGACGGGGTATGGTAGTAGGTAACAAGTACACCGGTTTGAGTGTGTCAAGAACGGCAATGCTGCTGGGTTTTTCACACTCAACAGTTTCCCATGTGTATCAACAATGGTCCACCACCCAAAGGACATCCAGCCAACTTGACACAACTGTGGGAAGCATTGGAGTCTTCATAGGCCAGCATCTCTGTGGAACGCTTTCGACACCTTGTAGTCCATGCCTCAACGAATTTAGGCTGTTCTGAGGGCAAAGGGGGGGAACTCAATAGTAGGAAGATGTTCCTAATGTTTTGAACACTCAACGTATATATCCACTGCGTAGCCTACATGAATCGCAGCAAAGTTGGTTCCTGTTTCAGTCACATCTGTGGCAGGGGTGAATGTAGATTTAATTTCTTCCCAGTGTGGTGAAACTGATGGTTTGTTGGGAACTGATGGCTTCTATGGTTGTAGCTAGATGGAGTTAGGAGGTTAGGAGAATTAGATTAAGGTTAGGAAAAGGGTTACGCTTAGCTAAAATACTCCGGTTGTCCCTAATGCGACAACTAAGTGGAGCTGTACTCCATCTAGCCACAAATGTAGAAGCCATCAGCTCTGAGAAACCGTCAGTATCACCATACCAGCTTACCTTCACCCCTGGTCTTTGGTCATACTTGTGTGGGTAAAATAAACACCATAATGATTGGTTGACAATAGAGCCTACCACAATGCAGGCGATGGCTGCAGGATGAAGATGATAAAGAGAAGCTGCGGAAACTTGCAGTCAACTGAAGTTAAAACTTCATGACTGTTGATCACGTGGCTTTTGTAAAGTTCATGCAGTCTACATGTAGGTGCAGGTCGGACAGATTATTCCCATAATGTAACACACTGACTTTGTAAAACCAAACCGCCCAATATGATCAGTTTTGAAGTATTTTCCAAAACTGAGATTTGCGAGATTTAGGGAAAACTATTATGTTCCTAAATCCTTTGATATTTTAGGGTTGGAATTTGATTTCAGTCATGCCCAGTAATGCCCACTTGCCCACTAACACGGGGTGGTAATGCTGTGTTCGTAACCAGGTGGGAATTTACCAGTTGTGAAGTCGTAAATATCAGTTGGATGCATTCACATGCATTCACATTCACACTGGAAACACTTATCTCCCTCACTAGCTTTAAGCACCAGCTGTCAGAGCAGCTCACAGATTACTGCACCTGTACATAGCCCATCTATAATTTAGCCCAAACAACTACCTCTCCCCCTACTGTATTTATTTATTTATTTTGCTCCTTTGCACCCCATTATTTCTATCTTTACTTTGCACATTCTTCCACTGCAAATCTACCATTCCAGTGTTTTATTTGCTATATTGTATTTACTTCGCCACCATGGCCTTTTTTTTGCCTTTACCTCCCTTATCTCACCTCATTTGCTCACATTGTATATACTTATTTTTTTCTACTGTATTATTGACTGTATTGTAATGACCTTACAAGATCATAAAGGAACAATTGTCCAGACAGAAGGTTGAGTTTACGAATTGACGGTTTATTAACCCAACTTTACACAGGCTACTGTTTGGCCGTAGCCCACGCCAAATAAACGAAAGATACCCCACAAGCCAACCGTGACCTTCTCTTGTGAAGCCCAGACATAAGAGAGAGAACAATGGCTAAACCTGGTCTTAACTTCCAATGCTCCATCCCCCTGCCCAACCCCCCTCCACGCCACTCCGCCAAACACCAGGATGCCCGGCATCAGAACATTCCAGGCATCCCCGTGATTGGCAGATAGCAGGTTGATTGGCATGTCGGACCCCGCGAACACTGGTAAGTACAACACAACCCACTAATAGCCTACCACATAACACACCGCTGTCTGTGCGAGTCGCTACACAGCCCCCCCACCACAAAGTCCCTCGTCCCTGAGTGAACAAACAAAGTCTCTGAAGCGACCCGGAGGTCTCCTTTGCCTGCGTGGCCGTGATGGTCGCGGAGTGTCCAGATGTGAAACAGGGGGCTCTATCTGTGGCAGGGGGCTGCCTCTCTGGGACCCAGGGGATGAAGGTAGGGATATGGGGGACAAGGAAGCGGGAACAGGGAATACAGTCCGTGGCTCCGGGGAACCACGCAGTGACACGGAGGGAGACAGGGGGAGTGGGCTGTCTGGAGCCTTGTCTGCGGCACCTGGGGGTGGGTGCCTGGAGAATGTCATTGCCAGAGAGGGTAATTATGGGGGTCCCTGGGGTTTGGGGAGCAGAGGCCCCTCTGTATGGGGCTAACCTGTCCCGATGCAGTGCCACCTTTCTCCCCCTGGGACTGTCCAACTTGGGGCATCTGCCTTTTTTCCTTAGGGGGCTGTAGACCCAGACCATCTCCCCAGCCACAAAGTGCCTTCCCTGGGTGTGCACGTCATAGTTCCTTTTCTGCCTCACACCTGCATTCACCAGCTGCTCTCTGGCGAAGGTGTGGGCTGTCTCCAGGCGGTCCTGGAGTCTCCGGGCATAGTCCGGCCCCGGGGGAACATGAGGGCTATCCAGGGGCCGACCAAACGCCATCTCCGCAAGGGTGCGGATCTCTCTCCCCAGCATGAGGAGGGCAGACTTGCAGGAGGTGGAGTCTTGGATGGCGGAGCGGCATGCCATGAGGACCATAGGCAGGTGCTTGTCCCAGTCACGCTGGTGTTTGGCAGAGACGATGGCCAGCTGCTGTCCAAGCGTTTTGTTGAAGCGCTCCACAAGGCCATCACTTTGAGGATGGAGAGGAGTAGTGCGGGTCTTGTGCATACCCAGCCTCTCACACATGGTGGCGAACACACGGGACTCAAAGTTTCTACCTTGGTTGCTGTGGATGGACTCCGCAGCTCCAAACCTGCTGAACATCCCCGCTGTCAGGGCGCCGACGATGGTCTCTGCCTCCTGGTCAGGCAGAGCATAGGCCTCGGGCCATTTTGTGAAATAGTCCATGGCCGTGAGCACCCAGCGGTTTCCACTGTCTGTGGTGGGGAACGGCCCAACTACATCCACTCCCACCCTCTCAATGGGAGCCCCCACTGGGAACTGTTGGAGCTGAGCATGAGAGCGGCCTGGGGGGCCCTTTCTCGCTGTGCAGTTGTGACAGCGGCGGCAAAAGTCTTCCACATCCCTCTTGTGCTGCCCCCAGTAAAAGCCCTGACGGAGGCGGCCGTGCTTTTGGGACCACCACCTGCCACCTCTCACCTCCACCTGCCACCTCTCCTCTCCCGTAGCTGACTCCTTCCATGCCCGCTGTAGCACGCCATCAGCCAGCCGCAGTCGCTCAAACTTTGACCACAACCCTTTGGTCGCGAGTGAGAGCGCTGTCACCTCTTCCCATGGTGGCCTCACCTGCGCCTCTACCCACTGTAGCACTGGCTGTAGGTCTGTGTCCCCTCCCTGCTGCTGCCCCCATTCAGCCACGTCGATAGTCTGCAGCTCACAGCAGACAGGCCCGCTCGCCCGACACACTGTGGCACAGACCCCCTCCTCTGCACACAGCAGCTCTACCCTTTAGCTCAGTGCGAATGTTACCTGTAATCCATGGCTTCTGGTTGGGGTATGTACGTACAGTCACTGTGGGGACGACATCATCGATGCACTTATTGATGAAGCCAGTGACTGATGTGGTGTACTCCTCAATGCCAATCGAAGAATCCCGGAACATATTCTAGTCTGCAAAACAGTCCTGTAGTTTAGGATCTGCTTCATCTGACCACTTTTTTATAGACCGAGTCACTGGTGCTTTCTGATTTTTGTTGTGTAAGCAGGAATCAGGAGGATAGAATTATGGTCAGATTTGCCAAATGGACCGCGAGGGAGAACTTTGTACGCTTCTCTGTGTGTGGAGTGATGGTGGCCTAGAGTTTTTCCCCCTCTGGTTGCACATTTACCATGCTGATATTAGGTAAAAACTGATTTAAGTTTCTCTGCATTAAAGTCCCCGGCCACTAGGAGTGCCACCTCCTAGTATTTTGTCAGGTCTTACTAGCGTGCTTTCCATGTCTTCCTGCTTTCTCAAGTTTCTGTTTCCTAGTTTCCCCGATTACGAACCTCTGCCTGCCCTGACCCCGAGCATGCCTGCCGTTCTGTACTTTACTGACTCTGCCCTGGATTATGGACCTCTGCCTGCCCTTGACCTGTCTTTTGCCTGCCCCCTGTTTGGGTCAATAACCATTTGTGATTCTAGCTGTCTGCATCTGGGTCTTATCCTGACTTCTGATAGATATAGTATAATGGAATTTTGGCAAAGTTGGGAATCCCCTGAAAGAAACAGATAAGAAGGCTTTTGTAGCCACTCCCTTAATGTAGCACTCCAGTCTCCTTTTAACTTCATTTATCACTTGATTTACTTAACAAAAGGCACATCTTAATAGGTGGTCCAGGTATGTCATGACATAGCACAAGGTCTCTATTGTTCAAGCAGAGGGAAAGCAGATGACATCGCGGATTCTCATCAGACCAACTCCTTGAAGTTTGCAGTTGTGTCTAAAAAAACAAACATTTTGCTCAAAAAGTATTTTTTTACACTTCAATGTGTGTATTTTAGTGAATTTATACTTAGGATATTGCTTTTCAACAGTAAAAGTTCAAAAATCACTGGAAGACGTCTTTAATTGTACAGTGGCTTGCGAAAGTATTTACCCCCTTGGCATTATTCCTATTTTGTTGCCTTACAACCTGGAATTAAAATAGATTTTTGGGGGGTTGTATCATTTGATTTACACAACATGCCTACCACTTTGAAGATGCAACATTTTTTATTTTTTGGGGTGAAACAAACAAGAAATAAGACAAAAAAACGGAAAACTTGAGCGTGCATAACTATTCACCACCCAAAGTAAAAACTTTGTAGAGCCACCTTTTGCAGCAATTACAGCTGCAAGTCTCTTGGGGTATGTCTCTATAAGCTTGGCACATCTAGCCACTGGGATTCTTGCCCATTCTTCAAGGCAAAACTGCTCCAGCTCCTTCAAGTTGGATGGGTTCTGCTGGTGTACAGCAATATTTAAGTCATACCACAGATTCTCAATTGGATTGAGATCTGGGCATTGAGTAGGCCATTCCAAGACATTTAAATGTTTCCCGTTAAACCACTCAAGTGTTGCCGTAGCAGTATGCTTAGGGTCATCGTCCTGCTGGAAGGTGAACCTCTGTCCCAGTCTCAAATCTCTTGAAGAGTAAAACAGGTTTCCCTCAAGAATTTCCCTGTATTTAGCACCATCCATCATTCCTTCAATTCTGACCAGTTTCCCAGTCCCTGCCAATGAAAAACATCGCCACAGCATGATGCTGCCACCACCATGCTTCACTGTGGGGATGGTGTTCTCAGGGTGATGATAGGTGTTGGGTTTGTGCCAGACATAGCGTTTTCCTTGATGGCCAAAAAGCTAAAATTTTGTCTCATCTAACCAGAGTACCTTCTTCCATATGTTTGGGGAGTCTCCCACATGCCTTTTGACGAACACCAAATGTGTTTGCTTATTTTTTCTTTAAGCAATGGCTTTTTTCACCCCACTCTTCTGTAAAGCCCAACTCCGTGGAGTGTACGGCTTAAAGTGGTCCTATGGACAGATACTCCAATCTCCGCTGTGGAGCTTTGCAGCTCCTTCAGTGTTATCTTTGGTCTCTTTGTTGCCTCTATGTTTGTTGTGGTGCCATATTCTTTCCATTTTTTAAATATCAAATCAAATAAATTTATATAGCCCTTCTTACAGGAGCTGATATATCAAAGTGCTGTACAGAAACCCAGCCTAAAACCCCAAACAGCAAGCAATGCAGGTGTAGAAGCAGAGTGGCTAGGAAAAACTCCCTAGAAAGGCCAGTACCTAGGAAGAAACCTAGAGAGGAACCAGGCTATGAGGGGTGGCCAGTCCTCTTCTGGCTGTGCCGGGTGGAGATTATAACAGAAAATGGCCAAGATGTTCAAATGTTCATAAATGACCAGCATGGTCAAATAATAATACTCACAGTAGTTGTCGAGGGTGCAACAAGTCAGCACCTCAGGAGTAAATGTCAGTTGGCTTTTCATAGCCGATCATTGTCCCTGACCTAATAATGGATTTAATGGTGCTCCGTGGGATGTGCAAAGTTTCAGATTTTTTTTATAACCCAACCCTGATCTGTACCTCTCCACAACTTTGTCCCTGACCTGTTTGGAGAGCTCCTTGGTCTTCATGGTGCCGCTTGCTTGGTGGTGCCCCTTGCTTAGTGGTGTTGCAGACTCTGGGGCCTTTCAGAACAGGTGTATATCTACTGAGATCATGTGACAGATCATGTGACACGTAAATAAAGTCCACCTGTGTGCAATCTAACTAATTATGTGACTTCTGAAGGTAATTGGTTGCACCAGATCTTATTTAGGGACTTCATAGCAAAGGAGGTGAATACATATGCATGCACCACTTTTCAGTTTTTTATAATTTTTTGAAACAAGTTATTGTTTTCATTTCACTTCACCAATTTGGACTATTTTGTGTATGTCCATTACATGAAATCCAAATTAAAATCCATTTAAATGACAGGTTGTAATGCAACAAAATAGGAAAAATGCCATGGGGGGTGAATACTTTTGCAAGGCACTGTAATTGCTACCACCTCGGATCTGAACACTAAGTACCAGTCGAAAGTTTGGACACCTACTCATTCAAGGGTCTTTCTTTATTTTTACTATTTTCTACATTGTAGAATAATAGTGAATACTTCAAAACTATGAAAAAACACATATGGAATCATGTAGTAACCAAAAAAGTAACCAAAAAAGTGTTAAACAAATCAAAAAATATTTTATATTTGACATTCTTCAAAGTAGCCACCCTTTGCCTTGATGACAGCTTTGCACACTTTTGGCATTCTCTTAACCAGCTTCATGAGGTAGTCACCTGGAATGCATTTCAATTAACAGGTGTGCCTTGTTAAAAGTTAATTTGTGGAATTTCTTTCCTTCTTAATGCATTTGAGCCGATCAGTTGTGTTGTGACCAGGTAGGGTTGGTATACAGAAGATAGCCCTATTTGGTAAAATACCATATCCATATTATGGCAAGAACAGCTCAAATAAGCAAAGAGAAATAACAGTCCATCATTACTTTAAGACAAGAAGGTCAGTCAACACGGAACATTTCAAGAACTTTTTCAAGAAAGTTTCTTCAAGTGCAGTCGCAAAAACCATCAAGCGCTATGATGAAACTGGTTGTCATGAGGACCGCCACAGGAAAGGCAGAGGATACGCTTATTAGAGTTAACTGCACCTCAGATTGCAGCCCAAATAAATGCTTCACAGAGTTCAAGTAACAGACACATCTTAACATCAACTGTTCATAGTAGACTGCGTGAATCAGTCCTTCATGGTTGAAATGCTGCAAAGAAACCACTAGTCTAAAGGACATCAATAAGAAGAAGAGACTTGCTTGGGCCAAGAAACACGAGCAATGGACATTATATCGGTGGAAATCTGTCCTTTGATCTGATAATTTCAAATTTTAGATTTCTGGTTCCAACTGCAGAGCAGGTGAAGACGAAGAGTAGATGTAGGTGAACGGATCATCTCCGCATGTGTCGTTCCCACCTTGAAGCATAGAGGAGGAGGTGGTGTGGGGGTGCTTTGCTGGTGACACTTAAGGCACACTTAACCAGCATGGCTACCACAACATTCTGCAGCAATACGCCATCCCATCTGGTTTGCACTTAGTGGGACTATCATTTGCACTTAGTGGGACTATCATATCAGTTTTTCAACACGGCAATGACCCAAAACACACCTCCAGGCTGTTTAAGGGCTATTTGACCAAGAAGGAGAGTGATGGAGTGGTGCATCAGATGACCTGGCCTGCAAAATCACCCAACCTCAACCCAATTGAGATGGTTTGGGATAAGTTGGGCTGCAGAGTGGAAAAGCAGCCACCAATTAATTGCTCTGCATATGTGGGAACTCCTTCAAGACTGTTGGAAAATTATTCCTCATGAAGCTGGTTGAGAGAATGCCAAGAGTCTGCACAGCTGTCATCAAGGCAAAGGGTGGCTACTTTGAAGAATTTCAAATATAAAATATATTTCTATTTGTTTAAAACTTTTTTGGTTACTACATGATTCCATATGTGTTATTTCACAGTTTTGATGTCTTCACTATTATTCTACGATGTAGAAAATAGTAATAATAAAGAAAAACCCTTGCATGAGTAGTTGTGTCCAGGGAGCTGACAGAAGCACAAGGGTGTGTTAAAGATCAACTCTATTAGATTGAAAAACTGCTGAAATGTATAGGCAAAATGTTGTATGATCAATTTATGATTGGTTTCAAGTGCATAACATTACTATCCTGTGCATAGGAATTACGTTTTGTACCATCAATAAATAATTTTGCCTAAGTCTTGTGAGCACTGTCAATAGTCGCCAGGTTTAATTGAATTTGTAATACCTGGGCTCGCTAGTTTTTAATCAATACTATTGATTGATAACATTGCAATACATCTAGGCTAAACATGCATTATCTTCTATTCCCTGATGAATCTGAATAACCATATACAGTAGTATGAAAAAGTTTGGTCACCCCTCTGAGGCTGCATAATAATTTACTCTGTCGTCACAGAAAATGATCACAGTGGCATGCCATTCATTTTCTAATAAAAGCTGAGTATTGGGGTATTGTCCAGACAAAGATTTTTAGTGTAGCAATATTAAGTTGTATGAAATTAAATCAGATGTGAAAAATAGGCTATGCAAAAATGTGGGCACCCTTGTCATTCTGTTGATTTGAATACCTGTAACTACTTAGCACTGATTAATTGGAACACACAATTGGTTTGGTGAGCTCATTAAGCCTTGAACTTCATAGACAAGTGCATCCAATCATGAGAAAAGGTATTTAAGGTGGCCAATTGCAAGTTGTTGCTCTCTTTGACTCTCCTCTAGAGAGTGGCAACATGGGGTCCTTAAAACAACTCTCAAATGACCTGAAAACAAAGATTGTTCAACATTATGGTTTAGAGGAAGGCTACAAAAGCTATCGCAGAGATTTAAGCTGTCAGTGTCCACTGTGCGGAACATAGTGAGGAAATGGAAGACCACAGGCACAGTTCTTGTTAAGGCCAGAAGTGGCAGGCCAAGTAAAATATCGGAGAGGCAAAGGCGAAGGATGGTGAGAACGGTCAAAAACAGCCCACAGACCACCTCCAAAGACCTACAACATCATCTTGCTGCAGATGGTGTCACTGTTCATCGTTCAACAATTCAGCGCACTTTGCACAAGGAGAAGCTGTATGGGAGAGTGATGCGGAAGAAGCCTTTTCTGCACACACCACAAACAGAGTCGCTTGAGGTATGCAAACGCACATTTGGACAAGCCAGCTTCATTTTGGAATAAGGTGCTGTGGATGAAACAAAGATTGAGTTATTTGGTCATAACAAGGGACGTTATGCATGGCGGCAAAAGAACACAGCGTTCCAAGAAAAACACTTGCTACCCACAGTAAAATCTGGTGGGGGTTCCATCATGCTGTGGGGCTGTGTGGCCAGTGCCGGTACTGGGAATCTTGTTAAAGTTGAGGGTCGCATGGAGTCCACTCAATATCAGCAGATTCTTGGGAATAATGTTGAAGAATCAGTCACAAAGTTGAAGTTACGCCGGCGCTGGATATTTCAACAAGACAACGACCCAAAACACTTCTCAAAGTCTACCCGGGCATTTATGCAGAGGAACAAGTACAATGTTCTGGAATGGCCATCCCAGTCCCCAGACCTGAATATCATTGAGAATCTGTGGGATGATTTGAAGCGGCTGTCCATGCTCGGCAACCATCAAACCTAACTGAACTGGAGATGTTTTGTAAGGAGGAATGGTCCAAAATACCTTCATCCAGAATCCAGACACTCATTAGAGGCTATGGGAAGCGTCTAGAGGCTGTTATTTTAGCCAAAGGAGGCTCTACTAAATATTGATGTGATTTTTCTATTGGGGTGCCCAAATTTATGCACCTGTCTAATTTTGTTTTGATGCATATTGCACATTTTCTGTTAATCCAATAAACCTAATTTCACTACTGAAATATTACTGTGTCCAGCAGTTATTTGATAGATCAAAATGAAATTGCTGATCCAAACACCCAATTATTTGTAAATGGAAATTGTCAGGGGTGCCCAAACTTTTTCATACGACTGTAGTATCACTTTACAGTGCCTTCAGAAATTATTCACACCCCTTGACATTTCCACATTTTGTTGTGTTGCAGACTGAATTTAAAAATGATTAAATTTAGATTATTTTTGTCACTGGCTTACGCAGAAAAACCCATCATGTCAAAGTGGAATTATGTTTTTTCGAAAATGTTTAAAATGAATTAAAAAATGATCAATAAATATTCAACACCTTTGTTATGGCAAGCCTAAATAAATTCAGGAGTAAAACATTTCTTAACAAATTGCATATTAAATTGCATGGACTCATTCTGTGTTCAATAATAGTGGTTAACATGATTTTTGAATTACTACCCCATCTCTGTACCCTTCACATACAATTATTTGTAAGGTCCCTCAATCAAGTAGTGAATTTCAAGCACAGACTCAACCACAAAGACCAGGGAAGTTGTTCAGTGCCTCGCAAAGAAGTGCACCTACTGGTAGATGTGTAAAATATAGAAAAAGCAGATGCTGAATATCTCTTTGTTATTTATTTGGCTTTGGGTGGTGTATCAATACATCCAGTCACTACAAAGATACAGGTGTCCTTCCAAACTCATTTGCCCCAGAGGGATTTCACCTTGAGCCTAATGGGGATTTTAAAACAGTTACAGAGTTTAATGGTTGTTATAGGAGAAAACTGAGGATGGATCAACAACATTGTAGTTACTCCACAGTACTAACCTAATTGATGGAGTGAAAAGAAGGAAGCCTGTAAAGTATAAATAAATATATAGTGCTGGAAAAAGTACCCAATTGTCATACTTGAGTAAGTAAAGATAACTTGATAGAAAATGACTCAAGTAAAAGTGAAAGTCACCCAGTAAAATACTACTTGAGTAAAAGTCTAAAAATGTTTGGTTTTAAATATACTTCAGTATCAAAAGTAAATGTAATTGTTAAAATATACTTAACTATCAAAAGTAAATGTATAAATAATTTCAAATTCCTTAAATTAAACAAACTAGACAGCATGATTTTCTTGTTATTTGAATTTACAGATAGCCAGGGGCATATTCCAACACTCAGACATAATTTACAAACGAAGCATTTGTGTTCAGGAAGGAAACTGCTCAGGGATTTCACCATGAGGCCAATGGTGACTTTAAAAGAGTTACAGAGTTGAATGGATGTGATAGGAGAAAACTGAGGATGGATCAACAACATTGTAGTTACTCCACAATACTAACCTAATTGACAGAGTGAAAAGAAGGAAGCCTGTACAGAATACAAATATTCCTTAACATGCATCCTGTTTGCAACAAGGCATCATGTTATGGGTTTGCTTGTAACTGGGGAGTTTTTCAGGATAAAAAAAGAAACGGAATGGCACTAAGCACAGGCAAAATCCTAGAGGAAAACCTGTTTTAGTTTGCTTTCCACTATACACTGGGAGATTAATTCACCTTTCAGCAGGACAATAACCCAAAACATAAGGCCAAATATACTCTGGAGCTGCTTACCAAGAAGACAGTGAATGTTACTGAGTGGCCGAGATACAGTTTTGACTTCAATCTGCTTGAAAATCTATGGCAAGACCTGAAAATGGTTGTCTAGCAATAATCAACAACCAATTTGACAGAGCTTGAAGAATTTTGAAATGATTAATAGGCAAATGTTGCACAATTTAGTTGTGGAAAGCTCTTAGAGACCCAGAAAGACTTATAGCTGTAACCACTGCCAAACGTGCTTCTACAAAGTATTGACTCAGGGGTGTGAATTTTTTTTATTTTTTTTTATTTTACCTTTATTTAACTAGGCAAGTCAGTTAAGAACAAATTCTTATTTTCAATGACGGCCTAGGAACAGTGGGTTAACTGCCTGTTCAGGGGCAGAACGACAGATTTGTACCTTGTCAGCTCGGGGATTTGAACTTGCAACCTTTCGGTTACTAGTCCAACGCTCTAACCACTAGGCTACCCTGCCGCCCCATACTGCCGAATACTGATTTAAATAAGATATTTCTGTATTTCATGTCTAAAAACATGTTTCTCCTTCATCATTATGGGGTATTGTGTGTAAATGGGTGTAACAAAAGTTATATTTAATCTATTTAGAATTTAAGTTGTAACACAACAAAATGTGGAATAAGTCAAGGGGTATGAATACTTTCTGAAAGCACTATACATGTAGCAGAAACACTCTGATTTATACAGACTAATAGACTTATAAACCATTAGGCCTAGTGGGTTATTGATAAATTGAATGCTGATATTTGGCATCAGTCAGCTGCTGATGATGTTTCAGCAGTGGGCAATGTGAACAGTCAGCAAAGGATGCCTACATGTACAGTATATAAGCTCTGTTTAGTATTCACCCAGCATTCTTCCTATTATGACCTAGAAAAATGACATGAAATATGATGATTACTGAAAATAAAAAAATGTAAAAGGAGGAAAGAAATGCCTTCCCAAAATGTATTGGAAAAACTGCATTATAGCTAAGCCCACAACGCACTGTAGCCTAAGATATGTAAGATGCTGATGCGGCAACAATTACAGTTCAAGTAGGTTACCATATTTTGCTGACATATTGCCATCATCACCTAGACATTAACATTGCATATCCTCAGACAGCCATGTATGTTCAAATTTATAGAAATGTTAAAAGGGAGAGAAAACTGTAGTGCTGATTATTGCAAAGATTTCTTCCTGTGGATTCTCTGAACATTCATCAGCCATAGTGTGTTGAACTAGAAGTAATTATTGTCTCTGAAGATAAAAAGAGAGTGGGCAATTTTGAAAAATAAACTAGTGATAGAATGACCTTAAATATATTTAACTCCTTTTCCAATAAGACCATTTCATCTCAGCATTTGATAAAGGGATTACTGGATTGCATTATGCAGCACTAGTAGAATCTGGATGTGGAGGTGCCAATTTGATTGAATAATTCTTGTTTCCTTTTTGCAAACCTTGCAATCCTTTTGGAAGCTAAAATTCAGCATAATGCAAGATTTACTTGTGGTCTGGGAAAGCGATGAGGTTCGTCCCTCATGCCATATCCGTTCACTTCAGACGTGGGAAAAAGCTGCAGCCAACGCCATTACCAGTCAGAGCTGGTCAGTTCAGAATCCACTATCATCCTAAAACGCAAATGACAGAGCACAATTTGCCTGTCAGTGCATCTATTATTTGACACTAGTGGTTGTTTTTTTATTATCTCACAAGCTGAAACCCTGACCCACAATCATTAGGTCTGTCAGGGTTAATCAACAGACTCTTGACTTGCCCAATTTTCTGATAAGACCTTATTGCAGGTATGGGGTAAGTGGGATGGGGTCATGGTGAGGGGACATATGTTGGGGCCTCTGTTTTGTCTGGATGTTTCAGACACATTCAAATGCATTGAATGAATCACTTTTAAAAAAGTGCCCCATTTCTCATGCAAAACATTATCAGTCCACAGCCCTCTCTACTACTTCTTTAATATGTACAGGTAGTGAGATCTGAGAGACAACAAAGCCAACAGTTGAAGTAATCTGCATTCATTGAAATCCTTCAGTCACCCACTGAAAACATCTTAGGGGACCATATATTCCCCCATTATCTGGCAGTTTGTTCTCCTATACACATAGCATACTTAAAGGAAAATACTTTGTCATATTTTTTTGCAGCAAGCAAACATTCAAATGTGTAAACTGACATCCTCCATGAAGATATATGTGTGATGTATGATGATCAACATAACTGTTATGAACCTGTAATGTAATGAAATCATTACCAACAACATACTACTAGGATAACACACTTACACTTTTAATAAGCTGACATTAGCAACTTATCAAAACAGCTATGCTCTGCTCAACAACAAAAAAGTTTCTTCCAAATAATCATTCTATCTTTGACTTATTTAGAACCTATTATTTAATATGTGCTCACAAATGTTGCTATGACAGAATTTGCTATGTGTTTGCCTCTTCAAAACACTTGATGACTTGATGAAGTTGATAGGATCCAATTCTAGTAAACCATTCACAAAGTACTGTTTCCTAAACTTGGCTAAATATCTGCGTGAGAAAATATCATATTAACATGTAAAGCAGAGTTGAATATGATCAACACTGCTGTTATCAGATCAAAGTCACAGTATCAATACTCTCTTACGAGTAAGTAAGCAAACACATATAACAAGAATCTACATCACATCTATCTTTACTCCAGACTATCTATACATTATTTCACCAACAAATGTAGTAATATGTCTGTTAAAGGTATAAGGAATGACCCCTAGTTATACAATATACAATATCACATATTCTTTCTATATAACCTCTTTCCTTTAGATGCAATCACACATCAATTAAATGAACCACTACATAAAGTCTACAACTGAAACTGAACACTACTAAATTAAACGTTGCATAGTATAACGGCTTTGAATATACCCCCTCTCTGCATCACAGACATGGGGAGAATGCACCCAATTCCATAAATGTAAAATAAATGCCCCATGTCCCTGAAGTGCCACATTGTCATGCTTAATCATCTGAGTCTGAATCATAAACAATCTGAGAACTTTTATTGTGTTTCTCTATTTATGCATATCCCTGAAGGTGTTGCCTTTAGATACTTCCTACAAAAAAGGGAAACAAATAATTACAAAAACAAAAAAATGAAATACCTTTCAGATGCCCAGAGGAAGGCTGTGGACAGACAGATGATGTGATATATTTCTCCCCCTCATTCTTAGGCAGCTTCCTCTCTCTGCGGCTGAAAGCAAATGCTTTGAGACTCTGTGGCATATTTAATTAGAAGCAAGCTGTTTGCACTATCAGTGTGAGGATCTACCTCTCCAATCTCTCGTGAGTCAATCTTCCCCATCTCTGATTTTCTTTTATATTTATGCTGGAATATTTAATTGTAGACAAAAGGTTACTCTGGCAGCATTCACCGCACAGAGGCAGAATAATCTGCTTTAAAAGGCTTGACATTTCAGGCTTTTCAAAAAGGCTGAAAAAATTATATCCCTGCTTTTGTTAATCAATGAAGTAGAACTCCCCTGAACAAAAGAATTAAATTGCTTGGTTGGTTTAATAAAACCAACAGAAATAGCTGCTTCCTCTGGGCTTTTTGTGTGTAGGCTCACCACATGCACCCAGCACTGTAATTCCATATGATTTTGGGGCAAAACTCTAATTTATCCACACAGTTGGCTTTTTAAATCCTATTGAAACTCCAGCCCTCCAGCCAGTGTGCCTGCCTGATGGAGGACAGATTCATCATTAAACCTGACTTTCACTGACTGCTGCAGGTCCACTACAGTTTGAAATTTCTATACTGCCCTTGCCTTGGAAAACATTGTAATTATGCAAATGATAGGGGCAATAATTAGGACCTTCAACATCTCATTGTGTTGCTCCAGTGTGCTTCATTCCAATGGGAAGAGAGATAACCATGTTCTATTCTATTTTAAATTGCTCAGAGCAGATGTTCGGTTAAAGTCCTGTTCAGTCCTATATTATAGCAATCCTTGGGAACTGACCATGTAAGGTAAGATCAATTATGTTCTTTCTAGTTACACTACATTACCAAAAGTATGTGGACACCTGCTCGTCGAACATCTAATTTCAAAATCATGGGCATTAATATGGAGACCCCCCTTCGCAGCTATAACAGCCTCCACTCTTCTGGAAAGGCTTTCCACTAGATGTTGGAACATTACTGAGGGGACTTGCTTCCATTCAGCCACAAGAGCATTAGTGAGGTCGGGCACTGATGTTGGGTGAATAGGCCTGGCTCGCAGTCGGTGTTCCAACTTATCCCAAAGGTGTTCGATGGGGTTGAGATCAGGGCTTTGTGCAGGCCAGTAAAGGTCTTCCACACCAATATCGACAAACCCTTTCTGTATGGACCTCACTTTGTACACGGGGGCATTGTCATGCTGAAACAGGAAAGGCCCTTACCATGAAAAACAGCCCCAGACCATCATTCCTCCTCCACCAAACTGTACAGTTGGCACTATGCATTGGGGCAGGTAGCTTTCTCCTGGCATCTGCCAAACCCAGATTTGTCCGTCGGACTGCCAGATTGTGAAGCATGATTCATCACTCCAGGGAATGCATTTCCACTGCTCCAGAGTCCAATGAACGTGAGCTTAACACAACTCCAACCAAAGCTTGGCATTGCACATGGTGATCTTAGGCTTGTGTGCGGCAGCTCGGCCATGGAAACCCATTTCATTAAGCTCCCGACGAATAGTTATTGTGCTGATGTTGCTTCCAGAGGCATTTTGGTACTCGGTAGTGAGTGTTGCAACTGAGGACAGACGATTTTTACGCGCTATGCACTTCAGCACTCGGCGGTCCTGTTCTATGAGCTTGTGTGGCTTACCACTTTGCAGCTGAGCAATTGTTGCTCCTAGATGTTTCCACTTCACAATAACAGCACTTAAAGTTGACTGGGGCAGCTCTAGCAGGGCAGAAATTTGAGGAACTGACTTGTTGGAAAGGGGGCAGCTTTTTAGTAAGGCCATTCTACTGCCAATGTTTGTCTTTGAAGATTGCATGGCTGTGTGCTCGATTTTATACGCCTGTCAGCATCGGGTGTGGCTGAAATAGCTGAATCGACTAAGTTGATGGGTTGTCCACATACTTTTGTATATACAGTGCATTCGGAAAGTATTCAGACCCCTAGAATTTTCCCACATTTTGTTGAGCTTCAGCCTTATTAAAAAATGGATTACATCGTTTTTTCCCCTCATCAATCTACATACAATACCCCATAATGACAAATCAAAAACAGGTTTCTACAATTTTTTGCAAATGTATTAAAAATAAAAAACTGAAATATCACATTTACATAAGTAATCAGACCCTTTACTCAGTACTTTGTTGAAGCACCTTTGCCAGCGATTACAGCCTTGAGTCTTCTTGGGTATGACACTACAAGCTTGGCACACCTGTATTTCGGGACTTTCTCCCATTCTTCTCTGTAAATCCTCTCAACCTCTGTCAGGTTAGATGGGGAGCATCGCTGCACAGCTATTTTCAGGTCTCTCCAGATATGTTCGATCAGGTTCAAGTCCGGGCTCTGGCTGGGCCACTCAAGGATATTCAAAGACTTGTCTCGAAGCCACCCAGGCATTGTCTTGGCTTGCTTAGGGTTGTTGTCCTGCTCGAAGGTGAACCTTTGCCCCAGTCTCAGGTCCTGAGCGCTCTGTAGCAGGTTATCAAGGATCTCTCTGTACTTTGCTCCGTTCATCTTTCCCATGATCCTGACTAGTCTCCCAGTACCTGCCGCTGAAAAACATCCCCACTGCATGATGCTGCTACCACCATGCTTCACCGTACAGATGGTGCCAGGTTTCCCCCAGACGTGACACTTGGCATTCAGGCCAAAGAGTTCCATCTTGGTTTCATCAGACACGAGAATCTTGTTTCACATGGTCTGAGAGTACTTTAGGTGCCTCTTGGCAAACTCCAAGCGGGCTGTCATGTGCCTTTTACTGAGGAGTGGCTTCCGTCTGGCCATTCTACCATAAAGGCCTGGTTGGTGGAGTGCTGCAGAGACGATTGTCCTTCTGGAAGATTCTCCGATCTCCACAGAGGAACTCTGGAGCTCTGTCAGAGTGACCATCGGGTTCTTGGTCACCTCCCTGACCAAGGCCCTTCTCCCCTGATTGCTCAGTTTGGCCAGGCGGCCAGCTCTAGGAAGAGTCTTGGGGGTTCCAAACTTCTTCCATTTAAGAATGATGGAGGGCACTGTGTTCTTGTGGAACTTCAATGCTGCAGACATCTTTTGGTACCCTTCCGCAGATCTGTTTCTCAACACAATCCTGTCTCGGAGCTCTATGGACAATTCCTTCGACCTAATTGCTTGGTTTTTGCTCTGACATTCACTTTCAACTGTGGGACCTTATATAGACAGCTGTGTGCATTTCCAAATCATGTCCAATCAATTAAATTTACCACAGGTGGACTCCAATAAAGTTGTAGATACATCTCAAGGATGATCAATGGAAACTTCGAGTCTCATAGCCAAGGGTCTGAATACTTATGTTAAAAAGGAATTTCTGTTTTTTATTTGCAATAAATTTGCTAAGATTTCTTAAAACCATTGTTCGCTTTGTCATTATGGGGTATTGTGTGTAGATTGATGAGGAACATTTTTAATGTAATCCATTTTAGAATAAGGCTGTAACATAACACAATGTGGAGAAAGGGTCTGAATACTTTCCAAATGTACTGTATAGTGTATGAATGAGTGCATCTTGTAATTTGAGTGACTAACATGTGACTATTTGGCATTACATTCCCACTGCTGTACAATACTGCTTGTTTGTACTGGACATGTATGTATTAGACATGCACCGCTGTTCCATTGGATAAAAAAATATATATATATATATATATATGTAGCAGTTCAAACAAGCAGGTCTCTGGACAAAAAGTATCTAAACAATAGTATTACATCTGGGGAATAGGTAAAAAGGCTGATTTATAAGTATTTTATATCAGTTTACTGTAGTTTATACATTACCTTAATAATGTGTTCTGAAAAACACTGTATTTGCACAATTCTCTTTTATTAATGCATGAGCATTTTCAGGTCCAGAGATGCTGGACCAGATAGGCAACATATTTTATAGGACACTAAATTACTAGGCAAGAAGTACCTAGGGACTAGGCATACATTTCTATAGAATTGGGACCCTTACATTTTGCGACAGTGCTGAGCAATTGACTTTAGTCGTTACGACATGTGCCTTTAATTTCTGTCAGGCCAGAAATATACAACAGAGAAGTCACGGATCAAAACATGAGGGGTCATCTGTGACTTTGTTCATCGTAGACAAGTGTATAAAAAGTTATGTTGCAAGTCTTTGATAGAGGCGGATCTTAGCAATAAAACATGGTGAGTTAGAATTTATTATATCGATGCTACCGTGAAAGGATAGCTTACTGCATTGTAGTGTTTAGACAAGAGCAGAAGCATTTCGTTAGTAAAGCTGGCTAGCCAGCCAGTTAGCTAACTAGCAACTGTAGCTAGCTGTAGCAGCATACTAGTGAAAGTGAGCAAGCTGATAGAGTGTGTGTAGCTACGACTAACAGCCATACAGTTGGTGGCTAGCTAACATTACTCACCCTAGACCTCTGAAGCATAAATCGTTAACGTTACAGCTAGAAACAAATAGCAGCATGACTGCTGCAGCGCCATCATGTGGAAACCAGTAAGGTACATGACCTACAGATCACACAGGATTTGAACACATATCTGAGATGTGACCACTGCACTAGCTGACTTTGATTATAAACATGTCTTGTAGGCTTTATATGAAAAGGTTGAGATATCTTCCTCTACTAATGAACATCCATAATCGATTCACAGGCCAGTTCCATGGTGGCATTGGGGCTCACCCTAGCAGCAGCTGGATTTGTAGGTCAGTTTATCATTATAAGGTACAGAATATGCAGAGTTGAAGAAACGATTTGATGGAATTTGTGACACTGAAATGCAGATCCTCCTTGATTCAGGTCGCTATGCCATGCAGGCCATGAAACACATGGAACCCCAAATGAAGCAAGCTATGCAGAGTTTTCCCAAATCGGTAAGATTGTATGGGCTTTCACACGTGTTGGCCTCTACAAGACACAATGAATGGCATTAGTCTGACTGAACTCACATTGGTGCTGTGGTGGAACAAGTACCTAATTGTCATAGTTTAGTAAAAGTAAAGATAACTTAAATAAAAAATGACTCAAGTAAAAGTCACCTAATAAAACATTAGGTTTGAAATGTACTTAAGTATCAAAAGTAAAACTAAATAATTTCAAATTCCTTAATAAGCAAACCATATGGGACCTTTTTTTTTATTTTATTTTTTACGGATAGCCAATCTCCAACATAATTTACAAATGAAGCATTTGTGTTTAGTGAGTCTGCCAGATCAGAGGCAGAATGGATGACCAGGGTGGTTCTCTTGATAAGTTTGTGAATTTGACCATTTTCCTGTCCTGCTAAGCATTCAAAATGTAACGAGTACTTTTATATGGAGTAAAAACTACAGTTCTTTAGGAATGTAGTAAATTGAAAGTTGTCAAAAATAAGAGCCAACAAAAACGACTTACACCACTGCATCTGTGATACAATTGTTGCAGGCTTTTGGTGGTGGATACTACAGAGGTGGATTTGATCCCAAAATGAACAAGAGAGAGGCGTCGCTCGTTCTAGGAGTCAGGTACTGTACATTTCACTGTGTGATAAGCAAATGCTTGACTTTATTGCACTAATGTATCATATTGTTGTCCCCAGTCCCACAGCTAACAAGACCAAGATCAGAGAAGCCCACAGAAAACTGATGATTCTTAATCACCCCGATAGAGGTTTGAGGAACTAGTACAATGTGTGGTCATGACATTTCTTTCCAAATAAATATTTGCTTTTATTTAGAGCCATTGAGCTTGTAAAAATTAATTGGATCACACTGTACTCTAAAAATGCACATTTTGTTCTATTGCAGGTGGATCACCATATCTTGCTGCTAAAATAAATGAAGCAAAGGATTTACTTGATGGACAACTAAAGAAATAGATCACATTGCACTTGGTTTTTCTTATTGTGCCCAAATAAATAATGTAAGAGATCAAACTCAGTCTTCCTCTCTACATTACTCATGTTCTCAGGACAAAGGTGGTTTTGGATCTAAATGGAAGATCGGGTTTTATTTAAGAACTACCGGCATACAAAACATATTGCACATCAAACCAGAATGAGCATAAAAAAACAGAATTGTAGTTTACCAAACCAACGTCTCTTTCAGTAGTCCAAATTGTCACCTGCATGAAAATACGGTCTTCAGCCAGTGTTAGGAATAACAGCTTTTTAAATACTGTACACTTAATAAACCAAATAAAGCTCCTTCATGAGACCAGTTACTGCCACCATCATTCCAGCCTCTGGTGGGTGCATTCCAGCATACAGGTTCACTACTATGTGGAGTGTCATTCAGGTTTAAAAAAAAATAATTGACAAGAACATTAACAGACCAGTTTCCAGACTAATGTTATTCTTATGGAAAATAAATTACAATTCAGTGCAAAACTTTCTCTTCCAGACTGCATTTCCTCATATGAAGAAGTGGTTGCATATTAAAATGTAACAAAAAGCAGCTAACTCAACAAATATTAGGATAACTGGATTCTTCCTATCTTTGCCATCACTGACAAAACATTTACTACAGCCAGGCAACTAACTATGTTGAATCTATTCTCAAGGCACAACATCAGATCATGTACTTGAAACATACTCTTATGTCTCGGTTCAGTGCTAAATCTCTCTGTGTTCCATGTTGAGGGAACTGAAAAGTGCAGTAGAGAATCTGGAAGTCCATGACTATCTTTGGCAAGCTTGTACAATAACTATTGTAAAAATGTATTACAATTAATGAGTTTGAGTGGATTCGTAGATTAGGAAACCCCGTTCAGGACAGGCTGCTGGTCACCATTCCCTTGGTAAGCGACTTTGGCAACCCGTTCTGTGGAAGCCCTGCCTGGTTCGTCACCTCTTCCATTGCTGGGGCCGTTGCTTGTATTTGCTTCTGCAGATAGGCTGTGCTCCGCGATACACTCAACCTGCCCCTACCAGACACACAGGTAGAAACAGTTACAGAAGCTTGACCAAAGACATACACTTCACATTCCTGTGTTGATACAATTCTGGGAATTGAAAACCAGCCTGGTCTCTGAACTCATTGGCAGGGTTCCGTACATTACCATGGTTCTTTCTCTGGCCTGGGACCGACCTGTACGTAACAAGTATCTCATAGTAGTAGTGCTGATTTAGGATCAGTTTAACCTTTTAAATCACAATGAGTAATTTATTTTAACCAGGCAAGTCAGTTAAGAACAAATTCATGATGTCAAACCCTAACGACACTGGGCCAATTGTGCGCTGCCCTATGGGACTCCCAGTTAGTCGGTTGTGATACAGCCTGGAATCGAACCAGGGTCTGTAATGACGTCTATAGCACTGAGAAGCAGCGCCACTCGGGAGCCCCAAGTAAGAACCGGGGGGGTCTGATCCTAGATCCGCACTCCTATTCTGAGACGCTTGATACATACAGGCCCTGAAGTCTGATTTGTAGCATTGTTTTCCACTCACCAGTTCTTTTTTGTTATTTTTCAGTTCCTTTTGGTTAGTCTGTCTGCTTTGTGATTCAGCACGGGATATGTAATCGGCCACAGTAACTGCAAAACAAAGAATGTTAGAACCACTTTTACATTGTTAATTTATTGAACTAGAACTTAAATCGGATGTCATCATAGCTAATTAAACAAAAAAAACAGACTGAATGCAGTTAAAAATAACTAAAAAGGTAGTCTTAGGAGTGCAAGTGAGAAATACAGGCAACTAGTATTACAGCAAGGAAAACTCAATGAATTTTCACAACCTTCAAACGGTTGTCAACCAGTAGCTGACATGTTAGTGAATTGGAGTGGTAACATTAAAAACAAATGGGTCTTCTTGATGGCATGCCTTTCCTAAGTTTCTCCCTCAGCTCCAGATAGAGAAATTGAAGAGGCTTCCCAGAGCAAGTCGATGGTTACTGGATGAATCACTTTACTGCTAGCGAGGGAAAGTGTTAAGCACACTCAGTCATGCTGGCTTTGGTAAACAAACAAACAGGCCGTTCACCACCGGTTACCTGGTTGCCTTTCCTCTGGTGGGCGGACACTGCGTCTGCTGCTACGGTTACGCCGTTGTGGTTTATCTTTTGAGTCATCTATGTGGGGGAGAATTTGTGCAGAGCCCTCAGTGAGAGTATTGCATAAGGATAGACTTGGGATTGGTGTCAATTTGTGATTCTATCCTTTTTTGGTCTGTCACGGAGGTAATTGCCTCCCATCTTCTGTAACATGAAATTATTGTATTTTCTAATGCTTATGAGAGTGTTTGTTGTTGAATCCCATTGGCTCCCAGGGCTTGTTTATTTTACGAAGGGACTTACCAAGGCCATTCTCACTGAGGGAAGTGTTATCCGATTCACTCATGCCATCAATCACTGTTGTGTCCTCATCAGTCCGGCGGCGGCGGGAGCGGCGGCGACGGTTTGTGTTGAGGTTGGAGTCGCTTGCATCAGTGTCGGCCGTCTGGTCTGTCTCTGTGTTGTCAAGCACACTGTATGGGTTGCCATAAGGATCCTTCAGAGCTACAGAGTAAGCAAAATGGCTTAATATTTAATACCTATAGTTTGAGGAACAATTCAAACCTTCATGTGATCATTCATGATAAACATAAGGGATAACAAATTATTTGTCTGATGTCATCAGCATGTGTATGACCCATCAATTGTGTCTGCAGCTGTACCGGTGTTGGGGGCTCCTCTCCCTGCTCCACGGCCCCTAGGCCCTCTACCTCTCCCTGGACCAGCTCTCCTCCTGCTGTCTCTCTGTGGTCGAGTCCCCCTCTCCGGTTCTTCTCCCGCCAGGGACCAGTCACTCAGCTCATCCTTCCGCTCAGAGTCAGTCTCAGAGGCATTGGATTGCTCAGAGTTTGTGCCTGAAAGTCAAACATAGCTTTTTAATACCACATGGCTGATGACTTTTCTATCACATTCTGTTGAGCTATAGCATTATATCCCAATATCAATATTCCCCTCTCTAGACTGTCTTAACTTTCGATTGACCACCTGATAGGTGTGGAAGACTGGCTTGTAATGGGAGAATCTACAAAATGTCTTCAGTATCATTGTAAACATGACACTCACCATAGCCGGAGGTGTAGTTGGGGCCCCTGCGTCCGCGGCCTCTGCCGGTGTAGGAGCGGCTGGTGTGCACGGCGGTAGCAGCCACACTGTCGTCTGTGGTGTAGCCCTTGTCTGCTGGGCGGCCAGATGAAGGCCTGTGGCCCATCCCAATCTGCCTCAGCTGCTCGTCTATCTGAAGTCTCTCCATACGCAGCTGCTCGACTTCCTGCAGTCGACGACAGGCAAACATGTCACGAAAAAAACTCTTCCTACAGCTCTGACTCAAACCATTAGGAATTTGTTACTGTAGATCACTGCTTACGTTCAGGTAGGCAATGTGGTACTCCAGAAGTACCTGGACATTCCCAATATTCTCCTTAGTGCCGACAAATGTAAACGGGACCATTCCCTGTGTCAGCGCATCACAAATAAATTATGTTATTATGGGTGAAGAGTGTTTCTATGACAATATTGATCTCTTCTTCTACTAAGTGAGCTAGAAAGTAGCACAAAACTAAGGGCTTACTTCTTGCCGTGGCTGTGTGCCATCCTTGTCCCCTTCAATCCTAACTCTCACCACTCCAGACTTGTCAACGATCTCCTGAATGACTTTCCCATTCTTGCCAATTACCTTGCCTGAAAAAGCCACAAAGAACTTGTGTGAACTGCCACAAAGAACACACCATCACAGATGTCTTGAATTTTATAATGATCAAATCCATCTCCATACATACCGACCAAGGTCCTGGGGATCTGAACAGAATCTTCAAGAAATTCCAGATAATTCCTTGCCTTCTTAACTGCCTCCTCATTCTTGAAGAATACAAAAGGTAGTTTTTCTTAAAAAGGTCCTGGTGGTAAATACACGTCTATAGTTCACTCACACACACCATCCGTAGTTCACGCGCACACACACACACGTCCGTAGTTCACACACACACACACGTCCGTAGTTCACGCGCACACGTCCGTAGTTCACGCGCACACACGTGTCCGTAGTTCGCGCGCACACCCGCACGCACATCCGTAGTTCACCCGCACGCACAGACGCGTCCGTAGTTCACCCGCACGCACAGACGCGTCCGTAGTTCACCCGCACGCACAGACGCGTCCGTAGTTCACCCGCACGCACAGACGCGTCCGTAGTTCACCCGCACGCACAGACGCGTCCGCAGTTCACGCGCACGCACGCGTCCGCAGTTCACGCGCACGCACGCGTCCGCAGTTCACGCGCACGCACGCACGTCCGTAGTTCACGCGCACGCACGCACGTCCGTAGTTCACGCGCACGCACGCACGTCCGTCCGTAGTTCACACGCACGCACGTCCGTAGTTCACACGCACGCACGTCCGTAGTTCACGCGCACGCACGTCCGCAGTTCACGCGCACGCACGTCCGCAGTTCACGCGCACGCACGTCCGTAGTTCACGCGCACGCACGTCCCGCACGCGCCGCACGTCCGTAGTTCACGCGCACGCACGCACGCCCGTCCGTAGTTCACACGCACGCACGCCCGTCCGTAGTTCACACGCACGCACGTCCGTCCGTAGTTCACACGCACGCACGCCCGTCCGTAGTTCACACGCACGCACGCCCGTCCGTAGTTCACACGCACGCACGCCCGTCCGTAGTTCACGCACGCACGCCCGTCCGTAGTTCACACGCACGCACGTCCGTAGTTCACACGCACGCACGTCCGTAGTTCACACGCACGCACGTCCGTAGTTCACACGCACGCACGTCCGTAGTTCACACGTACGCACGTCCGTAGTTCGCACGCACGCACGTCCGTAGTTCACACGCACGCACGTCCGTAGTTCACACGCACGCACGTCCGTAGTTCACACGCACGCACGTCCGTAGTTCGCACGCACGTCCATAGTTCGCACGCACGTCCATAGTTCACACGCACGCACGTCCATAGTTCACACGCACGCACGTCCATAGTTCACACGCACGCACGTCCATAGTTCACACGCACGCACGTCCATAGTTCACACGCACGCACGTCCATAGTTCACACGCACGCACGTCCATAGTTCACACGCACGCACGTCCATAGTTCACACGCACGCACGTCCATAGTTCACACGCACACACGTCCATAGTTCACACGCACACACGTCCATAGTTCACACGCACACACGTCCATAGTTCACACGCACACACGTCCATAGTTCACGCCTATAGTTCACACGCACACACGTCCATAGTTCACACGTGTATCATGTGTGTGAACTATAGACGTGTATCATGTGTGTGAACTATAGACGTGTATCATGTGTGAACTACGTCTATAGTTCACACACATGATACACGTCTATAGTTCACATGATACACTTCCATAGTTCACACACATCATACACATCATACGTCTATAGTTCACACACATCATACACGTCTATAGTTCACACACATCTATAGTTCACACACATCATACACGTCTATAGTTCTGTCATACAGACTACCGTTCAAAAGGTTTGTGGTCACTTAGAAATAGAGGTCGACCGATTAATCGGAATGGCCGATTAATCGGTGCCGATTTCAAGTTTTCATAACAATCGGTAATCAGTATTTTTGGGCGCCGATTTGCCGATTTTAATATATATATATTTTTTTACACCTTTATTTAATCTTTATTTAACTAGGCAAGTCAGTTAAGAACACATTCTTAATTTCAATGACGGCCTAGGAACGTTCTGCCTCGTTCAGGGGCAGAACGACAGATATTTAACCTTGTCAGCTCGGGGGATTCAATCTTGCTACCTTACAGTTAACTAGTCCAATGCTCTAACACCTGATTACATTGCACTCCACGAGGAGCCTGCCTGTTAGCGAATGCAGTAAGCTAAGGTAAGTTGCTAGCTAGCATTAAATTTATCTTATAAAAAACAATCACTGTCATTGCTCCAATGTGTACTTAACCATAAACATCAATGCCTTTCTTAAAATCAATACACAAGTATATCTTTTTAAACCTGCATATTTAGCTAAAAGAAATCCAGGTTAGCAATATTAACCAGGTGAAATTGTATAATTTCTCTTGCGTTCATTGCACGCAGAGTCAGGGTATATGCAACAGTTTGGGCCGCCTGGCTCTTTGCGAAATAATTTGCCAGAATTTTACATAATTATGACAGCATTGAAGGTTGTGCAATTTAACAGGAATATTTAGACTCATGGATGCCACCCGTTAGATAAAATACGGAACGGAATAAACGTTTTGTTTTCGAGGTGATAGTTTCCGGATTAGTCAAAGGTATATGGTTTAGAGAGAAATAGTCGACATGTTATAATTCCTGTAATAACTTGCGGCTGAATTTGAAAGGGGTTCCTTCGTTATTTTACCGTTCATGTCTTCCATAGAGAATGTCTTGATCTACTTCAAATAAGGTCTGTGTTTCGTGCAGGCTTAAACCGCCTCGACGTTTTGATACCCGTGTAAATCTCACTAGGATAAGGTAACGTTTGTCAACATATTTTCATAAATCCACTCTACAAAAAAGTTTATCTTCGCTTATATTTAGCCAATATTGATCAGAGACCTTGTCCTATGGATATCTACACAGTTATAAAATTGGCACGGTGATGTAAGCCTACACGAAACACAGACCTTATTTTAAGTGAATCTAAAAATATCCTATGGAATAAATTAAGGAACCGCTTTTCAGATTTTGCTAGAAGGTGTCATGGGAATTATGACTCGCACATTGGTTGTCAATTCTTACCATGCCCATTATTAAAAAAGGATTTCCTGCATATAGAAATTAAAGTTTTTGTTTTCAACATTCATCACAGGTAACTTAAACTCTATTTTTATTCAAACAGTTGAGAGTATTTGTCTCCTAAGCAGACTCTTCAGTATCATTGTCACTTCAGAGCTGTGTGTGTGTGTATTTATGTATTATATTAAGTTAAAATAAAAGTGTTCATTGTTCATTCAGTATTGTTGCAATTGTCATTATTACAAAAATGTGTGTGTGTGTATGATATATATATATATATTTTTTTTTATAAATCGGCATCGGCTTTTTTTGTCCTCCAATAATCGGTATCGGTATTGAAAAATCATAATCGGTCGACCTCTACTTAGAAATGTCCTTGTTTTTGAAAGAAAAGCAATTTGTTCTGTACATTAAAATAACATCAAATTGATCAGAAATACAGTGTAGACAATGTTGTAAATTAATATTGTAGCTGGAAACGGCTGATTTTTTACTGAAATATCTACATAGGCGTACAGAGGCCCATTATCAGCCACCATCACGCCTGTGTTCCAATGGCACATGGTGTTAGCTAATCCAAGTTGATCATTTTAAAAAGGATAATTGATCATTAGAAAACCCTTTTGCAATTATGTTAGCACAGCTGAAAAATGTGTTCCTGATTAAAGAAGCAATAAACTGTCCCAATTTAGACTAGTTAGGTATCTGGATCATCAGCATTTGTGGGTTCGATTACAGACTCAAAATGGCCAGAAACAGAGAACTTTCTTCTGAAACTCGTCAGTCTATTCTTGCTCTAAGAAATGAAGGCTATTCCGTGCGAGAAATTGCCAAGAAACTGAAGATCTCGTACAACGCTGTGTACTACTCCCTTCACAGAACAGTGCAAATGGTCTCTAACCAGAATAGAAAGAGGAGTGGGAGGCCCGGTGCACAACTGAGCAAGAGGACAAGTACATTAGTTTACATCTAGTTTGAGAAACAGACGCCTTACAAGTCCTCAACTGGCAGCTTCATTAAAGAGTACCCGCAAAACACCAGTCTCAGCGTCAACAGTGAAGAGGCGACTCCGGGATGCTGGCCTTCTAGGCAGAGTTCCTCTGTCCAGTGTCTGTGTTCTTTTGCCCATCTTAATCTTTTCTTTTTATTGGCCAGTCTGAGATATGGATTTGCCTAGAAGGCCAGCATCCCAAAGTCGCCTCTTCACTATTGACGTTGAGACTGGTGTTTTGCGGGTACTATTTAATGACGCTGCCAGTTGAGGACTTGTGGGGCGTCTGTTTCTCAAACTAGAGGGGCATTTTTCTTTTGCTTTTCTTTCAAAAACAAGGACATTTCTAAGTGACTCCAAACGTTTGAACGGTAGTGTACATGTCTATAGTTCACTCATAAGGTCTTGAAGCAGCAAAAGCATTAGCACACCTCTCCGTAAATTCTGAACGTCCCGCTCCCCTCATCCAGCTCAATAGCAGTGACTCCAGGCACTTTTCTGGCTTGTTGAATGTTGCTTCCATGGCTTCCAATGGCAAGGCCCATGAGGTCCACCCTGACTGTAAACTCCTCTTGGAAACCAGACGCCAGTTGCTTTGTACTCTTGAGAGGAGATCATTTTGAGTGAAACATCTTGCATTCACAGATGCCATTCATTTGACTATTATCCAATTTAATTCTGTCATGCGCATGAATTCATGTGTTTTTATGCCAGGATGCAATAATGAAAATCGCCCTTACCTCCAGATGTTTAGTGGCCTCCTCATTTCGGGACATGAGCATGAGCTTAGTACGAATGCTCCTCAGGTGCATGTCACTGAGCAAAGACACTCGCTTAACTGTGGCTTCATTTATGGACTGCAAGGAAACAAGAATATAAACGTAAATAAATGGTCAAAACGCATTAATTGAAAGGGATTTTTTTTTTTATAGTTACATATCGGGATATTATTTTTGACGATATATTGTATCGTTTTGACAATATCACAATATTATTTTGGCGCTAGTTGGCTGTGCCTGCACCAAAACTCCAGTATTTTTATTTCATAGCTTGTTCTCCATCTTCTTTTTAAATAGGGACCCAATTTGTTTTCAGGACTTATTTCCATAACTGATCCAAACTAGTTCTCTCATCCCTCTGCAGCAGACATACAGTTGAAGTCGGAAGTTTACATACACTTAGGTTGGAGTCATTAAAACTCGTTTTCAACCACTCCACAAACTTCTTGTTAACAAACTATAGTTTTGACAAGTAATTTTTCCAACAATTGTTTACAGACACAGTGAATTTTAAGTGAATTAATCTATCACAATTCCAGTGGGTCATAAGTTTACATACACTAGGTTGACTGTGCCTTTAAACAGCTTGGAAAATTCCAGAAAATGTCATGGCTTTAGAAGCTTCTGATAAATGATGTCAATTAGCCTGAGTCAATTGGAGGTGTACCTGTGGATGTATTTCAAGGCCTACCTTCAAACTCAATGCCTCTTTGCTTGACATCATGGGAAAATCAAAAGAAATCAGCCAAGACCTCAGAAAAACAATTGTAGACCTCCACAAGTCTGGTTCATCCTTGGGAGCAATTTCCAAACGCCTGAAGGTACCACGTTCATCTGTACAAACAATAGTACGCAAGTATAAACACCATGGGACCACGCAGACGTCATATCGCTCAGGTTGGAGACGCGTTCTGTCTCCTAGAGATGAACGTACTTTGGTACGAAAAGTTTAAATCAATCACAGAACAACAGCAAAGGACCTTGTGAAGATGCTGGAGGAAACAGGTACAAAAGTATCTATATCCACAGTAAAACGAGTCCAATATCGACATATCGCTCAGCAAGGAAGAAGCCACTGCTCCAAAACCGCCATAAAAAGACAGACTATGGTTTGCAACTGCACATGGGAACAAAGATCGTACTTTTTGGAGAAATGTACTCTGGTCTGATGAAACAAAAATAGAACTGTTCGGCCATAATGACCATCGTTATGTTTGGAGGAAAAAGGGGGAGGCTTGCAAGCCGAAGAACACCATCCCAACCATGAAGCGTGGGGGTGCTTTGCTGCAGGAGGGACTGGTGCACTTCACAAAATAGATGGCTTCATGAGGGAGGAAAATGCTACTCACTGGACCCTATGATCACTCGGCTACACATGCCTCTCCCTAATGTCAATATGCCTTGTCTATTGCTGTTTTGGTTAGTAATCCGTCTTATTTCACTGTAGAGCCTCCAGCCCTGCTTAATATGCCTTAGCTAGCCCTTATGGTCCACCCCCACATGCGTTGACCGCACCTGGCTTAAATGGTGCCTCTAGAGACAAAACCTCTCATCGTCACTCAATACCTAGGCTTACTTCCACTGTACTCACATCCTACCATACCCTTGTCTGTACATCATGCCTTGAATCTATTCTTCTGCGCCCAGAAACCTGCTCCTTTTACTCTCTGTTCCGAACGCACTAGATGACCAGTTCTTTTAGCCTTTAGCCGTACTCTTATCCTACTCCTCCTTTGTTCCTCTGGTGATGTAGAGGTTAACCCAGGCCCTGCAGCCCCCAGCATCACTACCATTCCCCAGGCGATCTCATTTGTTGACTTCTGTAACTGTAAAAGGCTTGGTTTCATGCATGTTAACATTAGAAGCCTCCTCCCTAAGTTTGTTTTATTCACTGCTTTAGCACACTCCGCCAACCCGGATGTCCTAGCCGTGTCTGAATCCTGGCTTAGGAAGGCCACCAAAATTCCAGAAATATCCATCCTTAACAATAACATTTTCCGACAAGACAGAACTGCCAAAAGGGGCGGAGTTGCAATCTTCTGCAGAGATAGCCTGCAGAGTTCTGTCATACTATCAAGGTCTGTGCCCAAACAATTCGAGCTTCTACTTTTAAAAATCCACCTTTCCAGAAACAAGTATGTCACCGTTGCCGCTTGTTATAGACCCCCCTCGGCCCCCAGTTGTGCCCTGGACACCATATGTGAATTGATCACCCCTCCATCAATCTTCAGAGTTTGTACTGTTAGGTGACCTAAACTGGGACATGCTTAACTTCATTGGGATAGGGGGCAGTATTTTCACGTCCGGATGAAAAGCGTGCCCAAAGTAAACTGCCTGTTTCTCAGGCCCAGAAGCTAGGATATGCATATAATTGGTAGATTTAGATAGAAACTTTAGTGTTTTCTAAAACTGTTAAAATTATGTCTGTGAGTATAACAGAACTTATTTGTCAGGCGAAACCCCGAGGACAAACCATCCAGAATTTTTTTGTTGTTGAGGTCACTGTGTTTTCAATTGTTTTTCTATGGGAAACTATATTTATGATGAACCTGGTTGCAGTTCCTATGGCTTCCACTAGATGTCAACAGTCTTTAGAAATTGGTTGATGTTTTTCTTTTGAGAAATGAAGAAGTAGGGCTGTTCATTGTGAGTGTCAAGCCAAGTGGACTGTGTGGCAAGCGTAAACTGGAGCTCGCTCCACGTTGTTTTTATCCGCTATTGAACACAGTATATTCCGTCTTAAATTTGATAGATTATTTACGTTTTAGGATATCTAAGGTTGGATTAGGAAAGTTGTTTGAAATGTTTGGACCAAGTTTACAGGTAACTTATTAGATACTTTGTAGGCGAGTTGGAACCGGTGTATTTCTGAATCAAACGCGCCAAATAAATTGACATTTTGGGGATATAAAAGAATTAATTTATCGAACAAAAGGACCATTTGTGATGTTTCTAGGACATTTTGGATCGCCAACAGACGAAGATCTTCAAAGGTAAGGCATGAATTATATAGTTATTTCTGACTTTTGTCGCACCTGCCTGGTTGAAATATGTTTTTTATGTGTTGGTATGCGGGGCGCTGTCCTCAGATAATCGCATGGTTTGCTTTTGCCGTAAAGCCTTTTTGAAATCTGACACGGTGGCTGGATTAACTTCTCTAGGGTAGGGGGGAGCATTCGGAATTTTGGATGAACTGCCTGCTTCTCGGGCCCATTAGATATGATATGCATATAACTGGTAGATTTGGATAGAAAACACTCTAAAGTTTCCAAAACTGTTAAAATAGTGTCTGAGTATAACAGAACTGATTTGGCGAAAACCTGAGAAAAATCCATTCAGGAAGTAGGATTTCTTTTGGTTTTGTAGTTTTCTATTCAATGCCACTACAGTATCCATTGACTTAGGACTCAAATTGCAGTTCCTATGCCTTCCACTAGATGGCAACAGTCTTTAGAAATTGTTTCAGGCTTGTATTCTGAATAATGAGGGAGTAAGAGCAGTCTGAATGAGTGGACCCTGCTGTGTCACAGAGCTTTTTCATGCGCACGACCGAGAGACTGCCTTTCATGTTTACCTTTTATATTGACGACGTTATTATCGATTATTTAGGCTAAAAACAACCTGAGGATTGAATATAAACATTGTTTGACATGTTTCTATGAACCTTACAGATACAATTTGGATTTTTTGTCTGCGGATTACTGAAGAAAACGCGTGAACAAAACTGAGTTTTTTGGATATAAAGAGAGACTTTATCGAACAAAAGGAACATTTATTGAGTAAATGAATTTCTTCTGAGTGCAATTATATGAAGACCATCAAAGGTAAGGGATTCATTTTATCTCTCTTTCTGACTTGTGTAACTCTTCTACTTGGCTGGTTACTGTTTGTAATGATTTGTCTGCTGGGCTATGTTCTCAAATAATTGTAAGGTATGCTTTCGCCGTAAAGCATTTTAAAAATCTGACACCGTGGTTGGATTCACAAGAAGTTCATCTTTAAACCTATGTAAAATATGTTTTGTTTTCTGCATTTCTATAATGAGTATTTCTGTATTTGAATTTGGCGCCCTGCAGTTTTACTGGCTGTTGAAGAGGTGATCCAAAAGAAGTTAAGCTGTGGCCAATGGGAGTTGACCTGGTTAACGGGAGGTCTGGGAAAGGAAAAAATGAGAGGGAGAGACGTTGAGAAAAGGATGGATTTTTACATTAGGACCGTTGGTGAAGAAAATTAAAAGAAGACAACAAAACTAGAACAAAAACCCATACCTACTAAGACATGAAGGGAAATACCGATTTTATTTTATAAGAGAGTTATAATTTTGTTAAGACTTAGTAAAGACTGAAGCTACCGTCTCATCGTGGAGGTATTTGCCAGCCTTGAGGTTAGCCTAGCATCGTGTAACACCGAGAGAGAATTGCTTGGGAAAGCTTAACGAGTTCATGTTCCCATGGGATATCGGTTACGGCTAAGGAGTACTGTCTGCATTGATAGCGGTGCTTGCTGTGGATCTTGTGAGGAAACCTGCAAGGAACTGCCATACTTCGCTGAAGGAATATCTACAAGTAGTGAGTAACCACAACGTGAGGTGTTTCTGGACTTTATGTGTGGCGCCATTTTTTTTTTTTGATCCAACGCACGCCAACGGGTTATTAAGCAAGCTTTAAGTAATTTGGACATGGGTTGTGCATGACTCATTGGGGTTTATTTTTATTTCTTTTTATTTTGTGCTATGAAAATGTAATACACATATTGAACCTTATATATGTTGCCTTGGTGGAGTCATTTACTGTTTCAATTTAATGCATGGGATAGCCTATCCTGATACAATAACAGAAACCTATAATCATTTAATCTGAAGTTAATACCCTATTGTCATCACCCTAGACAGTTTACAATATGAATTATTATTGGAGATGTCCTTCTCACCTAACATACCATGCTGTTGAGATACTCTAAGTAAGTTAATATCGTGAGAGTCAAATTCGAGCCTGGTGAGAGGGTTACAACTGTAAACTCTACTTCCAGACTCACATTAAGCATCTCCAATCCAAAATTAAATCTAGAATTGGCTTCCTATTTTGCAACAAAGCCTCTTTCACTCATGCCGCCAAACATACCCTCGTAAAACTGACAATCCTACCGATCCTTGACTTCGGCGATGTCATTTACAAAACAGCCCCCAACACTCTGCTCGGCAAAATGGATGTAGTCTATCACAGTGCCATCCGTTTTATCACCAAAGCCACATATACTACCCCCACTGCGACCTGTATGCTCTCGTTGGCTGGCCCTCACTACATATCCGTCGCCAAACCCAGCAGGTATATTGCACTAGTCATCCCCAAAGCCAACACTCCCTTTGGCCGCCTTTTCTTCCAGTTCTCTGCTGCCAATGACTGGAACAAATTGCAAAAATCTCTGAAGCTGGAGTATTATATCTCCCTCTCTTACTTTAAGCATCAGCTGTCTGAGCAGCTTACCGATCACTGTACCTGTACACAGCCAATCTCTAAATAGCACACCCGACTATCTCCTCCCCATATTATTACTTACCCTCTTGCTCCCCAGTATCTCTACTTGCACATCATCATCTGCACATCTATCACTCCTGTATTAATGCTAAAGTGTAATTATTTTTCGCTTCTAGGGACTATTTATTGCCTACCTCCCTACTCTTCTACATTTGCACACACTGTACATAGATTTTTCTTTTCTTTTGTGTTATTGACTGTACGTTTGTTTATGTATAACTCTGTGTTGTTTTTGTCGCACAGCTTTGCTTTATCTTGGCTAGGTCGCAGTTGTAAATGAGAACTTGTTCTCAACTGGCCTACCTGGTTAAATAAAAAAATATAAAAGGGTCTTCCTAATGGACAATGACCCCAAACATACATACAAAGTTGTGGCAAAATGGCTTAAGGACAACAAAGTCAAGGTATTGGAGTGGCCATCACAAAGCCCTGACCTCAACCCTATAGAAAATGTGTGGGCAGAACTGAAAAAGCATGTGCGAGCAAGGAGGCCACACCTGACTCAGTTACACCAGCTCTGTCAGGAGGAATAGGCCAAAATTCACCCAACTTATTGTGGGAAGCTTGTGGAAGGTTACCCGAAACATTTAACACAAATTAAACAATTTAAAGGCAATGCTACCAAATACTAGTTGAGTGTATGTAAACTTCTGACCCACTGGGAATATGATGAAAGAAATAAAAGCTGAAATAATTAATTCTCTCCACTATTATTCTGACATTTCACATTATTCTGACAAGTGACATTTCACTTAAAATAAAGTGGTGATCCTAACTGACCTAAGACAGGGAATTCTTACTAGGATTAAATGTCAGGAATTGTGAAAAACTGAGTTGAAATGTATTTGGCTAAGGTGTATGTAAACTTCCGACTTCAACTGTACAGTGAGCAATATGTTTGGAGCATCAAATCGCAATAAAATCACAGTATCGAAATGCATATAGAATTGTGAGAATCCCAATACATATCGTATCGGCACCTAAGTATCATGATATCATATCGTGAGGTCCCTGGCAATTCCCAGCCCTATTTCATTGGTATACTCAAATCTGCTGGAACTGAAGAAAGAGTGTCAGAAAGATGTATACATACTTACCAGTACAACCAAGCTACTTGTTTCTGTACAGTAGACAATCCGACAAGCTCCCACTGCCTTTTTGAAATCTTTATGCGCTTGTTCACTTTCGCACCTGAAGTAGAAGGAACTATAATCAGATTCTAAATTATAATGCATGTAAATAACATCCAACAAAAAACCAGTCTATCACAATCAGAAACTACTTTTAAACAAGGTACATACGCTGCTTTCAGATCATCAGGAACTGGGACTGTGCACTTGAAGAAGGAGCTCTTTGACACCGCCTTGTTGATATTTACAGGCCGAAGACGTTCAAATGTGACTATTTCATTGTATGTGGCATCACAGGCAGCATACTCGATCACATAGAACTACATAGTAAACACAATACAGGTTACATATTGACTTGCATGAAAGTGACAAACATAACATATCAGGATGAGGAAACCAGAGGACAAACATCAAATAAACATCTCCTTGATGAAACCACTCTCAAATTACATTGTGGGACCAGTGAAATTGTAACCACAGTTAACTACTCACATCTCCCTTCATCATGCGCACTTTGGCAAGCCACCAGCCACATGGCTCCTGCTCATTGGCCCGGGAGAAGATCTGGTACAGAGAGAAACAAGGGGAGATAATTCAAAATAAGACATCCTAAGGAAACTGTGTCTGTTAAATTTCTATGAAGATAGAGAGCCAGTTCTCACCTCCACCTCTTCTCCCTCCCCGATGTCCTGTTTACCATCAGCTGGAGATGGCATCCGAACATCACTAAAGGGAACTTGTCTCTCTGGTTGCCAACTTTATTAACAACAAGCATTTAGATCAGTATCAAAGTTATGCCCAAACTAATACCACTATCACTCCAACATAGATATGACAAACTACAACCCGACAAGAACTGATGAATACCACACTTACTTGTTCTCAAAGGCAATAGCGAGTGAATCGTCATGGACATCTTTGACAAATCCCTAGAGAAAGGACAGCAGTACTTTAAATTCAGAAGTGCTCCCCTAGCCCTAGATTATATATACAGTGCTGCGAAAAAGTATTTGCCCCCTTTCTAATTTGATCTACTTTTGCATATTTTGATACTGAATGTTTTCAGATCTTTTCAGAACCAAAACAGCCGTCCAAAAGGGTATACTTTTGACTCATCTGTCCATAGAACATTCTTCCAAGAGTCTTGATGATAATCCAGGTGCTTTTTTGGCAAACTTCAGTAATTTTTTGGGATGAGATGGGTCCCATTATGCCTGGTGAAAATCAAATACTATATTCCACAGGAAGAACCTAATACCAAAGGTCAAGCATTGTGGTGATAGTGTGATGGTTTGGGGATGCTTTGCTGCCTCAGGACCTGGATGATTTGCCTTAATAAAAGGAACCATGAATTCTGCTCTGTATCAGAATTTTACAGGAGAACGTCAGGCCATCCATCTGTGAGATGAAGCGCAGCTGGGTCATGCAACAACACAATGATCCAAAACACACAATCAAATCTACATGAAATTGGCTAAAAAGCAATAAATTGGAATGGCCTAGTCAAAGTCCAGACCTAATCCCAATTGAGATGTGGCAGGATTTGAAACAAGCAGTTCATGCTTGAAAACCCACAAATGTCACCGAGTTAAAGCAGTTCTGCATGCAAGAGTGGGCCACAATTCCTCTACAGCGATGTGAGAGACTGATCAACAACTACAGGAAGCATTTGGTTGCAATCATTGCAGCTAAAGGTGGCACAACCAATTACTGAGTGTAAGGGGGCAACTACTTTTTCACACAGGGGAATTGGGTGTTGCACAACTTTGTTAATTACATTTATTTTACCTTTGTTTAACTAGGCAAGTCAGTTAAGAACAAATTCTTATTTTCAATGACGGCCTAGGAACAGTGGGTTAACTGCCTTGTTCATGGGCAGAAAGACAGATTTGTACCTTGTCAGCTGGAGGATTCGAACTTGCAACCTTTCGGTTACTAGCCCAATGCTTTAACCACTAGACTACCCTGTATCAATTTGTTGTGTTATTTGTAAACTCAGGTTCCCTTGATCTAATATTAGGTTTTGGTTGAAGATCTGATTACATACAGTATAAAAATACGCAAAAATCAGAAAGGGGGCAAATACTTTTCACAGCACTGTAGCTTGTTGGCTTAGCTAGGGTATGTTTAGGTCTATTCTAGTCAAGAACTCAATCAGTTTCAAGAATTCAAGAGCTCGACCAGGGCACTGTGATATCCCTTCACTATGTGGATCTTTGATTCAGTGAATACAAAAATAGACCTGGTGCCTAAAGTATCTTGTGAATCTGACGACAGCTGAGCTGAGGACAGAGCAGCTGACACGGCATAGATCAGTGGGCCTGAGACTGGGCATTCATGGAATAACTTCAGGATAATGTGTTGTTCACATATCCAACTTCCTGCAAAAGTCTAACAACATCCACAACGAGTGCAAACATTTTCACCAAATGTATGTTCTTAAACGGGCAAGTCCCTCTATACACAACATTTCAGCTAGCTATAAGTTTCCATATTCAGACTTCAATGAGCAAATGAAAACAGTGAGCTGGCTATGATTAAAATATGAATTTAACAAACGTTTTACTTTAAAATTGTTTTATGATTAACACATATGGTTAGCACATACACTTTTAGATAGTCTAGCAGGTCATAAAGTTACCCAGATCAATTCTGATTCAAGACGAGCAAAGTCAAAAGAGCAATCGAACCCGTTAGTTCAGCTAGCCAAGTTAACTAGCTAGTACCTAGCTAGCTGGTTGATGCTAACAATAGACAACCCGCCTGACTAGCTGTTCATTAAGTTAGAAACATTCCTCAGCGTTTTCGTCCAAGAAAACGTTACATGATTACGATATTAGTTAAGACAAACAGGACGTGAATAAACGTTGTTGCAACAACAAAAAAGGACAAGAGGCCAAATAGCTATAATATTTGGCCATCAAGATAGCGTATCTAGCTAACGTTTCGTAATAGCTAGCTAACTACCAACGTCAGACATGTTGAAAACACATATCTAGCTTCGTGTATGTAGCTAGCTTACGTTTGTTGACAATAGTTGGGGAACAGATGTGTGAGTCATGTTTTATAAAACATGATTATGGTCAGTTTACATGAATGTTAAGAATTGATTTACCTTATAATATGCTCCGTTGGAGCCACGGACCTCCACCGTCAGTTCATCCATGTTGGGCATGCAATGCATGCCGGGGAGGAGTTCTAGAAGTTTACAAATGGTACAGGTCTAGAAGTGCACTTGCAAATTGATAGGCCAAATTCAATGTGCACATAATCCATACTCCAGGAATACAACATTGCTGTCCATAACATAGGCCTACATTTAACAGATTTAGTTAGCTAAATGAAAACATGGGGTAAATAATGTGACACTTCACAGTGTTGCACAACATATAATCTATGATTTAGGTTGGCTACATTGTAAAATGGGGAAATCAAAAAGGCCTATCATTGATTTTTGCACACTGTAAATCACCTGAGCGAGTGCATTTTAGAAATATGGCAAATATCAACAAGCAACTTGACAGAGCTTGAAGAATTTTTCAAAGAATAATGTGCAAATATTGTACAATACAGGTGTGCAAAGCTCTTAGAGATTTACCCAGAATGACTCACAGCTGTAATAGCTGCCCAGGGTGATTCTAACATGTATTGACTCAGGGGTGTGAATACGCATGTAAATGAGATACAGTCTATTTATTTATTACATTTTCAACAAATTTGCCAACATTTCTAAAAACATCTTTTCACTTTGTCATTATGGGGTATTGTGCGTAGATGGGTGACAAGAAAATCGATTTGCTGGTTTTAAGCATTAAACTTTCAAATAGCTCTTTGTTGACTGTTGCTGGTTGTTATCGTCCCCAATCAGCACCCTAAATGCCCTAAGCTCTCTCCTGGCCCCTTACACTAAATCTGTATTTGTCCTGCTACGTGACCTAAATTGGGACATGCATAAACCACCTGACCAAGTCCTAAAGCAATGGGACTCCCTAAATCTCACTCAGATTATTACCAATCACACAAGGTATGACTCCAAACACCCAGAAAAGGCTACTCTCCTTGATGTTAGCCTCACAAACAGTCCTGATAGGTATCAATCTGGTGTTTTCTGTAATGACCTTAGTGATCACTGTTTAACAGCCTGTGTTCGCAATGGCTGCTCAGTGAAACGACCTGTCCTGATTTGTCACGCTTGCTAAAATACTTTAATGAGCAAGCCTTCCTTCATGAACTGGCCTCTGTAAATTGGTATAGAATCAGCTTGATCCCCTCTGTCGAAGACGCTTGGACCTTATTTTTTGATATTTTCAGTGGTATTGTAAACAAACACTCCCCCATAAAGAAAATGAGAATTAAAAACAGGTTCAGCCCCTGGTTCAACCGTGATCTGGCAAAGTTACTCCACCTCAAGAATTCCATTTGGCGAAAGGCTCGGCACACGCATACTCAGGCTAACTGGCTCTCGTTCAGGCAAATGAAAAATAAGTGCACTCAGGCTATCCGGAAGGCAAAGTTAGTTACTTTAAGAGGTAGTTCTCTCTCTCTGTGGGTCTAACCCCAAGAAGTTCTGGAAAACGATTAAAGACCTGGAGAAGAAACCCTCCTTCTCACAGCTGCCCATGTTCCTTAATGTTGATTATGTGGTTGTTACTGACAAGGAGCACATGGCTGAGCTCTTTAGTCACCACTTCATTAAGTTAGGATTCCTATTTGACTCAGCCATGCCTCCTTGCCCATCCAACATTTCCTCATCTCCCACCCCTCCTAAAGAGACTAGCCCCGATGCTCCTCCCTCTTTTCCCCCTACCGCGCTACAAAGTTTCTCCCCGCAGGCAGTCACTGAGTCCGAAGTGCTAAAGGAGCTCCTTAAACTTGACCCCAAAAAACCATCTGGGTCTGATGGTTTAGACCCTTTCTACTTTAAGGTTGCTGCCGCTATCATCGCCAAGCCGATCTCTGACATTTTTAACCTGTCTCTCCTCTCTGGGGAGGTTCCCATTGCTTGGAAGGCAGCCACGGTGCGTCCTTTAAAGGGGTTGATCAAATCAAATCAAATCAAGTTTATTTTATATAGCCCTTCGTACATCAGCTAATATCTCGAAGTGCTGTACAGACACCCAGCCTAAAACCCCAAACAGCAAGCAATGCAGGTGTAGAAGCACGGTGGCTAGGAAAAACTCCCTAGAAAGCTGGTCAAGCTTTCAAGCTGGTCCTAACTGTTATAGGCAAATTTCTATTTTGCCCTGTTTATCAATAGTGTTGGAAAAACTTGTCAGTAATCAACTGACCGGCTTTCTTGATGTCTATAGTATTCTCTCTGGTATGCAATCTGGTTCCGCTCAGGTTATGGATGTGTCACTGCAACTTTAAAGGTCCTAAATGATGTCTCTATTGCCTTTGATTCTAAGCAATGTTGTGCTGCTATTTTTATTGACTTGGCAAAAGCCTTTGATACGGTAGACAATTCTTTGAGGGGTCTTTGGCTGGTTTTCTAATTACCTCTCTCAAAGAGTGCAAATCAAATTTCAAATCAAATTTATTTATATAGCCCTTCGTACATCAGCTGATATCTCAAAGTGCTGTACAGAAACCCAGCCTAAAACCCCAAACAGCAAGCAATGCCGGTGTAGAAGCACGGTGGCTAGGAAAAACTCCCTAGAAAGGCCAAAACCTAGGAAGAAACCTAGAGAGGAACCAGGCTATGAGGGGGGGGGCAGTCCTCTCTGGCTGTGCCGGGTGGAGATTATAACAGAACATGGCCAAGATGTTCAAATGTTCATAAATGACCAGCATGGTCAAATAATAATAATCACAGTAGTTGTCGAGGGTGCAGCACCTCAGGAGTAAATGTCAGTTGGCTTTTCATAGCCGATCATTAAGAGTATCTCTACCGCTCCTGCGGTCTCTAGAGAGTTGAAAACAGCAGGTCTGGGACAGGTAGTGTTACACCCCTGAAAAAGGGGAGAAAGAATCACGATAGTGATACGGAATGTTTACTCATTGAACGTTTAGTGCAATGAGAAAAAGACCGCGAATTCTCCGTGAACTTGAGTGGAGACCAGAGCAATCGATCTCAGGCTCATAGATTAAGAGCATTTAGTAGATCACAGATTAACACTTTTATCCACGACAACATAAAGGAATCAACATAACGTTTACACATTCCTCTCACAATTCGTACCCTTTGTATGCTTGACGGATTTTAACAGAATTATATAAATGTTATCAATCTATCAACTAATACTGAATGCATGATCTTCTTAACCTTAGATGTTTTAAGATCCTCACATACTATGAATTTACTAATACTTTTTAATGTATAACAGGCTATTAGTATTTCCTTTAACCTGTCACACTCTCCCCGACAAAATAAATGTTGTCCCAACATTACCAACATTGTCTTCTTCAACAGTCTGTATGCACTGGACCTAGAAAATCCTCTTCTGTAAGGTAGTACTTGAGCAGAGGTCAAGGGTCACAGTTCAAATATAACTAACAAGTTATTCACAGTCCATATCTGTTGACCAGCTGTATAACATAAACAGTCCTTTCTCATACTATTGATCAACAGTCCATCAATTTTAATGATCTAAATGCATAGTCTGCAAATTGTCTCGTGACAGTCTGTGAAATCAGTCAGTAGTCCATGGTCAAACATGTCAACTCTGTAGCCTCATGTTTGCTGAAGCCCATACATGTAAGGTGGCTGAAAGTAACATTGCTGTAGTAATGGCAGCCATGGAACCAGTCCTGGTGCAGAGTAGACAGGGAACAACTGTGGCTGTGGCTGGATACTGTAGCAGGAAGGGATACCAAGCTGATCATAGGTGATACGACTTGGAGGGTGTCTCTCTCTTTGTGGCAGCTGGTAGGCTGGTTCCTCAGGTTCAGCAGCATCAGTTAATGAAGGAAAGGCACTTGGTGGACGATCATCACGCACATTTTCAGCAGGCAAGTTCATCTCCTCAGCAGGCAGGTCTTGAACTGTTGTTGTCTCCTCCAGCCGCTTTTCAACAAGAGGCTGTGCTGGTAGCGTATCAGGGACTGGCACCGCAACTGTCTGTTTCACTGGTGGGGGCCTGTGTTCCCACCCTCTCGCTGGTTCAGCATTCCTCTCCTCAGGTACTGTAGGAGATGTGGGAACCTGTAGCGGCTCATGAAGGTCATATTCATCCCCGCTGTCTTCATCAGAATCTAGAGGATGTGATGCAGGCTGATGTCTCCTTTTTTTCTGACTTTTGTCATCTTTGGTCATTTCTGGTTGCGTCTCAAAAGGTAAGTGGTCACAGGACATGAGCAGGTTTCTGTGCAGGACCCTGGAGCGTCCCCTACCCTTTTCTGGTCTCAATTCATAAATCGGCAGGTCTGAACCCATTTGTCTCACTACTGTGTGAATTGTATCTTCCCAATAGTTACGGAGTTTGCCTGGTCCTCCTCTTGGTGTCAGGTTTTTAATCAGAACTCGCTCACCAGGCTGTAGCACTGAACTCCTAACTTTAGTGTCATAGTACTTCTTACTTCTTTCAGCAGCTTTCTGAGCATTTTCATTTGCAATGGCGTATGCTTCTTCCATCCCTCGTTTCCAGTTCTCCACGTAGTCTCGATGGTTACTGGAACCTGCCTCTGTGCACAATCCAAAGAGCATATCAACTGGAAGCCTGGGTGATCTCCCAAACAGAAGATAAAATGGTGAATAGCCAGTCACTTCGCAACGGGTGCAGTTATAGGCATAAACCAGTTTGTTCAGAGACTCCTTCCAATTTGACTTTTGTGTCTCAGTTAGTGTCTTTAACATTTGCAACAATGTTCTGTTCATGCGTTCCACTTGACCGTTCCCCATCGGGTGGTAGGGTGTTGTTCTGGACCCCGCCATGCCACTGAGTTTCTTTAACTGATGGAACAACTGATTTTCAAATTCTCCCCCTTGGTCATGGTGGATGCGGGACGGGAACCCAAACTTCAGGGCAAAGTCATTGAAGATGAGATTTGCAGCAGTTTTACCTGACTTTGATGTGGTGGCGTAGGCTTGAGTGAAACGTGTAAAATGATCAACAATCACGAGGATGTACTCATATCCCCCTTTGCATCTGTCGAGATGAAGGAAGTCTATACATACCAGTTCAAATGGCTGTGTTGTCACAATGTTTGTCAGAGGAGCTCTTGTTTCATGAGCTGGCTTTTTCTGCTTGACACAGCTACAAGTTTTAGTCACATAGTGCTCGATGTCAGATTGCATATATGGCCAGAAGAAGCGGTCACGTACTAGTGATACAGTGCGGTCAGTACCTTGGTGTCCCATGTTATTGTGCAACTCTTCCATCACTTTACCTTTGTACTGCTCTGGTAGAACTAACTGCTTGCGGGCTGTAGTGATTCTGTACAGAATGCCATCACTGTCTATTGTCAATTTGTCCCATTCTCTGAATAGGCATTTTGTCTTTGGACTGAATTCCTTTTGCTCTTTAACTGGCGGTTTGAAACCCGACAGTTTGAAATTGAGCACAGTACGGATGACCGGATCAGATTCTTGTGCTTCTCTTATCCCATCTTTTGGGATCGAGCTGGTTGTTGCAGTGGTTGTCTCACCTTCAGCTGACACTGACATAGCTGCAGCTGAAAGTGACCAAGGTACAACAGCCTCTTTCTGTACCTCAACTGCTTGTATCGTGGCGGCAATGGTGTCTGGTGGAAGCTCCTCAGAACATTCTCTCATCAGTGACTCTACATCCAGTGGCATCCTTGACAACGCATCTGCATCACCGTTCTCTCTGCCTGGCCTGTACTTTATTGTAAAGTGGAAATCAGCCAATTCTGAAACCCACCTGGAAGTGGTTGCGTTCAGTTTCGCAGTAGACAGAATGTAGCTGAGCGGGTTGTTATCGCTGTATACAGTGAAGGACGGAGCATAGTACAAATAATCATGGAACTTATCAGTGATTGCCCATTTTAGAGCTAGAAATTCTAGCTTGCCCGAGTGGTAGTGATAGTTCTTCTCAGCTGCTGTTAAGGTTCGAGAGCCATAAGCAATGACCCTAAGCTTCCCATCTTGCTTTTGGTAAAGAACTGCTCCCAAGCCTTGGTGTGACGCATCAGTGTGTACAACAAATGGCTGAGTGAAATCAGGGAAACCTAAGACTGGTGGGTGAAGCAAACACTCAATCAGCTGTTCAAGTGCCTGTTGATGCTGGTCAGTCCACAGGATTGGCTTGTTTGAGGGCACCACATGACTTATTTTCTTTGTTTTTCTTTTCCGTGGGTGGTCAGGTAATTTCTCTGAATCTGCTTTCAGGAGGTCATACAGGCAGCTGGCCCTCCTAGAAAAGTCTTTGATGTACTGTCTGTAGTAAGTGAGTAAACCCAGCATTTGTCTGAGCTGGCCCACAGTCCCTGGTCTGATTTCTTTCAATGCTCTTACTGCTTCAAAATCGGCTGGGTCAACTCGGCTGCCCTCTGCAGACACTACTCTGCCCAAATAACGGACCTGGGGTTTAAAGAGATCACACTTACTTGGTTTGAGTTTAATGCCATACTCTCTGAGACGCTGCAAAACTTTTCGCACATCATTCACATGGCTGTCGAAAGTTTTACTGAAAACAAGCGTGTCGTCCAGATAAGGAATGCAGATGTCATCCCGGAGCCCTTCCAAACACTCCTCCATACACCGCTGAAAAGCTGCAGGAGCGTTCATGAGGCCGAATGGCATCCGTATCCACTCATAGAGTCCCCACGGGGTCACAAATGCTGTCAGTGGTCTGCTTTCTTCAGAGATGAACCCCTGGTGATAAGCTTTTCCCTGATCTAAGAGGGAGAACCAGGAATTACCACCTAAACTGTCCATGATGTCTTGGACCCGAGGGATGGGCTGGCGGTCGGGATGTGTCTTTCTGTTCAGGTCTCTGTAATCTATACACAATCGGAGGGTCCCATCCTTCTTACGAACACACACGACAGGTGAAGAATATGAAGAGTTTGACTTCCTAACCCAGCCCTGGGCTATGAGGTCATAAAGGTAACCCTTCATCTCCTGATACAGTGGCCTGGGCACTGACATGTATGTGCGCTTGACTGGTTCAGAGTCCTTTAGAGAAATAGTCATTTTCAATCGTTCAATGCAGCCAATGTCATTGTCTGATCTGGAGAAGGAGTGACACTCTTCTCTAAGCATTTGCCTAACAACCTCTCTCTGCTCTTCGGTTAGGTGAGTTAAGCCTACTGGTGGATCCCACTGTTCAGTAGCAGTACATGGGGTTCGAACGCTGGTGTGATTCACTGTGGCTGGGGTGACAGTTTTTTCAAAGACTTGGGCAGGTAACACAGTCATAATGGTTTGTACTGTACCGATTATTGTGCGTCCTAGCAGGGCAATGTCGTGGTCAGTAGGGTTAGAGACATCAAGCCTGATAACTGGAAAAGCACCTTTCCTGACTCTGACTAGTGTGTCAAAGAACTCAAGGTCGTCTGGCCACTGCGGGTTCAGGTCTGGCTGGAAAAGCATTGTCATGTCCTCTTTGAAAGGCTGGGAAGCTACACGGCACTCAATCTGAATGCTACTGTGTTTTGGGATAGCAACCTTCTCTTTCTTGGTTTTCACTGCGTATTCATCTGTCTGTTCTGCGCTAACAGCCTGTATAAAAGCACTCACCTTGTTTCTTTTGAGGCTTGGGAAAGCTGTTTTTACTGTACTGTATCGTTTAGTCTTTTCGGTCATTGTCAGGATGTGCTCGATAACATTGAAACCTATGATGGGATGAGATAGGTGACAGCCTTTCATTACCAGCACTGGGATGATCAGTTCCTTTGTTTCGTCAGTTTCAGAGGCTAGCCGAAATGTTGTTTCAATCCATCCCAGGTACGGCATTTCAGTCCCATTTGCTGCAGTCAACCTTAGATCAGCAGGTGAGTCCAGGATTTCTGAAACATCTCTCAGCCTTGCGTTTGGGAGAGATTCCTCTTTCCATCGTTCATCAATGACCGATACCTGAGAGCCTGTGTCCCATAGAGCTTGGAGGTGGTGGCGATTCAGGTGACACTCAATAAGGCACTGTCTGCCGACTAGCGAGGTGACCGTACGGGGGTAGCGACCTTGAGCTAGGGATGGTAAGGAGTGGGCATTTTCCTCTGTGCAGGAAAACCTTTCACTGGTAGAGTTAATTTTCAGGTGAGTGCATTTTTCCTTATGTTTAATCCAATGTTGGTTTTGACATACTTTGGAACAGTACAGTGTCTCTTTACATGATGAACATTGTTTCAGGTTCTCAAATGAATCTTCTCTGGCACAATTTGCACATTTCTGGGACTTTTTGGTAGCTACGGTTAACACTCGTCCCTCAGCGGTAACCTTTCCCCGTTTAAATGGGCCTCCCTTGATGGTCTGACTCCCCGGATTTTACATCCAGCTTGAAAATGTTCTCCACTCCCACATCGGAAGCAGTGGGTGCAGCGTGCATCTGTTCTGGCCTGCTGGCAGACAAAACACCTCCTTGGAGCTTGAGCAGAGCGGTTGGCATACCGGTTAGGTGCATATTGATGCTGCACAGGGTCAGGTGCTTGGGACTGACTGTAGTTGCTGTAATACTGCTGCTGGGAAACAGGTGGCTGGGGGCCCCAATCTGGCCTCCTAACTGGAGGTGGGGCATAGGCACAAGGCGGTGACCGAAACATAGGCTGCTGTAATGTCTCCTTAATCTGAGCAATCTCTGCACTGAGACCTTTTAGAGAAGCTACACCTGTCTTAAGTTCAGCTAACTCTGTTAACAGTTCTGCGGGTATCTTAACGTCGGCTTCCTTCACAGGACACTTTGTGGATGGCGTATCTTCAAACTGGACTACACTTACAGTTGTAGCAGGCTGTGGGGTATGAAACCGCTTTTTGTTTCGTCTTTCTATCTCATTAGCACAAGCAATGTTAAGCTTCTCTAGCAAAACCTCATCTGATGTTTCGCTATCTAGCAGGAGAGGCTGCATGTCTATCCTGATACTGTCACTCTGGAGACCTGTAAGGACTGTGTGTAAACACATGCGCTGGACTAGAGCAGGGTCATACTTAAGCCCCGATTCTGACTCCTGGGATGCAAACAGTACTTTTTGCCTCAAATCTAAGACGCGCATCAGGAAGCTTTGAGGGGTCTCTTTGCTATGCTGTGCTTCTGAAGCTAGCTGTTTGTAAAGCTCTGTTGCACTCTTCTCTTGGAAGTGGGAACGCAGGATACATCTAAGTGTGGTAAGAGTTAGCTGGGGTTTACCTTCCAAGTAACTGCGTAGCTGTGAGCCTGGAGAAATAGCCCTGACTACTGCATCTACTATTTCTACCTCAGGATAGCCTCTGTTAAGTCCATTCTCGATCTGATGGGCAAGGCTGGAAAAAATCAGTTTATCTTTCTGGCCCGGTTCACCTATCTGACCAGAAATTTTAAACTCTTTGCGCCAGTATGAGCTGGGCTGTGCATTGGGTGAGAGCGGCACGCTCCCATGAAGATTGGCATGGGGTTGGGGCTGACGCAGGGAATCACTGGCTTTGGCTGCAGTAATCTGCTCAGTTCCCACCCTTTGTTGTGGGGTTACAGTTCTCAGTTCTTCTATTCTGTGATGTATTCCGGCTGTTTCAATATCATGGTCAGTTTGCCATGTTTTGTTATCTATGCCACTGATCATATCTGTCATTTTGTCTTTAAGTAGCAACAATTCTGACATGCCGCCATCTTCTAACTCTGCAATTTCCTCTCTTTCAAGGAACATCATAATGTGAGTCATCAGTGATATGCGGGATTTGTCTTGAACATCTCTTCTCTGTTCGCCTGATATGTCAAGGAAATCAGATATCTCTAGTAACTTGTCTTTAGTCAGGGTGCGCAATTCTCCTACTACCTCTTCCTGTAGTTCTTCCAAGGCGGTTGTCATCTTGACAGAACAGGAGGAACTTTTACTGTGCAGGAGTTGACTCTGAATTAGATGGTCCTTACTGTCTCTGATGGTCGATCAATGGCCTCAGTTGACACGTACTTAACCACCAACTTCCAGCTCTCCTCGAACAGCAACACTTTCCTCACTGCAGCCTGCCTGAGTTATTATGTGGGGATTTAGCTGGCTCGGAATTCAGCAACCAGGATGTGAAAACTGGACATCTGAGCAGCAATCTCAGCGGAGCCTCCAAAAATGTTACACCCCTGAAAAAGGGGAGAAAGAATCACGATAGTGATACGGAATGTTTACTCATTGAACGTTTAGTGCAATGAGAAAAAGACCGCGAATTCTCCGTGAACTTGAGTGGAGACCAGAGCAATCGATCTCAGGCTCATAGATTAAGAGCATTTAGTAGATCACAGATTAACACTTTTATCCACGACAACATAAAGGAATCAACATAACGTTTACACATTCCTCTCACAATTCGTACCCTTTGTATGCTTGACGGATTTTAACAGAATTATATAAATGTTATCAATCTATCAACTAATACTGAATGCATGATCTTCTTAACCTTAGATGTTTTAAGATCCTCACATACTATGAATTTACTAATACTTTTTAATGTATAACAGGCTATTAGTATTTCCTTTAACCTGTCACACTAGCACGTCCGGTGAACAGGTCAGGGTTCCATAGCCGCAGGGAGAACAGTTGAAACTGGAGCAGCAGCACGGCCAGGTGGACTGGGGACAGCAAGGAGTCATCATGTCAGGTCGTCCTGAGACATGGTCCTAGGGCTCAGGTCCTCCGAGAGAGAGAGAAAAAAGAGAGAAATAGAGAATTAGAGAGAGCATAGTTAAATTCACACAGGACACCGGATAAGACAGGAGAAGTACTCCAGATATAACAAACTGACCCTAGCCCCCCGACACATAAACTAATGCAGCATAAATATTAGAGGCTGAGACAGGAGAGGTCAGGAGACACTGTGGACCCATCCGATGATACCCCCGGACAAGGCCAAACAGGAAGGATATAACCCCACCCACTTTGCCAAGGCACAGCCCCCACACCACTAGAGGGATATCTTCAACCATCAACTTACCATCCTGAGACAAGGCCGAGTATAGCCCACAAAGATCTCCGCCACGGCACAACCCAAGGGGGGGCGCCAACCCAGACAGGAAGATCACGTCAGTGACTCAACCCACTCAAGTGACACACCCCTCCTAGGGACGGCATGAAAGAGCACCAGTAAGCCAGTGACTCAGCCCCTGTAATAGGGTTAGAGGCAGAGAATCCCAGTGGAGAGAGGGGAACCAGCCAGGCAGAGACAGCAAGGGCGGTTCGTTGCTCCAGTGCCTTTCCGTTCACCTTCACACTCCTGGGCCAGACTACACTCAATCATAGGACCTACTGAAGAGATGAGTCTTCAATAAAGACTTAAAGGTTGAGACTGAGTCTGCGTCTCTCACATGGGTAGGCAGACCATTCCATAAAAATGCAGCTCTATAGGAGAAAGCCCTACCTCCAGCTGTTTGCTTAGAAATTCTAGGGACAATTAGGAGGCCTGCGTCTTGTGACCATAGCGTACGTGTAGGTATGTACGGCAGGACCAACTTGGAAAGATAGGTAGGAGCAAGTCCATGTAACGCTTTGTAGGTTAACAGTAAAACCTTGAAATCAGCCCTTGCCTTAACAGGAAGCCAGTGTAGCACTGGAGTAATATGATCAAATTTTTAGGTTCTAGTCAGGATTCTAGCAGCCGTATTTAGCACTAACTGAAGTTTATTTGGTGCTTTATCCGGGTAGCCGGAAAGTAGAGCATTGCAGTAGTCTAACCTAGAAGTACAAAAGCATGGATACATTTTTCTGCATCATTTTTGGACAGAAAATGTCTGATTTTTGCAATGTTACGTAGATGGAAAAAAGTTATCCTTGAAACAGTCTTGATATGTTCGTCAAAAGAGAGATCAGGGTCCAGAGTAACGCCGAGGTCCTTCACAGTTTTATTTGAGACGACGTTACAACCATCAAGATTAATTGTCAGATTTAACAGAAAGATCTCTTTGTTTCTTGGGACCTAGAACAAGCATCACTGACACAAGCAATTTTGGGGCTTCACCATGTTTCATTGAAATGTACAGCTGTGTGTCATCTGCATAGCAGTTAACATTATGTTTTCGAATGACATCCCCAAGAGGTAAAATATATAGTGAAAACAATAGTGGTCCTAAAACGGAACCTTGAGGAACACCGAAATGTACAGTTGATTTGTCAGAGGACAAACCATTCACAGAGACAAACTGATATCTTTCCGACAGATAAGATCTAAACCAGGCCAGAACTTGTCCGTGTAGACCAATTTGGGTTTCCAATCTCTCCAAAAGAATGTGGTGATCGATGGTATCAAAGGCAGCACTAAGGTCTAGTAGCACGAGGACAGATGCAGAGCCTCGGTCTGACGCCATTAAAAGGTAATTTACCACCTTCACAAGTGCAGTCTCAGTGCTATGATGGGGTCTAAAACCAGACTGAAGCATTTCGTATACATTGTTTGTCTTCAGGAAGTCAGTGATTTGCTGCGCAACAGCTTTTTCTACAATTTTTGAGAGGAATGGAAGATTCGATATAGGCCGATAGTTTTTTATATATTCTAGGTCAAGGTTTGGCTTTTTCAAGAGAGGCTTTATTACTGCCACTTTTAGTGAGTTTGGTACACATCCGGTGGATAGAGAGCCGTTCATTATGTTCAACATAGGAGGGCCAAGCACATGAAGCAGCTCTTTAAGTAGTTTAGTTGGAATAGGGTCCAGTATGAAGCTTGAAGGTTTAGAGGTCAAGGTTATTTTCATCATTGTGTCAAGAGATATAGTACTAAAACACTTAAGTGTCTCTCTTGATCCTAGGTCCTGGGAGAGTTGTGCAGACACAGGACAGCTGAGCTTTGGAGGAATACGCAGATTTAAAGAGGAGTCCGTAATTTGCTTTCTAATGATCATGATCTTTTCCTCAAAGAAGTTCATGAATTTATTACTGCTGAAGTGAAAGCCATCCTCACTTGGGGAATGCTGATTTTTAGTTAGCTTTGCAACAGTATCAAAAATAAATTTTGGATTGTTCTTTTATTTTCCTCAATTAAGTTGGAAAAATAGGATGATCGAGCAGCAGTGAGGGCTCTTCGATACTGCACGGTACTGTCTTTCCAAGCTAGTCGGAAGACTTCCAGTTTGGTGTGGCGCCATTTACGTTCCAATTTTCAGGAAGCTTGCTTCAGAGCTTGGGTATTTTCTGTATACCAGGGAGCTAGTTTCTTATGACAAATGTTTTTAGTTTTTAGGGGTGCAACTGCATCTAGGGTATTGCGCAAGGTTAAATTGAGTTCCTCAGTTAGGTGGTTAAATGATTTTTGTCCTCTGACGTCCTTGGGTAGGCAGAAGGAGTCTGGAAGGGCATCAAGGAATCTTTGTGTTGTCTGAGAATTTATAGCACGACATTTGATGCTCCTTGGTTGGGGTCTGAGCAGATTATTTGTTGCGATTGCAAACGTAATAAAATGGTGGTCCGATAGTCCAGGATTATGAGGAAAAACATTAAGATCTACAACATTTATTCCATGGGACAAAACTAGGTCCAGAGTATGAGTGTGGCAGTGAGTAGGTCCAGAGACATGTTGGACAAAACCCACTGAGTCGGTGATGGCTCCGAAAGCCTTTTGGAGTGGGTCTGTGGACTTTTCCATGTGAATATTAAAATCACCAAAAATTTGAATATTATCTGCTATGACTACAAGGTCCGATAGGAATTCAGGGAACTCAGTGAGGAACGCTGTATATGGCCCAGGAGGCCTGTAAACAGTAGCTATAAAAAAGGAATTGAGTAGGCTGCATAGAGTTCATGACTAGAAGCTCAAAAGACGAAAACCTCATTTTTTTTTTGTAAATTGAAATTTGCTATCGTAAATGTTAGCAACACCTCCGCCTTTGCGGGATGCACGGGGGATATGGTCACTAGTGTAACCAGGAGGTGAGGCCTCATTTAACACAGTAAATTCATCAGGCTTAAGCCATGTTTCAGTCAGGCCAATCACATCAAGATTATGATCAGTGATTAGTTCATTGACTATAACTGCCTTTGAAGTGAGGGATCTAACATTAAGTAGCCCTATTTTGAGATGTGAGGTATCACGATCTTTTTCAATAATGGCAGGAATGGAGGAGGTCTTTATCCTAGTGAGATTACTAAGGCGAACACCGCCATGTTTAGTTTTGCCCAACCTAGGTCGAGGCACAGACACAGTCTCAATGGGGATAGCTGAGCTGACTACACTGACTATGCTAGTGGCAGACTCCACTAAGCTGGCAGGCTGGCTAACAGCCTGCTGCCTGGCCTGCACCCTATTTCATTGTGGAGCTAGAGGAGTTAGAGCCCTGTCTATGTTGGTAGATAAGATGAGAGCACCCCTCCAACTAGGATGGAGTCCGTCACTCCTCAGCAGGCCAGGCTTGGTCCTGTTTGTGGGTGAGTCCCAGAAAGAGGGCCAATTATCTACAAATTATATATTTTGGGAGGGGCAGAAAACAGTTTTCAACCAGCGATTGAGTTGTGAGACTCTGCTGTAGAGCTCATCACTCCCCCTAACTGGGAGGGGGCCAGAGACAATTACTCGATGCAGACACATCTTTCTAGCTGATTTACACGCTGAAGCTATGTTACGCTTGGTGACCTCTGACTGTTTCATCCTAACATCGTTGGTGCCAACGTGGATAACAATATCTCTATACACTCTACACTCGCCCGTTTTAGCTTTAGCCAGCACCATTGCAGTGTATAAAGTCAGAACATCTGCTGTCTCAGCCACTGCCTGTCACCAAGGGAGTACCCCAAGGCTTAATCCTAGGCCCCACGCTCTTCTCAATTTACACAAACAACATAACTCAGGCAGTAGGAAGCTCTCTCATCCATTTATATGCAGATGATACAGTTTTAAACTCAGCTGGCCCCTCCCCGGATTTTGTGTTAAACTCTCTACAACAAAGCTTTCTTAGTGTCCAACAAATTTTCTCTGCCGTTAACCTTGTTCTGAACACCTCCAAAATGGGGTTTGGTAAGAAGAATGCCCCTCTCCCCACCGGTGTGATTACAACATCTGAGGGTTTAGAGCTTGAGGTAGTCACCTCATACAAGTACTTGGGAGTATGGCTAGACAGTACACTGTCCATCTCTCAGCACATATCAAAGCTGCATGCTAAGATTAAATCTAGACTTTGTTTCTTCTACCGTAATCGTTCCTCTTTAACCCCAGCTGCCAAACTAAGCCTGATTCAGATGACCATCCTATCCATGCTAGATTACGGAGTCATATTTCATAGATCATCAGGTAAGGGTGCTCTTGAGCGTCTAGATGTGCTTTACCATTCGGCCATCAGATTTCCCACCAATGCTCCTTATAGGACACATCACTGCACTCTATACTCCTCTGTAAACTGGCCATCTCTGTATACCTGTCACAAGACCCACTGGTTGATGCTTATTTATAAAACCCTCTTAGGCCTCACTTCCCCCTATCTGAGATACCTACTGCAGCCCTTATTCTCCACATACGACACCCGTTCTGCTAGTCACATTCTGTTAAAGGTCCCCAAAGCACACACATCCCTGGGTCGCTCCTCTTTTCAGTTCGCTGCAGCTAGCAACTGGAACGAGCTGCAAAAAACACTCAAACTGGACAGTTTTATCTCAATCACAGACACTCTTACTGACATTTGTGGCTGCTTCGCGTGATGTATTGTTGTCTCTACCCTCTTGCCCTTTGTGCTGTTGTCTGTGCCCAATAATGTTTGTACTATGTTTTGTGCTGCTACCATGTTGTGCTGCTGCCCTGTTGTGTTGCTACCATGCTGTGTTGTCATATGTTGCTGCCATGCTATTTTGTTGTCTTAAGTCCCTTTATGTAGTCTTGTGGTGTCTCCCTTGTCGTGATGTGTATTTTGTCCTATATATATGTTTTATATTTTTAATCCCGTCCCCGCAGGAGACCTTATGCCTTTTGGTAAGCCGTCATTGTAAATAAGAACTGACTTGCCTAGCTAAATAAACGTTCAATAAAAAATAGATAAATATAAATGTGGCTTGGGGCCAATGTCGTGGCTGGGACTGTTGTGAATCAATCTGTGGAGTAAACTGAAGCATGCAAACACCCAAAATTTGCTGTGCAAATAGGCCTATTTTACTTTATTTGAATGAAAGTGTTTCCCTCCCAGTGCATAAACAATGTGCTTTTCCATCGTGAATGTTTCACAGTGTGGATGTATTGAATCTGATCCTTTTATTTTAAACTATTTTGTGACATCTAGTGGCCGATATAAAATATTTTTTATTACCAGTCTGCTCCCATATACCTGCCAGGAACATCATTGTCCTTCCACACAGACAGTATTGTAATGGATTCTAATTGTACACAGACTGTTTCTGAAATAAATAATACAGGAGAATGCATACTGCATTTTTCTGAAAATAAATTCTGTAGAAAATATTGAGTGATACATAAACACTTGATTTGATATTTACAGTTATAGCCAGACATGTTTTAATTGCAGTGCCTTCAGAAAGTATTCATACCCCTTGACTTTTCCACATTTTGTTGTGTTACGGTGTTGCAACCTAAATTTAAAATGGATTAAATCTGGGGGGGTTTCTCACCCATCTACACATAATACCCCATAACGACAAAGTGAAAACATGTGCTAATTTATTGAAAATGAAATACAGAAATATCTCCGTTGCATAAGTAGTAACACCCCGAGTCAATACTTTGTAGAAGCACCTTTTTTCCAAGAGCTTTCCACATCTGGATTGTGCAACATTTGCCCATTATTATTTTCAAATTCTTCAAGCTCTGTCAAATTGGTTGTTGATCATTGCTACACAACCATTTTCAGGTCTTGCCATAGAAAACTGTAACTCAGCCACTCAACATTCACTGTCTTCTTGGAAAGCAACTCCAATGTAGATTTGGAGTTGTGTTTTAGGTTATTGTCCTGCTGAAAGGTGAATTCATCTCCCAGTGTCTGGTGGAAAGCAGACTGAACCAGGTTTTCCTACAGGCTTACTTCTTTTCACTCTCAATTAGGTTAGTAGTGGAGTAACTACAATGTTGTTGATCCATCCTCAGTTTTCTCCTATCACAGCCATTAAACTCTGTAACTGTTTTAAAGTCACCATTGGCCTCATTTAGAAATCCCAGAGTGTTTTCCTTCCTGTCCGGCAACTGAGTTAGGAAGGAAGCCTGTAACTTTGTAGTGACTGGGTGTAATGATACACCATCCAAAGTGTAATTAATAACTTCCCCATGCTCAAAAGGATATTCAATGTCTTTTAGAAAAATAAAAATATATCTTATTTTTTTACCCATCTACCAGTAGGTGCCCTTTGCGAGACATTGAAAACCTCACTGGTCTTTGTTGAATCTTGTGTTTGAAATTCACTGCTTGACTGAGGGACCTTACAGTATGTGTGGGGTACAGAGATGAAGTAGTCATTCAAAAATGTTAAACACTATTATTGCATACAGATGCATCCATGCAACTTATTATATGACTTGTTAAGCACATTTTTACTCCTGAACTTATATAGGCTTGCCATGACAAAGGGGTTGGATACTTATTGACTTTCATTCAGCTTTTCATTTTTAATTAATTTGTAAACAATTGGAAAACATAATTCCACTGTGACATTATGGGGTATTGTGTGTAGGCCAATGACACGATCATCTCAATTTAATCCATCTTAAATTCAGGCTGTAACAAAACAATGTGGAAAAGGTCAAGGGGTGTGAATAGGCACTGTAATTATTGCAGAATTTGCAAACAACCCTAAATGAGTATCCTATTTGTGAAAACAACCTTGTTTTTCAAGTTATTCTGAGTCCTCTGTTTCCACAATAAAATGTAGTGAGAAAAACATAATAGTATAAAGACATGTAACTTTCCAACAAAATAAGTATTACAGACATGAATTATGACTTATCATATTCAGTATTTATGTTGGTGCACATATGTCCCTGTGACACTGTCCCAATAAGAAGAAAAAAAATCTAATCAATAAGACATATGCTTGTGAAAATATTCCACTGGGCTCAAGAGCTATTACCATATAACCATTTAGGGCCCAGCTGATAGTCTGTCCTCACTTTCAGATTTAAACCAGTTTACGAATTCCATTATGCTAAGCCTGAACACTAGTGGAAATGATGAATGATTACGAAATACATAATCTCCGGTGGTACCATCATTGCAATATGACAGCCAAATTTCATTCATCCTATAAAATCTTTCCGTATTTAAGAAAAAAAATTACTGGCCCAGTAATCAGATATACAGCAGGGCTGTCTCCAGGAGTTAAGCCAACTTCCATTAGGCTTTTAACCTCTCTCACATTTTAGTAAAATGCATGCACATAGAGATACAAGTGTGTTCCCCATGTCTGACCATTCATAGTTTTGACATCCCTTTTGCTTGAATCACTCTCATTTGGTCAAAATATTTAGTAAAATATAATCTTCCAGTAATGGTTGTTTGAAACAGTGCTCTCTTATAAGTGGTTTATATAGCTGCATGCTACTTTCCTTGAAACCACATTGTATAAAACCATATCTGGCTAAAGAAAAATTGGTAATGCTATGAAAGATAAGATTTGTTTTCAACTGATAAATTAGTGACCTATCTTAATAGGATTTTTGGGTCATTAATAACCACTCAGACATTCAACATAAACTCAAAGAGACATCATTTTGGCACCAACCTTAATTCACCAGCCATGAGATAAATATAAAATCATCAGTCTCTCATTTATCGATCAAAATGAGCATTTTTATTTCTCTCTTGAGATGTTCCTCTCCTGTTACATAAACATCAACAGGAGGTGAGAGAAACAGAGAGGGCTTAACATCTATTACTGTTTGTTCTCAATGCATGTCCAATGTTCTTCCAATCTTTGATGCATTATAGGTATAATTGAAAATTAGTAGTACATATTTTTTGGGGAGGGTAATTTATCATGGTTCATTGTTCCACGCTGACACTTTAGCCCTGGCTCTAACAAGGCGTTGGTAGCTCGAGGGTTTAGCCATGGAGAGCAATTATGCTGTAGTGATGCATTTTCACTGCTTTGTTGCTAATTGTGGCCTCCCTTCTATTGAATTGTGAGTCGAGTAAAAGAGCTTGTTGGCTCGATGCAGGAGAGCTGCCTAGGCCGCTCTCGCCATTATCAAAGATACTCTTGATCTTTTCAAAAGCAGGAAATAGATTTTCTCCCTGTTCAACAGCAAAAAAAGTAATTTGCAATGCGTCCATTAGTTCTTCATTAAAGCAAGATTAAATTGCACTGCAAATCACATCTGCCTTTCAATGATTATTTCAATGGCATTTTTGGGGCCAAAACGAATTACTAGTCAAAATGAATGAGAATGAAAAAACAGGCATGTTTTTACATTAGATAGTGTGGCCTGTAATTAGATTCAGGCTAATTCCACTATTTCTGCTTCTTTAATGAGATGAGACTGTCCTCATCTTTTTGTCTCTTTTTGTAGGCCATGCTAACAGCTCCAAATGTATAATTTTGATAACACAGCGTTTACATAAATTCATTTTTCTAGTTACCTGCCACAAGTGCCAAATCTGTGAGGGACGGAATTCTTATTCAATGAGGGGGGGGGGGGGGGGGGGGATTTGGGGGATGAAATGGGAACCCAATACAGAATGGTTATAGCTGCTGTATTTCTGTTGTTATTCTATAAAAACCTGCCAATTATTTATTGAGAAGAGCATGTAGTTGCACTGATTTGTTGTCAGCTGACATTTGGAGCTGGGATATCAGTTGGTGTTCCACTACTTCAACTCTCTAGTCTCTACTCCTAAAAATGACACATTTATAACATAAAAGCTGTTCAATAGTGAAGGCTGCACACCTTTACTGTTTGTCCAATTCAGACCATCTCTCACTCCGTGGTCTTAAATGTTACACATTAGCTTGCTCTTCTAAATGAAGAAAATGCCATTGGGGCAAGGATTGTCAGATTAATGTAAGACCCCAGAGCAACCCAGGGACACAAACAGGATTTATTATGTTCAAGAGAAGCACACCTCCTCGGCCTGTAATGCATCATAGAAAAATGATGAGGATGTAAGCATAACATGCTTATGTCAGATATGCCTGATTTTTGTGAGACTTAAAGTACAGAGTATACATCAAATTAACAGGTGTGCATTTGTAAAGTTAAACATCTTGCAATCAGAGATGAGTCAATAATGATCTCAACTTTAGCTTTTACTTATAGTATGAACCTAGTATTTCACAATACATTTAGTAAGTTCTCAACTGATTACTCCTCTGAAAAATGTTTGCTCCCCATCATTTCTACATGCAATGCGTTTTCACAAGACCAGACCTCCTTTCCTTGCAAAAAATATATGCAGTAGCACTAATTTTTAAGCACAGGAATCGTTCTATTTCTGCTGAAGTGAGATTTTGCTCCACAGCCCGTAGTCGTTCCAGAAATTCAAACCTCATAACATTTCAGCCAAAGCTTATACTAAGCTTGTTAGTATTTCTGATGCAGTAGGTGATATGGCCGCTGCATTACCATAAATCAGCAGAATTAACTATGATCTTCAACAGCATGTTTAAAACTGTCTGACAGAAGTTTGCAATATGCTGCACAGAATATTATGATAACAAGCCATAATAAATGTTTATAATCTACTTTGGGCCAGGGTTCAAATACATTCTATATTATTGCTTTTTCTCCCCCTCCCCCAAAAAAACTGTTCCACAATCATGACCAAGTGACAGATGGACACTTAACTATTAATATAAGAAAATGGTTTGGGTCAAAAAAAACTCTCCAAGAACATAGAAATATTCTTCATACCATTTTCTTCACATAGTGAAATGAATTAATCAACTGTAACAATAAAGGAAGTTCCTCTTTTATACCTTATACCTATAGAGCAGTGTTAACATCACTACTACTGTGTGGCTGCATACCAGGAAAGTATTCAAGCTTTGAAAAATATTCAAGTTATGTCTCTCGAGGCAACTTTAGACACGAGGAAATGAATATGTTATACTATCAGAAAATACCAAGGTCATTCTTTGAAAGGGTTACCAGCTTTATAGGATTCCTTTGTTGACACATACAGTACATATCATATTGGGATTAGCATTCCATTTGCTGGGACAAAGGTCTCTTTGAAACCCCAGAATCTATAGTGGAGGTGCCCAGCCAGAAAATAACATACTTAAACACCAATGGTTTCATAAGTACCTTACCAAGGATCAGTGCAGACAGTCTGAAACACATGACTAAACAATGCATGTAAAATATATTTATGGGTAAGGTTAGGTATGCTGTTTGCTGGGGCAAACAGAAAAAAACATAATGGTTTAGTATCTGAATAATGACTGGTGTGAATAGGAGATCACATCATATGATCTTCTGTAACCTTACCATGTCCTCTAAGACTGCAGACAGAACACAAAAGTGTATGCACGCATGACTATAAGTTGCTTTGGATAAAAACATCTGCTAAATATTATTATTATTATTATTATTAGAAGTGGTTGGATGGTAGAGTGACTGAGTAATGGTTGCACTTTGATTTATAATGAGTAAATAGCAGCATTATTCAGTGCATTGTTTTGCGCAAGCAGTCATAACAAAAGATTCAGTAAGCAACAACTGTAATATTACTCTGGTGTTGTGGAGCACCAAGACTGTGTTTATATTACACTACAAGTCAAAAGTTTTAGAACACCAACTAATTCAAGGGCTTTTCTTTATTTTTACTAATTTCTACATTGCAGAATAATAGTGAAGACATCAAACTATGAAATTACACATATGGAATCATTTAGTAACCAAAAAAGTGTTAAACAAACCAAATATATTTTATATTTGAGATTCTTCAAATGTGCACACTCTTGGCATTCTCTCAACCAGCTTCACCTGGAATGCTTTTCTAACAGCCTTGAAGGAGTTCCCACATATGCTGAGCACTTGTTGAAGCTTTTCCTTCACTCTGCGGTCCGACTCATCCCAAACCATCTAAATGTGGTTGAGGTCAGGGGATTGTGGAGGCCAGGTCATCTGATGTAGCACTCCATCACTCTCCTTGGTAAAATAGCCCTTACACAGCCTGGAGGTGTGTTGCGTCATTGTCCTGTTGAAAAATAAATGATAGTCTCACTAAGCCCAAACCAGATTGGATGGCGTATCGCTGCAAAATGCTGTGGTAGCCATGCTGGTTAAATGTGCCTTGAATTCTAAATAAATCACAGAAAGTGTCACCAGCAAAGCACCCCCACACCATAACACCTCCTCCTCCATGCTTTATGGTGGGAAATACACATGCGGAGATCATCCGTTCACCCACACCGCGTCTCACAGTGTTTGGAACCAAAAATCTCACATTTCCACCGGTCTAATGTCCATTGCTTGTGTTTCTTGGCACAAGCAAGTCTCTTCCTCTTATTGTTGTCCTTTAGTAGTGGATTCTTTGCAGCAATTTGACCATGAAGGCCTGATTTACACAGTCTCCTCTGAACAGTTGATGTTGAGATGTGTCTGTTACTTGTACTCTGTGAAGCATTTATTTGGCCTGCAATTTCTGAGGCTGGTAACACTATTGAACTTATTCTCTGCAGCAGAGGTAACTCTAGGTCTTCCTTTCCTGTGGTGGTCTTCATGAGAGCCAGTTTCATCATAGCGCTTGATGGTTTTTGCGACTACACTTGAGAAACTTTCAAAGTTCTTCAATTTTCCATATTGACTGACCTTCATGTCATTTCTCTTTGCGACAGTTAATAACTAATCCAATCTCTGAACTGTGTTAAAATGAAATACAAAGCCTTCAGAAAGTATTCATACCCCTTGACTTATTCCACATTTTGTTGTGTTACAGCCTGAATTAAAAATGTATTAAATTGATATTTTCTGACCTAACTACACACAACACCCAATAATGACAAAGTGAAAACATGTTTCTAAACATTTTTGCACATTTCTTGAAAATGAAATACAGAAATATCTCATTCACATAACTATTCACACCCGAGTCAATACTTTGTAGAAGCACCCTTGGGCGACGATTACAGCTGTTTCTTTTTGGGTCTCTAAGAGCTTTTATTCTTAACAAAATCTATTCAAGCTCTGTCAAGTTGATTGTTGATCATTGCTAGACAGCCATTTTCAAGTCTTGCCATAGATTTAAGTCAAAACTGTAACTATGCCACTCAGGAACATTCAATGTGGTCTTGGTAAGCAACTCCAGTGTAGATTTGGCCTTGTGTTCTAGGTTATTGTCCGGCTGAAAGGAGATTTCTTCTCTCAGTGTCGGTTGGAAAGCAGACTGAAGCAGACTCTAGGATTTTGCATGTTTATAGCTGTATGTTTATAGCTGCCCCAAACATAATGCTTTGTATTCAGGACCAAAAGTTCATTTCTTTGCCACATTTTTTGCAGTAAGTGAGTTGTTGCAAACAGGATGCATGTTTTGGAATATTTTAATCTGTTCAGGCTTCCATCTTTTCACTCTGCCGTCATTTAGGTTAGTCTTTGAGGAGTAAATACAATGTTGTTGATCCATCCTCCGTTCTCATATCACAACCATTAAACTCTGTAACTGTTTGAAAATCACCATTGGCCTCATGGTGAAATCACTGAGCAGTTTCCTTCCTCTCCGGCAACTGAGTTAGGAAGGACGCCTGTATCTTTGTAGTGACTGGGTGTATTGATACACCATCCAAAGTGTAATTAATAACTTCACCATGCTCAAAAGTATATTCAGCGTCTGCTTTTTTTTTTTTTACAGATCTACCTTTCGTTTCCCTCTTTGCTAGATATTGAAAAACCTCCCTGGTCTTTGTGGTTGAATCTGTGCTTGACATTCACTACTCTATTGAGGGACCTTACAGATAATTGTATATGTGTGGTACAGAGATGGGGTAGTTATTCAAAAATCATGTTAACCACTATTAATAAACACGGAACGAGTCCAAGAAACTTATGTGATTTGTAAAGTAAAGTTTTACTCCTGACCTTATTTAGGCTTGCCATAACAAATGGGTTGAATACTTATTGACTCAAGACATTTCAGCTGTTAATTTTAAAAAAATTCTACAAACAAAATTCCCCTGTCATTATGAGGTATTGTATGTAGATCAGTGACACATAATCTAAATTCAGTACATTTTAAATTCTGGCTATAACAACAAAATGTGGAAAAAGTAAAGGGGTGTGAATACTTTCTGAAGACACTGTACATGTAAGATAACTTATTGCTTGGGTTGGTTTTTCTACACAGTGTTATCTTTTAATATGAAATATTCAAGCTATACCATAGGACAAATGAATAGAAATTGTTTTATGTCTGTAATTAGAGAAATTAAGTGGGGGGAGGGGCAGGACTAATGATTAAACAGAAAGCAAAGCATCTCATGAAATGTGTGAGAAATTATCCTAATGTGACATATATCCGACTTTAATGCAAACCAAATTTGGCTCTGTTGTTTAAAAAAAATACATTTTTATTTAACTAGGCAAGTCAGTTAAGAACAAATTCTTATTTACAATGACGGCCTAGGAACAGTGGGTTAAATGCCTTGTTCAGGGGCAGAACGAAAGATTTTTACCTTGTCAGCTCAGGGATTCGATCTTACAACCTTTCGATTACTAGTCCAACGCTCTAACCACTAACCGCTACCTGTAATAAGAAGTTTCCCAGAATTAGTTTACGTTTGCAGAAAATTGCAAAAGGCTAGTACTTTTATCTATGAATTTCATTTGAGCATAAGCAAAAACCCCTCATACATTATTGGATACGTTCCATCACTTGGAGAAATAGCATAATGCACTGCAAATTCTATACATGTTAATAATACATAGACATCCACCTGCTTTCAGATAAAATTAGTTTAATTTTCTGTTGCCCAGTGCCTGGTTGGCCTTTCATAAATTACTTATGCACAGCCATTATTAAAATAGAGGGAAAGCAAATTAGAAAGTCTTCCTATCTCCACTGGATTTAGCCAAGGCAGGGCTGTAGCTAACACAGTCAGCATTTCTCTCTGAAATTCCGCTCTCCTGAAAATCCTCCCCTCATCTCTGCATTTCTATTTTGTTGTAGGAGCTGTGACCCTGTGTTTACTAAATTGACCTAAATCGTTTTACGATCACAAGTGTAATGGAATTTTCAGACTTCTTCAATGTGTGTATTAGAATGTATTTGTCGCTGGACTCAAACTTATTTTTGCTGTACAACGTGTCCTCTGTTGTTGCAAGAGACAATAGCAAAAGCTCAATGGTTGAAAGATATCAATCTGAAATGGAACCTGGAACGCTTGTAGCTCTGCAGAGGATAATAATAACTTGTTAGAAAAATAATAAGTGTTGGAATGGGGTCAGATTCAGAGTGCTTTACAAGCATTGCATTGAAATATGATTATTTTAGAAAAACTCCTCTGTAGTCAAGTTAACATTGGGTGGTACGAGCTGTACATTTCCTTTGGTTACAGTTAAAGGCCTAAACTGTGAAGGCCTGTTGGAGTGCGGGTTTGATTGAACAACTGCCTGGAGGTAGATATGCTGGGGTTAAAAAGCTTTCAATTCATAATTATCGAAGAACTTAAAGGCACTTCCATTTACTTTTCATTTTCAACCTCATCCATATTGTCATGCTCTAGGAATTCAATGTAATACTTTTATTTTAAACTGAAATACTTTTTTTGGACATTAATTTAAAACGTGTCATCTCTGCATGTTCAACTGTCTGATTGCCCCATGAAAAAATGACTTCATAGAAATGGAAGTTCCGTTTTGAAAAGGACCACTGGTTTTTCCATCTATGAGTCAAAGAAAAGGAATGAATGATTCTCAAATGCAAAAAATCTGCAGTTTCATCAAAAGCAGTCAGGTCTGCCCTTAAGCCAGAGCCTAGTGTCATCACTGAGGCCTTTTCTTAATTGGATTTGCTGAACTCCTGCGATTTCTCTCCTCCACCCTCTCTAACCTTCTTTTGAAAAAGGTCAAAGGTAATCGAGGAGAGGCAGTGAGGAGAGGGAACATGGACGAAAATGTGCTTGCATAGAATGAGACTCCTTCTCCACTCACACGTCATGGTTTGACTTAATGACGCCAGTGTCAGAAGTGACTTCGAAGCAGGTTAGGAGAATTTACGCAGCAGGTTAAGAGAATTAACATAACATAGCAGGTTAGGACAATTAGATTAAGGTTAGGAAAAGGGTTAAGCTGATGATACACTAGCAATTTGTCAGGCAATATTGCCGAGCAATGTTGCTGGCAACGGAGTGGGGTATGAGACACTGAAGCAATGATCAGCAATGAGTAACATGGACATGAATAATAGGGCATAATACAGTAACTTAAAACTCAATTTCCCTATTTATTTAATCATCACTTCCAGCACGTTGGGCTCCTGAGTGGCGGTCTAAGGCACTGCATCTCAGTGCAAGAGGTGTCACTACAGTCCTAGTTCGAATCCAGACTGTATCACATCCGACCGTGATTGGGAGTTCCATAGGGCGGCGAACATTTGGCCCAGCGTCGTCCAGGTTTGGCCGGGGTAGACCGTCATTGTAAATAAGAATTTGTTCTTAACTGACTTGCCTAGTTAAATAAATAAAATACATGTTGTTGCCTGTTGATTGTTGTACTGGAAATTATCAGCAAACAAGCAACAATGAGGTGTTGCCCCTGCCCTGGGCATTCACTCAACCTACTGCCAGTCAAGTCAATGCAGACATAATTAGATTTAGCAAACTTTTTACTTCACAATTCTAAGCTAGAAAGTGTAAATGATATTCATTCAGCTAGCCAGCTAGTATAAAATAACCAAACGAAAAATGAAATGTAAAATATACATGGCTAGCTAGCGAATTAGCTTGTTTGTCCCATTGATTTAGCATGGTTTCGATTAGCATGGGTTAATTGATTAGCCTACACCCCAGTGTGGATATTTTCATCAGTTATTTAGCACAGTATGTATGTGTTAACGTATCGTGATCAAATACTGCAGTGCGGAAACATTGGAGACGTGAATGGCCAACATTTCACTCCAAAACGGGAGTTGATTTTCTCATTTCAGCTCAAAAACCTAAGCCATGTTTTCACAAATATATTCAAAATGGCAGACTGATCACATTACCAATATCTGCGCTCTGTAAAATGTGTATGTAAAATGTATATGTATAATGTATATTTATAATGTATATGTATAATGTATATAATGTATGTATATGTAGCAGAAAAGCTGAAAAAAAGAAGAAGATATCTGTCCTCCGAAGAAGGGGGGTGGTGGATAGGTTAATAAAAAAAAAATATATATATATACACTACCGTTCAAAAGTTTGGGGTCACTTAGAAATGTCCTTGTTTTTGAAAGAAAAGCACATTTTCTGTCCATTAAAATAACATCAACTTGATCAGAAACACAATACATTGTTAATGTTGTAAATAACTATTGTAGCTGGAAACGGCTGATTTTTTATGCAATATCTACATAGGCGTACAGAGGCCCATTATCAGCAACCATCACTACTGTGTTCCAATGGCACACTGTGTTAGCTAATCCAAGTTTATAATTTTAAAAGGCTAATTGATCATTAAAAAAAACTTTTTCAATTATGTTAGCACAGCTGAAAACTGTTGTTCTGATTAAAGAAGCAATAAACTGGCCTTCTTTAGACTAGTTGAGTATCTGGAGCATCAGCATTTGTGGGTTCAATTACAGGCTCAAAATGGCAAGAAACAAAGAACTTTCTTCTGAAACTCGTCAGTCTATTCTTGTTCTGAGAAATTAAGGTTATTCCATGCAAGAAATTGCCAAGAAACTGAAGATATCGTACAACTCTGTGTACTACTCCCTTCACAGAACAGCACAAACTGGCTCTAACCAGAGTAGAAAGACGAGTGGGAGGCCCCGGTGCACAACTGAGCAAGAGGACAAGTACATTAGTGACTAGTTTGACATACAGACGCCTCATAAGTCCTCAACTGGCAGCTCATTAAATTGTACCGCAAAACACTAGTCTCAACGTCAATCAATCAAATGTATTTATAAAGCCCTTCTTACATCAGCTGATGTCACAAAGTGCTGTACAGAAACCCAGCCTAAAACCCCATACAGCAAGCAATGCAGGTGTAGAAGCACAGTGGCTAGGAAAAACTCCCTAGAAAGGCCAGAACCTAGGAAGAAACCTAGAGAGGAACCAGGCTATGAGGTGTGGCCAGTCCTCTTCTGGCTGTGCTGGGTGGAGATTATAACAGAACATGGCCAAGATGTTCAAATGTTCATAGATGACCAGCAGGGTTGAGTGTCTCCCTTGATCCTAGGTCCTATCAGAGTTGTGCAGACTCAGCACAACTGAGCTTTGGATGAATACCCAGATTTAAAGAGGAGTCCATAATTTGCCTTCTAATGATCATGATCTTTTCCTCAAAGAAGTTCATGAATTTATCACTGAAGTGAAAGCCATCCTCTCTTGAGGAATGCTGCTTTTTAGTTAACTTTGCGACAGTATCAAAAATAAATTTAGGATTGTTCTTATTTTCAATTCAGTTGGAAAAATAGTCAACAGTGACAAGGTGATTCCAGGATGCTGGCCAGTGTCTGTGTTCTTTTGCCCATCTTAATCTTTTCTTTTTATTGGCCAGTCTGAAATATGTCTTTTTCTTTGCAACTCTGCCTAGAAGGCCAGCATCCCGGAGTCGCCTCTTCACTGTTCACTTTTGCTGTGCACAGTAGTACACAGAAAAACTATCAGTTTCTCTGGTTTTACTATTTATAGGTATGTGTTTGGGTAAAATTTGAATTTTTGTTTTATTCTATAAACTACTGACAACCTTTCTCCCAAATTCCAAATAAAAATAGTAATTTAGAGCATTTATTTGCAGAAAATGACAACTGGTCAATAACGCAAGAAAATAAAAAAGTTCATTTTCATTTTTAAACAACACAATACTAATGTTTTAAATAAGGAAGAGTTCAGAAATCAATATTTGGTGGAATAACCCTGATTTTTAATCACAGCTTTCCTGCGTCTTGGCATGCTCTCCACGAGTCTTTCACATTGATGTTGGGTGACTTTATGCCACTCCTGGCGCAAAAATTCAAGCAGCTCGGCTTTGTTTGATGGCTTGTGACCATCCATCTTCCTCTTGATCACATTCCAGAGGTTTTCAATGGGGTTCAGGTCTGGAGATTGGGCTGGCCATGACAGGGTCTTGATCTGGTGGTCCTCCATCCACACATTGATTGACCTGGCTGTGTGGCATGGAGCATTGTCCCGCTGGAAAAACCAATACTCAGAGTTGGGGAACATTGTCAGAGCAGAAGGAAGCAAGTTTTCTTCCAGGACAACCTTGTATGTGGCTTGATTCATGCGTCCTTCACAAAGACAAATCTGCCCGATTCCAGCCTTGCTGAAGCCCCCCTAGATCATCACCGATCCGCCACCAAATTTCACAGTGGGTGCGAGACACAGTGGCTTGTAGGCCTCTCCAGCCATGCATACACCCCAGTAAAATAACGATTTAATCAATTTTAGAATATGGCTGTAATGTAACAAAATGTGGATTTTTTTTCAGAATGCACTGTGTATATACAGTATATACAAAGGTATGTGGACACCCCTTTAAATTAGTGGATTTGGCAATTTCAGCCACACCCGCTGCTGTCAGGTGTATAAAATCGAGCACACAGTCATGCAATCTCCATAAATAAACATTGGTAGTAGAATGAAGAGCTCAGTCACTTTCAAGTGGCACCGTCATAGGATGCCACCTTTCCAAGCTGTTATTGAAGTCGAAACGTCTAGGAGCAACAACGGCTCAGCCACGAAGTGGTAGGCCACACAAGCTCACAGAATGGGACCACCGAGTGCTGAAGCGCATAACGTGTAAACAAAGTCTATCCTTGGTGGCAACGCTCACTACCGAGTTCCAAAATGCCTCTGGAAACAACGTCAGCAGCATAACTGTTTGTCGGAAGCCTCATGAAATGGGTTTCCATGGCCGAGGAGCCGCACACAAGCCTAAGGCCACTATGCAATGCCAAGCATCGGCCGCCATGCGCAATGTAAAGCTCACCGCTATTGGACTCTGGAGCAATGGAAACGCGTTCTCTGGAGTGATGAATCACGCTTCACCATCTGGCAGTTCGACGGATGAATCTGGGTTTTGCAGATGCCAAGAGAACACTACCTGCCCGAATGCATAATGCCAACTGTAAAGATTGGTGGATGTCAAGGTTGTGTGCGGAGAATTATCGGAGTCAAGCGCAGGACACAGGTGTTGAGCGAAACCACAGTGTTTTACTCACGATTAATGGCAAAAATTCCACAAATGGAAATAATCACAAACACAATGTATAAACCACAACCACTAACGCACAAACAATCACGGACAAAACAGAAATGAAAGCCAGAGGGTTAAATAGGGAACATGATAGGGGAATTGGAACCAGGTGTGATTAATACAGACAAAACAAAACGAAACTGAAAAATGGATCGATGGTGACTAGAAAGCCGGTGACGTCGACCGCCGAACACCACCCGAACAAGGAGAAGGGCCGACTTCGGCGGAAGTCGTGACAGTACCCTCCCCTTGACGCGCGGCTCCAGCAGCGCGACGACACCGGCCTCGGGGACGACCCGGAGGGCGAGGTGCAGGGCGATCCGGGTGGAGACGGTGAAACTCTTGTAACATGGATGGATCTAGAATGTCCTCCACCGGTACCCAGCATCTCTCCTCCGGACCGTACCCCTCCCACTCCACGAGGTATTGAAGGCCCCTCGCCCGACGTCTAGAATCCATGATAGCCCTTACGATATACGCCGGGACCCCCTTGATGTCAAGAGGGGGCGGAGGGACCTCCCGCACCTCAGACTGCTGGAGCGGACCAGCCACCACCGCCTGAGCCACCACCGCCTGAGGAGAGACACATGGAACGAGGGATTAATACGGTAATCAGGGGGGAGTTGTAACCTATAACAAACCTCGTTCAGTCTCCTCAGGACTTTAAATGGCCCCACAAACCGCGGACCCAGCTTCCGGCAGGGCAGGTGAAGGGGTAGGTTTCGGGTCGAGAGCCAGACCCGATCCCCCGGTGCATACACCGGGGCCTCACTGCGGTGGCGGTCGGCACTCGCCTTTTGTCTTCTGATGGCCCGTTGTAACCGCACATGGGCAGCGTTCCAAGTCTCCTCTGAGTGCCGAAACCATTCATCCACCGCAGGAGCCTCAATCTGGCTCTGATGCCATGGTGCCAGGACCGGCTGGTAACCTAGCACACACTGAAACGGTGATAGGTTGGTAGAGGAGTCGCGGAGGGAGTTTTGGGCCATCTCCGCCCAGGGGATGTAAACCGCCCACTCCCCTGGCCGGTCCTGGCAATAGGACCTCAGAAACCTACCCACATCCTGGTTGACTCTTTCCACCTGCCCGTTGCTCTCGGGGTGGAAACCTGAGGTAAGGCTGACCGAGATCCCCAGGCGTTCCATAAACGCCCTCCAGACTCTAGACGTAAATTGGGGACCCAGATCAGAAACTATATCCTCAGGCACCCCGCAGTGCCGGAATACGTGGGTGAACAGAGCCTCCGCAGTTTGTAGAGCCGTAGGGAGACCGGGCAAAGGAAGGAGACGGCAGGACTTAGAAAACCGATCCACAACGACCAGGATCGTGGTGTTACCCTGCGACGGGGGAAGATCCGTAACAAAATCGACCGATAGGTGTGACCACGGTCGCTGTGGAACGGGAAGGGGTTGTAATTTCCCTCTGGGCAGATGTCTAGGTGCCTTGCACTGTGCACATACCGAACAGGAGGAAACATAAACCCGCACATCCTTAGCTAAAGTGGGCCACCAGTACTTCCCAGCAAGGCAGCGCACCGTCCGACCGATACCAGGATGACCAGAGGAGGGTGATGTATGAGCCCAACAGATCAAACGATCGCGGACATCAAACGGAACGTACATACGCCCAGCTGGACAGTCAGGTGGAATGGGCTCTGAACGTGACGCCCGTTCGATGTCCGCGTCCACCTCCCATACCACCGGTGCCACCAGGCGAGAGGCTGGAATTATGGGAGAGGGATCTGTGGACCGCTCCTCAGTATCATACAGCCGGGACAGTGCGTCTGCCTTAACGTTCTGGGACCCTGGTTTGTAGGAAAGGGTGAAATCAAAACGGGTAAAAAACATGGCCCACCTTGCCTGGCGAGGGTTCATTCTCCTCGCCGCCCGGATGTACTCCAGATTGCGGTGGTCAGTCCAAATGAGAAAAGGGTGTCTAGCCCCCTCAAGCCAATGTCTCCACGCTTTCAGGGCCATGACAACAGCCAGCAACTCCCGGTCCCCCACATCATAGTTTCGCTCCGCCGGGCTGAGCTTCTTCGAAAAGAATGCACAGGGGCGGAGTTTTAGTGGCGTACCCGAGCGCTGAGACAGCACAGCCCCTATCCCTGCCTCGGACGCGTCCACCTCAACTATGAATGCTAAGGAAGGATCAGGATGAGCCAGCACGGGAGCTGAGGTAAACAGAGCCTTCAGGTGACCAAACGCCCTGTCCGCCCCAGCTGTCCACTGCAGTCGCACCGGTCCTCCCTTCAGCAGTGAGGTAATGGGAGCCGCTACCTGACCAAAACCCCGGATAAATCTCCGGTAGTAGTTGGCAAACCCTAAAAACCGCTGCACTTCCTTTACCGTGGTTGGAGTCGGCCAATTACGCACGGCTGAAATGCGGTCATTCTCCATCTCTACCCCTGACGCTGAAAAGCGGTACCCTAGGAAGGAGATGGACTGTTGGAAGAACAGACATTTCTCAGCCTTGACGTACAGGTCATGCTCCAACAGTCGACCAAGCACCCTGCGCACTAGGGACACATGCTCGGCACGTGTAGCGGAGTATATTAGAATGTCATCTATATACACCACTACACCCTGCCCGTGCAGGTCCCTGAAGATCTCATCCACAAAGGATTGGAAGACTGATGGAGCATTCATTAACCCATACGGCATGACGAGGTACTCATAATGCCCAGAAGTGGTGCTAAATGCTGTCTTCCACTCATCTCCCCCCTTGATACGCACCAGGTTGTACGCGCTCCTGAGGTCCAATTTTGTGAAGAAGCGCGCCCCGTGTAATGACTCGGTCATACTGGCTATAAGTGGTAGCGGGTAACTGTATTTTACCGTGATCTTATTCAATCCGCGATAATCAATACACGGGCGCAAACCTCCATCCTTCTTCTTCACAAAAAAGAAACTCGAGGAGACAGGTGAGATGGAAGGCCGAATATATCCCTGTCCCAGAGATTCGGTGACATATGTCTCCATAGCCACCGTCTCCTCCTGTGACAGAGGATATACGTGACTCCTGGGAAGTGTAGCGTCTACCAAGAGATCTATCGCACAATCCCCCGGTCGATGGGGTGGTAATTGAGTCGCCCTCTTCTTACAGAAGGCGAGTGCCAAATCGGCATATTCGGGAGGAATGTGCATGGTGGAAACCTGGTTTGGACTTTCCACCGTAGTGGCACCTAAGGAAACACCTACACACCTCCCTGAACACTGACAGGACCATCCCTTGAGAGCCCTCTGTTGCCACGAAATAATCGGATCATGAGAGGCCAACCAGGGAAGACCCAACACAACAGGAAACGCAGGAGAGTCGATCAAGAAGAGACTAATTCTCTCCTCGTGATCCCCCTGCGTTCTCATAGCGATGGGCGCTGTGACCTCCCCAACCAGCCCCGACCCCAAAGGACGACTATCTAAGGCATAGATAGGGGAAGGGAAGGGAACATCAACAGGAATAATAGGGATCCCTAAGCTATGAGCGGTCAATAAAATTCCCAGCTGCGCCTGAATCTACTAGCGCCTTATGCTGGGGATGTGAGGAAAACTCAGGAAATTCTATAGGTAACCACATGTGTGCAACAGAAGGCTCTGGGTGAGTTATGTGCCTACTCACCTGAGACGACCCACCAGTGCTCCGCCTGCTACCTCGACTTCCAGGAGAAACACCCCAGCACCGGACAGCAGTGTGCCCTCTGCGTCCACAGTTGGTACATGGAGTGGATCCCCCTCCGGTCTCCCTCCTAGCAGCCCCTCCCAACTCCATAGGGGTTGGATCCAAGGAGCTGGGTAATGGAATGGGCGGACCCCGATCTAGACGCCCGCGGGAGGCCAACAGGTTATCCAGCCGGATAGATAAATCCACCAGCTGGTCCAGGTTGAGAGTGGTGTCCCTGCAGGCTAGCTCCCTACGAACGTCCTCTCGTAGACTACACCTGTAATGATCGATCAGGGCCCGCTCATTCCATCCCGCACCAGCGGCCAGAGTACGGAAGTCCAGGGCAAAATCTTGTGCGCTCCTCATCCCCTGTCTTAGATGGAACAATCGCTCTCCCGCCGCTCTCCCTTCAGGTGGATGATCAAAAACTGCCCGGAAGCGGCGAGAGAAGTCATCATAATTATCCAGGGTAGAACCCTCTCTTCCCCAGATGGCGTTGGCCCACTCCAGGGCTTTACCAGTCAGACAGGAGATGAGGGCGCCCACCCTCTCGTATCCCGAAGGGGACGGATGAACAGATGCCAGGTAGAGCTCCAGCTGTAGGAGGAACCCCTGGCACCCGGCTGCTGTTCCATCATACGCTCCTGGGAGCGAGAGCCGAATCCCACTGGGTCCGACCGGTGGAGGGATGGACGGTGGTGTAGGTAAGAGGTGCGGGTGTCGGTGCTGGGGTCTGATTTACTGGGAGACCTCCTCTCTCCCATCTGTCCATAGTTTGCAGCACGCGATCCATGGCTGTCCCTAAACTATGCAACATGGTCGCGTGCTGTTGAACCTGCTCCTCTACTGGTAGAGAAGGGCTGGCTGCGCCTGCTGACTCCATTTGAAGATGGTCCGTGATTCTGTCAAGGTTGTGTGCGGAGAATTATCGGAGTCAAGCGCAGGACACAGGTGTTGAGCGAAACCACAGTGTTTTACTCACGATTAATGGCAAAAATTCCACAAATGGAAATAATCACAAACACAATGTATAAACCACAACCACTAACGCACAAACAATCACGGACAAAACAGAAATGAAAGCCAGAGGGTTAAATAGGGAACATGATAGGGGAATTGGAACCAGGTGTGATTAATACAGACAAAACAAAACGAAACTGAAAAATTGATCGATGGTGACTAGAAAGCCGGTGACGTCGACCGCCGAACACCACCCGAACAAGGAAAAGGGCCGACTTCGGCGGAAGTCGTGACAGTGGAGGAGGAATATAGCGGTCTGGGGCTATTTTTCATGGTTCAGGCTAGGCCCCTTAGTTCCATTGAAGGGAAATCTTAATGCTACACCATACAGTGCATTCAGAAAGTATTCAGACCCCTTCACTTTTCCACATTTTGTTGCGTTACAGCCTTATTCTAAAATTTATTTTAAAAAATTCCTCATCAATCTACACACAATACCCCATAATGATACAGCAAAAATAGGTTTTTCAAATTTTGCAAATGTATATATATATTTTTTAATATTTACAAAAGTATTCAGACCCTTTACTCAGTAATTTGTTGAACCACCTTTGGCAGCCAATACAGCCTCGTGTCTTCACCATAGGGATGGTGCCAGGTTTCCTCCAGTTGTGACGCTTGGCATTCAGGCCAAAGAGTTCAATTGTGGTTTCATCAGACCAGATAATCTGTGAGCCAGGCCTAATCGCACAACATCAGTGCCCGACCTCACTAATGTTCTTGTGGCTGAATGGAAGCAAGTCCCTGAAGCAACGTTCCAACATCTAGTGGAAAGCCTTCCCCAAAGAGTGGAGGCTGTTACAGCAACAAAGGGGGGACCAACTCCATAGTAATGCCCATGATTTTAGAATGAGATCGTCGACAAGCAGGTGTCCACATACACTACATGACCAAAAGTACGTTTGGGATGCTATTGGAAACATTTGTAACACACATGGTAAAAAGCATTCATTGTCATACTTCTGCAATTACAGACTGCCACCAGTTACATGTTGTTATATATAACTATGTATTTTTACAATGAATTTCAATACATATTACAGCATAATTACTCATGTAATTACACTGTAATAAGGACCCCGTGAAATTAAGTGTTTAACAAAACTCTTCGGCGAAGGACTCAGGTAGGATACACATAGCCACCTTTCATCGAGGATAGTTAACGAGGAGGGGTGGACACTCTTCCGTTTGCCTACTAATGAATTGACATCTCCTCGACCACTTATTAGTTTCCTTGTCACAGCTTAGAGAGGGTGGAGAACGCCCTTACAAAAAAAGATTGCAGTCGACTGTGGTATTTTGAATGAAGTAATTGCAGAATAACTGCAGTTGAACTTCAGTTATACTGCACTCTAGTAGGACAAAAATTATTTTTTGGACGCAGTATTTGCAGCATACTGCAGTTATATTGCACTCTAACTGCAGTGTAATGGAGTTATACGGCACTTTTTTCTTAAGGGCGGACTTTTACCCAAATGAGAAAAGGCCTTAGACTCATCCAAGGACTTAAGGTCCTTCAGACAAAAAGGCTTAACCTGTTTATTCCCAAGGGAAACAGAGAAAAATGCTTAGTAAATCAAATGACCTGAGAGGAACAATGAATAAATGCAAAATATAAGCATGCCCAAGCCCAATGAAGAAATGTCAGCTGACTGTCTATCAAACTAATTAGCCCAAAAACCTTTGATCGTTTTTGTCAGTTGATGCAAGACAAGACGGGCCTTTACTCTTCGGCTGTGCAAACAGTACACATTTGGAGAGCGGTGGGGGAAATGCATTACCGCCATGGACCGTGGCACTACATTAGCAGAGAGCCTATGAATGTGTTCACTAACGTGATGCAACGAAAAGGTCTTTGTGAGTTTCTGTGGGGAGATGAACAAGAGTTCATTGTCATGCATACACTACAAACTGGTCTCAGAGCGTTTCGTATTATTCTGAACGGAAATTCAAGACACTCCATCAGGGCCAGTCCTTGCCGTTCTGCCGCCATAAGCAAGACCAGAAAATGCCGCCCTCTGCAAAACTAGAATAAGCAATAAGCAAGATTACGGAGAAAATACGTATTTTCCAGACGTAGATTATTATTTTTTTATCTGGTTCTTTTTGGTTCTGAATGAAAGTTAAAAATACTTATTTCCGGATAATGAAAATACATATTTTACAGACTTTGAATTTAGTTTTTTTTTTTTACGGATGTTGAAATCAGGCTCTGAATGAAAGTTGAAAATAAGTCATTTATAGACGTCTATGTTTGGCCCAAATCAAGGCTGGTCCAGACCGGACAAGATCTGAACCAAACACAGTTCCGGAACGGATCAAAAATTAAGGCCGGTCCGGAACTGCACCAACAAAAGACGTCGGCATCAGTCCATGCTTACTGAGGTGTAGCCTACAGTGTTGTCTGAAATAAAATGTTATGAATGCCCATTTATGTGGTAAGCCTACCGTTTGTAAAACACAAATAAAAGACGTTGGCTCGTGCTTACTGGGGTGTAGCCTACCACGTCGGCCTGCAATGACATTTTATGAATGCACATACATGTGGTAGGCCCACCGTTTGTGAAAAAAAAAGGGCCATTGCATTGGCTTTAATAGTCCTGATTCCTGTGAATAATCAATGTGGCTATTTAAGCTCTGCATATCAGCTAGCCAACTTTACCAGGAGTTATCGCAAGCCTATTTGCAATGTGTTTACACAGTAGGAAATGCAGAAGTATTTTCTTTTTCACTATGATCAGCCTGCCAAAAATGTAGGATACAAACTTGAAACCACTGATCATGACAGTGGGGTGAAACTCCTGGACAACAGTTGTTATTGTCCATTCCATATTGTTATTGTCCATTCCATATATTTTTAGGATATGTTGTTTGTTAACATGACGGATCATTTTGTATTTTAATGAGTGCTATTTAGGTTATGCTATTTGATCGGAGAAACCTGCATGATGTAAAAAGTGTCAGTCTCATTACATTGTCATACCGTTTATTTCCAGCCTGTAGGCTACAGAAAAGGCCACATACTCTTTCCACCATATCCTATATCTGCGACATGATTTATGTTGGGGGTTTTTACGCAACGTTGGTGGAGCACTGCAGAGATGCGTCTCTCCAACAGCACCCTGGAGAGGTGTGCTGGGAATGGACACGCAAAATATTTTGCGCACCAGCCTTTGACAAAGTGGGCACTTCTTACCGAAGGGCGGCATCAGTGCTCAACTAAAAAGCTCATATGCCACTGGTTGAGAGAAATTGTCATTGTTTTGGGCATAATTATGTGAGGTTTTATGTGTTGTTGTTGTTGGTGGTCTTGGTCAGCTTAAATCAGAAAATGCTGCTCTCGTCAATCTAGTGCCATGCACTCCATTTAGTATGAGATTGTTTCGTATTGTATGTATTAATTTGTGGATGTCCATCAACCATTTCGTATGACACATTACGAATTTGCAAAACGTATGATATGTTACGAATTTCAAATTTGTTGTGGCTAACGTTAGCTAGGCCAGTGTTAAGGTTAGGAGTTAGTTTAAAGGGTTAAGGTTAGGGTTAGCTAATATGCTAAGTAGTTGCAAAGTAGCTAAAAAGTAGTAAGTAGTTGCAAAGTCGCTAATTAGGTAGAATGTTAAAGTTGTCCGTGATGAGATTCGGAAAAACGCAACCGTTCGGTTGCTCGACGTTTGCGTTATACGCCCACCAGTGGAGGCTCCTCAGAAGAGGAAGGGGAGGATCATCCTCCTTAGTGAATTTCATAAAAATAAAAATTGGAAAACATTTTTTAAATCATCCTTTTTAGATAACACTATACTAAATATATTTGCATGTCACCAAATAATTGATTAAAACACTGTTTTGCAATGAAGATTTACAGTAGCCTCAGCAGCACTCTGTAGGGTAGCACCATGGTGTTGCCGGAGGACAGCTAGCTTCCGTCCTCCTCTGGGTACATTGACTTCAATACAAAACCTAGGAGGCTCATGGTTCTCACCCCCTTTCATAGACTTACACAGTAATTATAACAACTCCCGAAGGACGTCCTCCAACCTGTCAGAGCTTTTGCAGCATGAACTGACATGTTGTCCACCCAATCAAAGGATCAGAGAATTAATCTAGTACTGAAAGCATAAGCCACAGCTAGCTAGCACTGCAGTGCATAAAATGTGCTGAGTAGTTGACTCAAAGAGAGAGAAAGACAATAGTTGAACAGTTTTTAACCAATTAATTGATTCAAAAATGAAGGAAAAGCAAGAGAGAGAGTAATTTTTTCCCCCTTTCAGTTTCACTTACTTAGCTAGCAAATGCAGCTAGCTAGTTTAGCCTACTCAAACACCCTGCTCAAACAGAGGAATGCTATGTTAGCTAGCTGACTATATCCAACACAACAGTGGTACTCTTCCAAGTCAAGGTAAGCGTTTGGTTTGACTAATTTATTGCCACCGGGGCCTGCCGGTGTAACTGCTAAACTGCTGACTGACTATACACTATAACGTTACTGCATGATTGTAGCGGGTTTACTAACGCGTTAGTTCTATTAGCTATGTTGACTATGACGTTACTTTAGCTAATATGGTGACAAAATTGTAGGCTGTGTGTGGCGGTTATGATATGGTTTAGCTTGGAAAAGTCCACAAACGAAGGAAGTCCACAAATGAAGGAATACAACTTGGCTTCTATGAAAGTGAACTGTTTACACGTGATCAGGGGTGTATTCATTTAGCCGATTCTTTGAAAACCATTTATTAAACGGAACGAAACAGGGATAAACATACCTGATTTTGGCCAATAGAAACTTGTTTGCAACTGTTGGACTAATGAGTACACACTAGATATGCTAGATGAAGGCAAGAGTGTGCAAACCTACTACGTTGTAAATTTTCATTCATAGGCATAGGGAAAATTCAAGTATCATGTAGTAGCCTAAACCTATCGATTTTATGTTGAATAGGGTAAATGGAATATGAATGACAGTCATCCAATATGCTGTAATAGAAATAAGGCCATGCACATGAAAAAAATGTTTTGTCCTCCCTCTTCATAAACTGCACCGGCCGCTAGACAGACATGTTTTTATCTTCCCACTGACGCCCACCCATCCAACCTCCTTCCGTTTTTGCCTTAAGAAACCTTCTGTCTTATGTAACCATACCAAATGTAACATATAATACTAATCCGAGTGTCCCGGATATACATTTACTATGTTACGTCTAGTCTATGAGAACAGGCTGTGCATGCACATCTCCAGCATCTTAAATGCCGCTAGAGACATGCTTTTACCTAACCCCCACAGAGACTGGAACAATGGAGTGCTAGGTGGAATTTCATTTTAATTTGAACATAGCCCATTGATTGGCACAATGCCCACTCCTCACACTATGATGTCTCCCCCTACCTCAATCTCTTTGCTTAGAATGCAATATTGCCATTGTGGGACCCAGAGAATGAGTTGACAGTGTACAATCAAGGTTACTGCTGTCAAAAGGTTAATAACTATTATGACTTTATAAGACCCCGATGTGACCCAGTGTTTTCAGATAACAAATGTTAAGTGAATTAAGTGGTTAAAATATTACGTTCTCTGATGAATTGAGATGGAGAAAAGCTTACCTTTGTCATCACTAGAAGACACATATTACTCTCATAAAATCTCATTTTCAATCTATTTTTACTATTAAGGTTAGACAAGTGTAGCGTGAAGTAAATATAAATGTCATAACTGTGGAGGACAGAGGAAAAATTATACTAAAATAATTGGGCGGACTATCTAGTTGTTTCACTATTTTTATAATTGGCCACACAGTACTTAAAAAAACTGTGTGCAGAGCTAGTGTTGTACTGCCCTCCAGTGGAAAGTATCAAAAGTGCATGTTTTCAGTTGAGCTCGCCACTGGATCATATTACACTGAACAAAAATATAAACGCAACATGCAACAATTTCAAAGATTTTACTGAGTTACAGTTCATATAAGGAAATCAGTCAATTGAAATTAATTAATTAGGTCCTAATATATGGATTTCACATGACTGGGACTACAGATACGCATCTGTTGGGGCTCCCGAATGGAGCAGCAATCTAAGGCACTGCATCTCAGTGCACGAGGCGTCACTACAGAACCTGGTTCAATTCCAGGCTGTATCACAACCGGCCGTGATTGGGAGTCCTATAGGGCGGTGCACAATTGGTCCAGCGTCGTCTGGGTTAGGCCGTCATTGTAAATAAGAATTTGTTCTTAACTGACTTGCATAGTTTAATAAACGTAAAATAAAAATACCTTTAAAAAAGTAGGATGTGGATCAGAAAACCAGTCAGTATCTGGTGTGACCACCATTTGCCTCATGCAGCGTGAGAAATCTACTTCATATAGAGTTGATCAGGCTGTTGATTGTGGCCTGTGGAATGTTGTCCCACTCCTCTTCAATGAGCAACGTTGCTGGATATTGGTGGGAACTGGAACACGGGGTCTTACACGTTAATCCAGAGCATTCCAAACATGCTCAATGGGTGACATGTCTGGTGAGTATGCAGGTCATGGAAGAACTGGGACATTTTCAGCTTCCAGGAATTGTGTACAGACCCTTGCAACATGGGGCCATGCATTATCATGCTGAAACATGAAGTGATGGTGGCAAATGAATTGCACAATGGCCCTCAGGATCTCATCAAGGTCTCTCTTTGTATTCAAATTGCCATCAATAAAATGCAATTGTGTTCTTTATCCGTAGCGTGCCTGACCATTCCATAACCCCACCACGAGGCACTCTGTTGACAACATTTACATCAGCAAACCACTCGCTCACATGACACAATAAACGCCCGGTACAGTTGAAACCAGAATTCATCCATGAAGAGCACACTTCTCCAGCTTGCCAGGGGCCATCGAAGGTGAGCATTTGCTCAGTTATGTTGGTTATGACGCCAAACTGCAGTCAGGTCAAGACCCTGATGAGGACGACGAGCACACAGATCACGCAGATGAACTTCCCTGAGACGGTTTCTGACAGTTTGTGCAGAAATTCTTTGGTTGTGAAACCCACAATTTCATCAGCTGTCCAGGTGGCTGGTCTCAGACAATCCCGTAGGTGAAGAAGTCAGACGTGGAGGTCCTGGGCTAGCATGGTAACATGTGGTCTGCGATTGTATGTACCGCCAAAATCCCCAAAACAATGTTGAAGGCGGTTTATGGTCGAGAAATTTACATTCAATTATTTTGCAAACGCTCTGGTGGACATTCCTGCAGTCAGCATACCAATTGCACACTCCCTCAAAACTTGAGACATCTGTGGCATTGTGTTGTGTGACAAAACTGCACATTTTAGAGGGGCCTTTTATTGTTCCCAGCACAAGATGCACCTTTGTAATGATTATGCTGTTAAATCAGCTTCATGGTATGCCACACCTGTCAAGTGGATGGATTATCTTGGAAAAGGAGAAATGCTCACTAACAGGGATGCAAACAATACATTTGAGAGAAATACGCTTTTTGTGCATGTGGAACATTTCTGGGATCTTTTATTTCAGATCATGAAACAAGACCAACACTTCACATGTTGCGTTTATATTTTTGTTCAGTATACATCTGTATTTCATAAAATCATCAGGTAAAAACATGCAAATGATCATGTGAGATGAAAGGTTTTCAAATGTAGGATTAATAGCACACTGCATACATAAAATGTGATTCCAATAAAGGAGTGCACTTAAGGCAAAAATAAATAAATAAATGGAAAGACATGACCACCACAGAGTAAACAGTGCATAACATGATTAGAGTTAAAGGGATCAGTTTATTAAAACATTAGTACATTTAAGGGTGATAGATTTGACGGACTAAAGAGCTGTGCCTGTGAATTAGTGAGTAATCCCTTGTAACAAGATGAACTAAAAACATGTCTAACTGATGTGCAGTATAGTGATTGAAGACGTTGAAGTTAAGCTGTAAATAAGCCACTTTGGCTGTTGACATGAAAGTTGTGCTCTTTGCAAGGATGCTGTGTCCAGTTATTAAATCATGCAATTTTACATAAATTAGCTTACCAATATGCCATTGGGTTTAAGTTAGTCTCAACACTGAAGCGAGATACAAGAAATGTAACAGTAAGATCCATACAAAGCTATAGAACCCTTTCTACGTTTGCAAACATTGCCGCACATGTGCGATGCATGCAAGTTGGTGGAAGACCAAGGGGGAACGTCAACAAAAAGAAAATCGCTATTTACATGTAGTTTATGAGTGCATTTCACACTACTTTTGTATTATCATTGGATTAAGGCTCATATGAATGTCCTGCTTAATATGTTTGTGTCATCGCAAATCAACTGCATTTTACTTTAAAAAAGCACTTCAACCAGTAAAATGGCTCTTTGGCTAGCTTTTGCTACAACTGGAATCAATGAGCGTTAGCATTCTAGCTAACAAACTGCTGCATCCAAAATTATTTTTCAAAGATCACAGCCAAATATAATCATAGCCACTATTTAAGCAAGAATCAAAACATAATTGTAAGGGTATGAGAACCCACAAGTTATTTTGTTTAGAAGTAATAAACACAAAGCTATGCTGTTGAATGGGCACAGACAGCGATGGCTTTCTTACTGCCGCCAAGAGTTGCGTGTATCTGTGCATTACGTCAGTGTGTCATGTACTGAAAAATGGTCTATAGAACAGCATTAGCACACATTCTTATAAGCAAATATCTGGTTCGAAGTTGGATTTACACAAAATATCCACATTAATGCTTAAACCAAACTGTTGAATGGGCACAGACAGCGATGGCTTTCTTACTGCCGCCAAGAGTTGCGTGTATCTGTGCATTACGTCAGTGTGTCATGTACTGAAAAATGGTCTATAGAACAGCATTAGCACACATTCTTATAAGCAAATATCTGGTTCGAAGTTGGATTTACACAAAATATCCACATTAATGCTTAAACCAAACAAATCAGGCTGGGAAATTTTGGCCAAAGATCACAGCCGATTTATTGAAAAGGATTCATATTGAAATTTGATATTTCAGTCATTGAATAACATCTTCCAATCTACTACCAGCAAATAGAATAAGAAAATGCTCAATATATCTAATTTGTGAGTTTCCTGATACTAATACAGAGTTTATTGTACTTAGGAGGAAAATGAGTTAAAGGTAGACTATCGCAATATCTGCGGTGCTGCTCCTAACAATGTAATTTCAGAGTATACCTTTAATTGAAGCAAAATCATTTTCAAACTGCATGCCGACAGCAAATATCTTAACAGGTCTTTCATTTGCTTTCTGGCACGTAAAAAGCATGTCCTTTCACAGAAAATACAATCTGATATGATATTAAGGCAATGTAATTATCACAAAAACAGTAAACATTTCAGAGCACATTTTTTGATATCACCAATGCAAAATTGACAGCATTGGACACTAGAAATTTGTCCAACACTATAATAGCAATAGTTGATTTGTTCATAGTTATGAAATAAGATGGTTAAAGCATCTCGGAAAAGCTGAATTCACCTTTTCAGCTTGAAGTATTTCTCCTTCTCAAACTGAGCTATTTGGCTGAAGATATCTAGGAGATTAGTTGACAGCTCTTTATTTCCTCCTACAGATCCCTTACCATTCAGAGAGGCATCAGTGGAATACCTGTTATCCCTGCCATCAGACCTTCGGGTGGCCTTTTTTTTTTACATCTCCTTGTTCTGTGCTACCATACCTCCCACTATCTGATCGTCTGTAACTCGATATGTGGGACTGTGACGTGAGGTCGTTGGCGTACCGGTCAGATTTGCAGGAATGCTCTGAGCTGGCAGATGAGGACATTCTTCTGTGTTTGGCTTTCTCCAATGAGCTGAGAACTTCTTGTGGGATACTTTGATCCTCCTGGCCCTGGCTCTTCCAATGCCCCCTGGAGGCTTCCCTCTCATTCACCTCCTCATCACTGGTCTTGTCATCACGGACACCTTTCCCCTTGCTGCTCTCAGCTCGCTGAGGAGAGCTGTCAACAGGGTCATCTTCAAACCTACCTCTGCTGTTGTCCGGAGCATCTGTGGACACTAATGATAAAGAGTGATGTGAGCGGTGCCTGCCTTTGCTGTGGGGCTGACTATGCTCTTCAGTCCTCTCTGGCCCCTCAAACAGCCTGACCAAGCTACATTTCTGATCCAGGAAGGAGGTGGTGGTGTTGGGTGGGGCAGGGTACCATTCCTCAGACACACTCCTGTCGTCCCTGGATAAAACCTTCAGCTTGCGTTTCTCCCCTCGAGATGACCGTCTGTGTTTCCTCTTTTTTGTCTTTGACTTCCTGCACCATGAGGAGTGGTCGGACGAAGAGGTGGAAGACAATGACGTTGATGAAGAGGAAGATATCTTCCGTTTCTTTTTCATTCTAGAGGGAGTTATAGCAAAAAAAATATGTAGCTACAGAATCAAACTTAGGTGATATTGGCGACTTAAACGATGATTGATATTTAGCCAAATTAAATTACGTGTATGCATTTTGTTTTATAAGGCAACCGATGAGCTGACAGTTTACCTTCCTGATGTTGGATTGGTATGGATTTACCTTTTTTCTTCTTTTAAGATCTTACGCAATTTTTCTGCACTCGTCTCCACATTCTTAGCTTTTTCCGCTTCCTTTGCTGCTGCCTCTTCTCTCAGTTTGAGGGATTTCTTTAAAGAAGTCAGTTTTCATAGTAAAATTGCACCATATTTAAAAAATTCAAACATGGGAGGAAACCAGGGATGTGAAAAACGGCACATACAGACAAGTTTACCATGGCATGATCCAGAAATCATAATTACAGGTAGAGAACAAATGGCAATTTTCCAGCTGAACAAAAAAAGTTTACATTTACCGCATTGAGACCAGGTCCAGCGTACCAACCATTTTCATTCCAGTAAGGTTGTTTGTTTCACCAATAGACACGCGACAATCAAGGCAGTCGGGCAGAGTCAAAGGGCAGGGTCCCAGATTGCAGACACGCACACAACAAAACACTTCATCAGTATTACAAGGCTCCCTGTGTGTTACGCCAAACACACAAAAATGAGTGAACTTTTAACTGGCCCCTTTTCAAATGTTCATGTTCAAATATGTCAAGTAAACAGATAAAGTATCAGTTATATGAGGGTGTTAAAACAGTCAGAAACAGACTTGCCAATCGAAGCATAGCTTCTTAAAATGGGAGACAAGTGGAATAGTTGGCATAACCCATGGAATGTACCAGCTCACCTGGATAAGTAGCTCTATTTTTCTCAATGCTTCCTTGGCATCCGGGTAGGAGTCTTCTAAGGCCAGAGCTTTTCTGTAGAGGCCCTCAGCTGTAACTAACTTTTGTTCCTTCTCCAGTCTAACAGAAGGAGACAATTATTTTAGAGGAGTGGTTGTCACTTAGAAACACAGGATAATAAAGGAAGAGGGAAAACATTCCTACTTACTGGCCACCTCGCTCCACCAGGGTCTGGCATAGGTATTTCTTAGCATTTCTGTGGGTTGGGCAGCTTTCCAATGCCAGCTCAAAGTCTGTTATTGCCTTTAGCAAACTTCCTTTGTTGGCATAACTGGGAGAAGTCAACTGGCAGGTTTATATTAACTGCATGTAGGACAACTACATTTTATGTTAGAATTAAAAGCATTTTAAAAACCTGTGTTTAAACAGAAATAACTAGCAGAGTTGAGGCTGGGAGTGCTGACTACTACGCAACATCATTATCAATAAAATTAGATGGATACTCACAGTGCACCACGTGCCACAAGGGCTTCCACATTGTTAGTGTCAATATTTAAGGCCTTATTATATTCATTCATTGCTTCAACGTGGCGACCAGATTTGAAGTGGTCCACACCAACCCTCACACTGTAACCCAGACATAACGTATATTGACAAAAACAAAGCACGATCAGTTCATGCATTCTGTAAATAGATTAGCACAGATCTAATCACCAGCTCCTCTGTTTTTCTCCAATATGCAATGGGAGTTAAAATGTCAGGCATACCATTTAAGAGCCCAGGACGCAGACTGCTTCTTTCGGATAATTGTGGCAAAGTCCTCCTCAAGGAAATGTTTGCTGTAAAGGAGTCCCAAAATACAGTCAAGTGCTGATAAAAGGGGGCTAGGGGTATCATTCTCTGTCAAGCGTGTCTGCTGAAGAGTGACAAAACAACAAGTTTGTCTTCTTACCTCTGTAGCCCTCTCATGAGTGAGGGAGGCTGTGTGTCACTGATCCCAATCTTCCCCAGGAGATACTCCACATTAGATGGGTTGGAGTATCCAATAGTATCCTCTAAAACACTCTCATAGGTTTCAGTGTTGTCATTGGCAACCCTCACACTGCGACTGGGTAAAACAGTACAATGAGCAAAGACAGCCTAAGTTCAAGCTGAACTATTTTTTACCATGTTTTCTGCCAACTAGAATATATCCGTCTTACCTGTATTGAAGTGGAAGATAATCTCCACTAAACACTCCGAGCATTAGGCTCATCAGGTTTGGGGCACGGGAGGTGGGCTGAAGTGAAATGGTTATCTTCTCATGGTATCGGTCAATATCCTTCACTCCAGCTAGAGCACAGCACATGGTATATTGGTCAGTTTGTTGACTTATCACAAAACTGCATTGTGAGCATGTTTACATTTCCAACACAGTTCGCTAGTGCAGTGTGCATTCACCTCTTATTAAATCGTTAATCTGATAGTACGATAGCGGATCGTCATGATTGCCATTAGAAGGTACATCTCTAAGGGGACACAGGGCCTGAGGAGAGAAAGAAAGCAGAGAGGTTAACATGTGCTCCTATTTCTTCAATAAACAACACTGACCACCAGGCCAAAGCCACAAGCCTTACCGTGAGCTCCAAATCCTCTATGTCTCTCTCTAGTCCACCTGCCATGCAGATCAGTGTTACAAAGAAGCCAAAATCCCTGATGGAGTTGATCCTGCCTATCACAATATCCCCTCGCTCCATGTCCCTGTACAACAGATTCCTCTGCTCCTCAAATGACACCTCCATGAACTGCTCCAGAGGGGGCATGATGGCATAGGACTCTAGGAAAAGGATATTAGGCCAAACTCAGTACAATATGTTAATTTACCTCAATTTGACAGTAACAACTACCTTCTCCTTCCTCCAACACATCCTCCACTGTTTCACTGGATTTCCATGATGGTGCAAATAGGATGTCTGCTTTTCGAGCAATGAACTGCTCCACTAAAGCATTGTCCTCCCCTCCATATTTTCTGTAAAACATGGATATTAATGATCATGTACACAAGGTAAACAGGCTTTGTCCATGGTGAGACAAAGTCTGCCTCAGTAAATCTCTATCCATTTTCAGTTATTGGCATCAGAATTCAGCCCGATTAGCTAGTATGAACAACATCCTGTAACAGAAGAAAAACATGGCATAATAGCTTGCTACAGTAGTAGCTAGCCCAATAATGGACTAAAGGAGCCTAGCATTTCTCCATAGAGTCCAAGGACCAGACATGTTCTGTTTAAATAAAAGGTGAGATGGCTCTGGATACCAAAACAGCCAAATCAGGGATGGGCAACTCCAGTCCTCTGGGGCTGGAGTGGTGTCACACTTTCCCCCCTAGCAAACACAGCCTTTTAAACAAATTGCATTCTAAACTGAAAATCATATGTTAATTATTGGGGTCAGGTGTGTTAGCTGTGGCTGGGCCAAAAGTGTGACACCAATCAGGTTGGTTGCCCGTCCCTGCGCCAAATACTCCAGCTAAACGTGAAACGATTCTCAATTGTGGTATGGTTCTAGAAACATACACCGCTATACTTTCATATCGCATCAAAATAAACCACTCAGTATTCCGTCTGGGTAAACAAGCGCTGTAACATGGAAATATGGCCGTGTGGGAACCCTAACCTATAAAAGGTGTGTATCAATTTAACTTTGTTTTTGAAAATGATTTCTCACTGATATGAAATAAGGTCCTTATGCTTCCAAAACCGTACCGTACGCAAGCGATGCGTGTTTATGTTCAGTCGGGGCTATTAACAAAACTCCTCCGTACAGAAGACGCCTTCATCCAACAATGACATGTGTAATGTTACAGTAATGATCAAAGCCTAACTAGTAGTTAGCCAAGAATCACAAATACTATTAAAATGTAGCATAGCCAGCAACGTACGAGAGCAACATGCATACAGTAGCTAACTAAGTTAGCCAGCTGTAAATATGTCATGGCCAAAGACAAGTTTCGAAACTGTTTTAATATGGCTCTTACGCTAGCTGACGACGTTCGTTGCAGCTGCTACACTCTACCACAGTACTCGACACCCGGTGGTTCATTCCCATGCAGATGTACATTACATTTACGCCAATTATTAAAATAGCAGTTAGCTGTCTGACAGAAGCGTGCTAAAGAAAAATGTCGGAACTTCTTCTTCGGTGGGATTTTTCGGCGGAGTACATGGAACAATTGTGTATTGCCCCACCCTACTGGATGGGGTCAAAACTACACTGAACAAAAATATAAACGAAAAAGTTAGATTTTACTGAGTTAGTTTATATAAGGAAATCCGTTACTGAACGAAAATATAAACGCAATATGCAACAATTTCAAAGATTTTACTGAGTTATAGTTCATAAAAGGAAATCAGTCAATTGAGATAAATTCATTAGGCCCTAATCTATGGATTTCACTTGACTGGGAAAACAGAGATGCATCTGTTAATGAAAGATGCCTTTAAAAAAAGTAGGGGCGTGGATCAGAAAACCAGTCAGTATCTGGTGCGACCACCATTTGTCTCATGCAGCGCGGCATCTCCTTTGCATTGAGTTGATGAGGCTGTTGATTGTGGGCTTTGGAACGTTGTCCCCAGCACAAAGTGCACCTGTGTAATGATCATGCTGTTTAATCAGCTTGTTGATATGCCACACCTGTCAAGTGGATGGATTATCTTGACAAAGGAGAAACACTCACTGACAAGGATGTAAATAAATGTGAGAAAAATAAGCTTTTTGTGAGTATGGAACATTTCAGGGATCTTTTATTTCAGCTCATTAAATTAAACATGGGACCAAGACTTTACATATTGCTTTTATTTTTTTGCTCAGTAGCAAGATGATGAAGAAACAATTGAATTCACTCTCCATAACCCCATACTACCAGTGCCAGCCCATAGCCAAATGTTTATCTAGCTAGTTAACGTTAGCACAACATAGCTAGCCTGCTAAGGACACTACACAGCTAGCTGTCTAATGGAAACTAATCCATTGTGATTTCATTATAATGTTTACACCAGCTACAGGTTAGCTAGTTTAGATTAAGTATTTAGTGTTGTGTGCATTGCCTCTGTGCAGTTAGCTAGCTACCATCTGATAGCCTACATTGAATATGAAGTGTGACTGGCTGAGATTTAAAAGGAGAAATTCACCCTGGGGGAATCTGGGCTTGTTTTCATCATGTCTGAGGCATTTCTAAATCAGTGAGATTACATAATTGCCCAGGAGATACACCCTATGTGGATTAATTTCCAAATTTACAAACTGACAAATTTTTTCCAGTCTCTGAAAGACTACAACTCGTGTGTGGCAGTGCTTTGTGCTCTGGCCCCATCCCTCCCCAAGGCAGGCTTTTTTGAAAGGGAGGTGGACACTAACACAATCCTTTGGGCAAAACTGAAAGAACTAACCAGACTGGGATGGCTTTAAGTGATTCCTCTCATCAACACAAATTTTGGATGTTCTATTAGCTACATGGTGACATTCAACCATGCATGTTTCAACAGGCTCTAGCAAAGAGGATTCGAAACAAAGAGTTGGATTTAGCTAGAAGCTCAGTTACAGCCGATGCCAGTACGAAGAGGGCAGAAGACAAACATGGTGGCTAGCTAAGTTATTTTTCCTGCAATCCAGCTACCTAACTTTAGTTTATCTACTGAAACCCAATTTTGTATTGCTGGCTAACATACTACTGTGTTAAGATGGGGGGAATCAAATGCTTTTTCTGTTTGCTAATTTAGGTAGGTAGTTGGCTAGTCTAGCTAGCTTAACAACTACATATAGCCATATTTATGACAAAATAGAAGAGGTTTTACAATCAGATATCTATTATCTTGACTGTTAAACCTCTTCTCTTTTTAGTCGTAGATATGGCTACTTAACAGAAAGCTACAGCGTTACAACCAGCCACCTAAAGCTAGTTTTACAAGAAAACATTAGCACGTCATGACAGTAGTTGGCTAGCAAGTTAGTCTGGCGCCTGCCTACTTGTTATGCGCCACGCCTCGCATTTGTAACTTGTTAGCAAACATGTAACATCACCAATGTAAATCATTTTACTAGCTAACCATGTAACATAATTGACAAGGGTTGGCATCCATGGTCATAATCCTAACCAATCTCACAAAATTATAGGCATGTTGCAAGATAGGATTCCAAACAAATGTAAATAATTATTGGCTAGCTAGCTAAGTTCATTAGCTAACAGTGAGGAGAAACAATAATGCAACAATTTACTGTTGTAAATCTCAAACCGATAAGCTGGTTTTAATATAAAACATATTTGGCTAAGTATGTCTGATAGACATGGCTGTAGGTAGTAACTGTCTGCCTACTTACCTGGGTACATTTGCACGGTCTGGTTGTTGTGCAAAGGTTGAGGGTTTTGCCATTTTTATTTATATTAGACTAGATAGTTTTAAATGTAATCTCTTTGCGGATGTATGCATGTTCAACTAGTCTACCCTAATGTTGATGTTATGCTGGCATAGTTGAAATGTTGTACACACTGTACAATGGAGTATAATGTATTTGTTTTTGTCTTATAGACAATACCGAGTGGTGCCTGGGCTTCTTCCTGGAGTGGAATCTAGATGGAGAGAAACAGAATTCCTTTGCCTGTGTGTGTCATTGTAGCAGAGCTGTATCCCATGAACTGTATCCCTCTCGATGGATTGGACATTATGCTGGATTTCAAGCAGAAGATGACTCAAGAGGAGCTGAATGGCAGTTTGATCATGACAATACTCCTCCCACAGCTGTACAAGTATGGCTCCCAAGTGACGTAGTGGTCTAAGACACTTCATCTCGGTGCAAGAGGCGTCACTGCAGTACCTGGTTAGAATCCAGGCTGCATCACATCCGGCCATGATTGGGAGTCCCATAGGGCGGCACGTCGGCTGTCAGGCCTTCATTGTAAATAAGAATTTGTTCTTAACTGACTTGCCTAGTTAAATAAAGGTTTAAAAATCCCTGAACTTTACTTCTCTGATCATACTGTATTTTCTTACTGTATGTTTCTTTGGGAACAGCAATTTCATCATGACTACCTCTCCCATCATCTGCTGATCACCAGTTCTCTTAGCTACAGATTGTTAAACCAGATAATGTGATTTAACCATTACTGGGGGTTACAGGATATGTACTGTTTGGTGTAGCACAGAGAATTTTCAACCAACTTTAGCGATGCTGTCTTCGGCCTTGATTTGTGGAAACAGGAGTCTCATAAAATGTCTGTGTTCAGTTGCAGGGGGTCAGTTTGAATTGAGAAAATGCTCCATTATTAAAAATGAATACTTTTTCTGCTTCATGAAGTAATACAACAATATATATGCCACCATCTTGTCTTTTTCAAGTCTTCTCTCATTGATCTAGACAGGTCTGTCATCATGACATGTGGTACTTTGGGGTGGACACCCATCTGTCTCGATCAATGAGGGTGAACTTGAAATATAAAACATGGCGGGGTTGTACAATTATTCTGGGTTATACTTGTAAAACCATTGCAGTAAAATGTTAAGACCTTTGCTTCAAACAGTTACACATGTTTCATTACACATTTCATTTATGGATTCTGGCAATGACATTTCAGCTGGAGCTTTTGTCGTGAGTGGCATGTCAATGACAGATCGGTATCTCAATGCATTACTAGTCTAAAGTACTATACATTTCGCAGTGTGCAAACCTCCACAATCAACCTCATACTAATAAACAATTTTGGATAAGCCTATTAATTACGGGCACGGTTGACCATCCCCCCTCCCTCCCGGCCCTCATTCTTCTGGCGTTTCTTCATGTTCTTCTTCAGATAGTGTTTCGGTTCGTCCTCCAAATGGCTCATGTTCAAAGTGGATGGCCCTTGATAATGTCCTTTACAGACCATTATATCCTACCAGTACACCAGCAGCATGAGAGAAGTTTGGACGGGATCTCTCTCTATGCTCACTCCACGTGGACTCATGTCGCACTCATGAGAGAAAAGGCAGTTGATAGCTTTGAATGGATGCTGTGTACAGGTTGCTGGCTCGGACTCAGGTCTCACGGTAGAAGTGGTGAAGGACCATAGTGAACGTCATTACTTCAGCCGGTTAGAGGGGGTGAGGTTCACACTGTTCTCGGCCAAATTATCCCTTCCATGCATCTAGATACCATCTGTGGTCACCTTCGCCATAACCTCGAGAGAGGACAGACCAGAACAACAGTTTAGTTTAGGGCATTTCTGATTCAGGAAATCCATTCAAATTATTCACTGTATGACAAATTATTACTACCAATATTCTTAATACAGATTTCCAGAACAAATGTCAATAACAACACACAGTTTAAACCATTTTTTCCCCTTCTCCATATTGGCTTATACTCCCCTATCATCTTGACGATCTCACTGCAGAGTTACGGGGTCAGGGAGTTAGAGGGCTAATCCTTAAGGAGAAATCCCAGCCATCCAGCAGACCCAATCTGGTGAGATTTGTTATTGAAGCGAGACAAATCTGAAAGCCAATTACCATTCACTTTGTTACTTCACACTTATCAAAAGGAACCGAAATACTCTTAAACCATGAGAAACAAGATTCTCTGGTCTGATGAAACCAAGATTGAACTTTGGCCTGAATGTCAAGTGTCACTTCTGGAGGAAACCTGGCACCATCCCTATGGTGAATTGTGGTGGTGGCAGAATAATACTGTGGGGATGTTTTTCAGCGGCAGGGACTGGGAGACATTTCAGGATCAAGCCAAAGATGAACGGAGCAAAGTACAGAGAGCTCCTTGATGAAAACCTGCTCAAGAGTGCTCAGGACCTCAGACTTGTGCGAAGGTTCACCTTCTAACAGGACAACGACCATAAGCACACAGCCAAAACAACGCAGGAGTGGCTTTGGGACAAGTCTCAATGTCCTTGAGTGGCCCAGCCAGAGCCCGGACTTAAACCCGATCGAACTTCTCTGGAGAGACCTGAAAATAGCTGTGCAGCAACGCTCCCCATCCATCCTGACAGAGCTTGAGAGGATCTGCAGAAAAGAATGGGAGAAACTCTCCAAATACAGGTGTGTCAAGCTTGTAGCGTCATACCCAAGAAGAATTGAGGCTGTAATAGCTGCCAAAGGTGCTTCAACAAAGTACTGAGTAAATGGTCTGAATAGTTATTTACATGTTATTTCAGTTTTTTATTTTGAATAAATTAGCAAAAAAAATGGAATATCCTGTTTTTGCTTTGTCGTTATGGGGTGTTGTGTGTAGATTGAGAAAAAAAAGAATAAACCTGTAACCTAACAAAATGTGGGAAAAATCAAGGGGTTTGAATACTTTCCGAAGGCAATGTATTTCAAAATATATTACCATGGTGGAGGAAAGTGTTTGTAGTTTTATTGGTTAGGGGTTAGTCAAGTCCCGTACAATGCTTTAATCTTTATGAAATTATCCATAAAGGGACCACTCAACATTTCTTAAATCACTTTTTACACCACTTACGTACTTCTACATGTGAGTGTGCATGTTGTATATTAATTTAAAAAAATATGTTACTTCATCATATCTCTAGTAACCCATTATACTCAATATTATGTTACTTTATCTCTAGTAACCCATTATACATTTGTGTTACATCACACATTCCTCCTCTACACCAGTGTTCTACTCATACAGGCATTTAAATATTCACTCTAGTGTTCTATTTAATAGCATATCTGGGAATAGTACTTTCTCCTTTCATATCTCCATACAGAATCCCTATATAATATTGTTATCTTTAGTTAGTTAGTCTACTCCATTTTTATGTTTAGTTTTATTGGTTTTACTATTACTTTTTATTTTATACAAATTCATTTCAATTGACTTACTGAAATCAATTGCTGTGTCCCTCAATTGTTCGCGGATGATGTCTCCTCCTGGGCAGCTCACAGTAAGGGTCTGGGGCGGGTCTTGTCTCTTTTGGTCAGACAGGGATTTCCCTCACGCTTCATAAATAGCCTAGTAAAATAAAGGTTAAGTAAAAAGCGGTACCAGTTTTCCTCGCAGACCCCCACTTGAAAGCTTCGCATGCAGAATCAATCATCCTGTACGTTGATGCCAAATTGTTGTGGAAATTCTACACAGGGACACTCAAAGTCAACCTTAAATTAATCATTTTTTATTATCAACACGCTGGAGAGGTTCCAACTAACTCAATGCACAAAGTAAACATGTCGACCAGGAGCTCCGCCAATACTGGGTGATGCATGTGACAGACGAATACCTCACAAGGCTTCTTCTCTCTAAGCTGAGACCTTGAAACTGACATATCCCTTTCTCAAAACAAGGTTCTGGGCATACTGCCAAATTGCAGATACTGATAGTGAGGATTTGTTCAATCAGTCACTTGCATGAACACAGAAATTAGTTATTAGAAAAGCACATAAATACAACACAGAAATTGGTTATTAGAAAAGCATAATGTTAGCTAGCTTGTGTTAGGTAATGTTAGTCAAATACAGAACAAACAAACATGTTTACTCTGCTGAAGGTACCAGTCGAGCAGTGACTTCCAAGGCATAGGCAAAATTGATTGACAGTGTGTATCCATAAGCTAGCTAGCTATATGATTTATCTGATGGCTTTCAGAATTCAATACAGGACTGTAAAGTTAGCTAGCTAACTTACCTTGTCCAGCTAGGCTAGCATCCTAGCTAACATTACTTCTAATCAAGAATCTTCCATTTTGTTGTGATGGAAAAAAACGATGGTATCGTATCACTTCTCAGCTGTTGTCGAAATGGATTCCCCATCAGTTCAGCCTGAAAATCCCTCCGATAATGAGCTGATTGACTCTCTGCTAGACACTAATAAAATACCCATAATATCTGGCCCTGTGCCCTCTCTGAATCGTGGCATTGAACGCTTTAACCTCTCTTGGGTATGTGGGACGTTAGCGTCCCACCTCTTCAACAGCCAGTGAAACTGCTGGGCGCCAAATTCAAATACAGAAATACTCATTATAAAAATTCAGAAAACAAAACATATTTTACATAGGTTTAAAGATGAACTTCTTGTGAATCAAACCACGGTGTCAGATTTAAAAAATGCTTTACGGCGAAAGCATACCTTGCGATTATTTGAGAACATAGCCCACTAGACAATTCATTACAAACAGTAACCAGCCAAGTAGAACAGAGTCAGAGTCAGAAATAGAGATAAAAAATTAATCCCTTACCTTTGATGATCTTCATATGGTTGCACTCAGCAGACATTCATTTACTCAATAAATGTTTATTTTGTTCGATAAAGTCTCTTTATATACAAAAACCTCAGTTTTGTTCACGCGTTTTGTTCAGTAATCCACAGGCTCAAACGCAGTCAAAACAGGAAGACAAAAAAATCCAAATTGTATCCGTAAAGTTCATAGAAACATGTCAAACGATGTTTATATTCAATCCTCAGGTTGTTTTTAGCCTAAATAATCGATAATATTTCAACCGGACAATAACGTTGTCAATTTAAAAGGTAAACAAGAATTGCTATCTCTCTGTCGCGCGCATGAAAAAGCTCTGCGACACTTTAGCGTCCAGTCATTCCGAATGCTCTTATTCCCTCATTTTTCAGAATACAAGCATGAAACTATTTCTAAAGACTGTTGACATCTAGTGGAAGGCATAGGAACTGCAATTTGAGTCCTAAGTCAATGGATTCTGTAATGGCATTGAATAGAAAACTACAAAACCCCCCAAAAAACTACTTCCTGAATGGATTTTTCTCAGGTTTTCGCCTGCCAAATCAGTTCTGTTATACTCACAGACACCAATTTAACAGTTTTGGAAACTTTAGAGTGTCTTCTATCCAAATCTACCAGTTATATGAATATCATATCTTCTTGGCCCGAGAAGCAGGCAGTTTAATTTGGGCATGCATTTCATCCAAAATTCCGAATGCTGCCCCCTACCCTAGTGAAGTTAACAGGATTCTTTCTCTTCACAACTGGCTGTGTGATTATTGCAGCTCAATGGATGTAACTTTTGTTGACGATTTCGATACCTTTTGGAAACAAAACAAGTTTTTTAAATAAGGAGGATGGGATCCTTTCACAGGCTGCATTGAGACAATGACTTATAAATGAACCAATCCCAGCTCAGTTTATCTCTACCATTGTGTTGCTGAGTTGTCATAATGCTTTAGCAAATGTACATTATACCAGGAGCGTTGGTAGACACAATGTAAGTAAGATAATTGTATGTCCCTCTAACTGCCCTGAACGTCTCTGCTGATGCTACAGTTATTGTATGCAGCAATCATGTGCCTATGAACCAGATTTATGCTGTTAGCACTGAGGCAGTGTGCCCTAGTAGGAAGTCCACTGTCTGCAGCTCACCCTGGACTAACATACATAACATGAGAATATCTAATTCTGCTAAGCTTCCCAGTGTTGATAAAACGTTTACTGGAGACAGGAGAACAAGTGGAGACATAGGACGAGGTGGATAATTTTATAATAAGGCCGTTTTATTTAAGTGTAAAGATATCAGGCAAAAGCGTGCACGGCCCCTTTCTGTCTGATTCTTATGGAATCGTCGGAGAAGAGAACGCTCTAAACAGTACATACAGATTATATAGGCAACTAGCAAAGTAGGTTGATCTTGAAGTCTGGCCTTCCGATTGGTCGATCTGGGTCGTGGGTAATCCTGTTCGGCCTGATGTCGACGTTTCCATTGGCCCTTCCCACAGTTCATTGTCTTAAAGTCTCATCCTTGAGCAGAATGCATGTGCATCTGTTTTAACAGAGTCCTATTCATGGGGGAGGGTTGAGTATGTGGGTCTGTGGTTACTTAACAAGGTACAAAATGTGGGGGTATAGTGGGGGATGGGTGGATGTTGTGCCAAGTTATAGCTTATGTTGAGAAGTGGTTAAAACAAGTTACCAGTATCTTATACAATGTCTTACAAATCCCCCTCTTCACGTCTCACAAGAGACGTGACATAAAAGTAAAAAAAGACAAAAGCTATGGGATAAAATTTGTCAGAAGACAATTTTTAATTCCCCCTCTACACATCACACAAGAGACGTGACATAAAAGTAAAAAAGACAAAGCTATGGGATAAAATTTGTCAGAGGACAAATTTTGTAATTCCCCCTCTTCACGTCTCACAAGAGACGTGACATAAAAGTTTCTTAGTCCTCAAATAGATAAACAGGTCCAGCTTCCCCATCATCAAGCAATGGGAACATTTGGGCCCTTTCCTGATTAGGGTCTATGGCAGCAGTGATAACACGGCTAGCAAGCGTCCGCGCACATGGAATGCAACAGCATCCACAAAGTACAAGAATGCCTGCAAAAACGGAAATAGATACTAGGATAGAGGAAACCAACGTCTTATATTTACCAAAAGCATCCATCCATGAGTCCCACATAGAAGTGTCCACTCCAGAATGCTGTTTCATCTTACCATTAAGGGTACGAAGTCCCTCCAATGCTACAGTCAGACTCCCATCCGTAGCCGTGTTGTTGGGAATGAAAGTACAACACTGTTCACCAAACATAGTACAGACCCCCCCCCGTTCTGCCAATAACATATCCACCGCGATTCTATTTTGAAATGCCATCAGGGATGTAGCTGCCAATTGTCCATGGACCGCCTCAAAGCCTTGTTGAGTCCAATTTCCCAGTTTCTGGATATTAAAATGAATGTAGTTAATTCTGTCCACATTTTTATTAACCGTACACCACCAGCAAAATGATGATTCAAAACCCGCGGCTACTTGGTCAACCAGTTTATACTCATCTGGTACCCCCCTGGGGACTCCAATTGCATCAATGTACGTTGGGTCCCCAGCAGCAGGGCCCACCGTGCGCTTGGTCCTGATAGGCCAATATTCAGGACCCAGAGCTTGTATACGGGTGAGCAGATCTCGGACGCCTATGGGGTAAACAGAGATGGGCAACAGAAGAGTTACAAGTGCACAGGTACCCGTGGCATTGTGGGGAAGTCTGTCCAACAGACTAGTTCCCCCACACCACCACCACACATCAGCTCTAGACACTGGTTTAAAAATTGCCGTAAGCATGTGAGTGTACCAGCACCAACTATCAGGGAGCTTACCCAACAATGTCCCTCCACCTGTCATGTTTATGCATGTAAAGTTAGCTCTAGCCACACTGGAGGAGAATATCGGTTTCTTGACCACCGTGGTGACTACCGGATAAACAGTGTCCCACTGTGAACACTTCTCAGGTGGGTTGTCTTTGTCCATAAGGGGCAATAGACAGTCTCTGCTAATAGCGGCTGGGACTATGCGGAGCAATGGCCTAGCTCCCATGCAAACTACGCAGCTTTGCGGGGTCATGTTAGCTGCTTGTTCGGTCAATAGTAGCCAATTGTTATAGAAACCTGAGATTCCGGTGGCAGTAAGAATGGTATCATCAGGGGTGGTAGGAGTGGTGACCATATTAATAGGACCCCAATCGCCCTTCCCCTTAGATGTTAAAACAGTAAACCGGTCAGTAATAGCAGAGGGCTGAGCCTGCTGTGTAATGCAGATTTTTACTGGCCAGTAGAGTAGATCCTCGCTAGATTCTACATGTGGTGCTAGTATAAAATCCTGACAACCCGTCCCAGTACCTGGTCGGATAATTAGCGATAGACCCCAATTGCGCAGTCCAGTCCTAGTCAGTGACACTCTTTGTCGCCAGATAAGAACTGCTTGCCCTGATGAATAACTGGACCAGTCAGGACCAGTCTCAGCGACCAGGCTCTTCCATGACCACTCCTGAAACCCCCCTTTTGTCATATACCAGTTAAATCTGGTGTATTCCAGAGCATGCCCTCCCAGGCCATTCCTAGCTTTTCCCAATAACCCCAAGACAGTGTAATGGTGGTGGTCACATTAGCGGGTACACATAAGGTGGTGCTCCTAACCTCTGTTGGAGTGCAGGGTTGGTCTGTGATTGTAGTGCTACGTTTGTGTATGGCAGGACTGGTGAGATCGAGGGTAATGTTGGACGTGACATTAGTAGTTGTAAGATGTGCGTGGGGTGGATGTGTGAGCTGTTGTATAAGCCATGTGAGAGTTCCTAGGGACACTCCAGTAATGATTATGAAAATAACAAACAAGGGACCTGAAATTCCCAGTTTCTCCCAGGGATTGAGATATCCCTGTCCTAGGCAAGTAGCCTTAGTTCGTGGAAACTGGGGCTGGCGTCCCATTTTCACCAACTAAGGTTTGTTTGGTTGGAGTCGAATTGAGATTGGCCAAATCGGCCCTGACTTCAGTCAGAGTTCTGGAAGGAGTTGGGGCTGGTGTACAATGTGTAAGGTGATGCCAAGGTGCGCCCGATTTACCCTTGACCTGGACTGAGTGTGAAGTAACTTCCTTCACTTCGAACGGTCCAGTCCACCTGGGTTCTAGCCACTTTCTCTTGTGGACTTTCACCCTTACCCAGTCGCCAACTTTTACCTTCCGTGGTGCAGGATCTCCCGTCAGCTCCCCCTGCTGGACCTTGTGAATCTGTTTGGAGAGAGCTGCAGAAAGTTCCGTCAGTTTTCTCACATATTCAGACATTACAATTTGTTGTACATCAAGGGCGGGCATATGACCTCCCTCCCTCGGTGGACCCGGCATGACTCTACCCGTCATTATCTCATGAGGAGACAGATGGGTGCCTGCACCTGGCGAGGCTCTCATGGCCATCAATGCCAGGGGCAGGGCTTCAACCCACGTCAACTTCGAACCTGCACATACCTTAGCTATCTTAGCCTTAAGGGTCTGATTTGAGCGTTCCACGAGGCCCTGCGATTGGGGCTTGTACACTGACCCAAACTTGTGCACAATACCAAATCTTTCCTCCACCTGTCTTAGGTGTTGGTTACTGAAGTGGGACCCATTGTCAGATCGGATTTGCCTGGGGACCCCGTACCTTGGTATGAGTTCGGTTTGCAGCCACTTAATGACCGATTTTGCATCCTCCCTTGCTGTTGGTATTGCCTCGACCCATTTGGAAAACCTGTCTACCATTACCAAAAGGTACCTTTTCCCATTTGTCACATTGTCTTGCCCCATATCTGTGTAATCTATGCTGATGTCCTGAAAACAAGCGTTGGGTATGAACCCATGGGCGTTTGATATGGTTTCTTTGGATTATGGCTACCACAAATGCTACACTCATCACAAAACAAATCTGTCATGTCTTTCATGTGGGGGTGCCACCAGATGTAGGACACCTTCTGTAAAGTCTTTAGTTTGCCTTCGTGTGTGGGCCCATGAGCTTCCCGTATTAGTTCTGGACAGAGGTTTGCAGGGGCCACTAGTCTGCCATCATGGCATCTCCACAGTTCGTCAGGTCCTTTGGTGGCCCCTTTCTGTCCCCATACTGAGTGTTCATAGGGTCCTGCTGTGAACTGGAGTTCTTCTATGTGTTGCTTTGTGAGTTCAGTCCGAGCTGGTTGGATCTGTAGTACCATTTGTCTCGGGGTGTATCCGCCAGCTTTCTTGGCTGCTTTATCAGCTGCATCATTTCCCTCGCTGACTCTGTTTTTCAGTTGTTGGTGTCCTTTACACTTCATGATGGCCACCCTCTCAGGTAGTGAGACCGATTTAATCAGTTTTTCCATCTGTGCCTTGTGTTTGATTGGAAGGTTTCCTGTGGTGGTGAAGTTGCGTCTCACCCATTGTGGTCCATCAGTATGGACTGCTCCATGAGCATACGCTGAGTCGGTGTAGATGTTCACAGTCTTTCCTTCAGCCTTTTCCAAAGCCTGTGTTAAACCTATGATTTCTGCCAGTTGGGCCGATGCAGGTTGTGGGATGATGGCAGATTCCAAGGTCACGTGTGACCCGTCTGGAAGCTGTTGTACCACTGCGTATGCTGCTATGTTCCCTTCCTCTCCTCTATAGCAGCATCCATCTGTGTACAACCATAGGTCAGGGTTGGTGAGTGGTTCGTTCCCCAGGTCAGGTCTCAGTTTCAGTTCTTGTGCAGCTCTTTCTGTGCAGGAGTGGGGTAGACCTTCTTCAGCATTGAGTGCGTCTGCCATGTTTTTGTCAGTGTTGACAAAAGTGATGTGTGATTGTGTGCATTTATTCTGGATTCTTGTTTTTCTTTCAGCGCTGAACGTGAATTCTTTGCTCATCAGATATGCTGCAACCCCATGGTGGGTGTGGATTTCCAATGGATGGCACATTACCAGGTGGGCTGTTTTTTCAATAGCTTTTGCCACTGCAGCTACATACCTGGAACATGTGGTTTGTCCTACTTCGATGTGGTCCAATTTGGAGGAGTGATACATCAACACTCTTCTCTCCCCCTCTTGTTTCTGAAAAAGGATGGAAGATGTGAATCCCTCCTTTTCAGAAACATCCAGATGGAATTTGTTCTTGTAGTCAGGTGCTGTCAGAGCTGCTGCCACTGAGAGATCTGTTTTCAAGAGTGCAAAAGCCTTTGATGCTTCAGTGGTCCATGTCAATGACGAGTGTAGGTTCCTTGGTCCCGCCTCTCGCACTATCTCTCTCAGTGGCTCCGTTCTGGCAGTGTAGTCTGGGATGTGAGTTCGGCTGTACCCTGTCAAGCCAAGGAAGGACAACATTCCCGACACAGTGATGGGGCGTGGATGATGAAGTATAGAGTCTCTGTGGGTTTTGGAGAGTCCTGCTCCTTCTCCCGAGATTTCTCTGCCAAGGAAAAGGACAGTTCTGCGACAGGTCTGGACTTTGCTCATTTTGACCTTGTATCCTTTGACAGCAAGGAAGTCCAGTAACGTTTTTGTCATCTGTAGACAGAGATCAGAAGTGGGAGCCCCCAACAAAAGGTCGTCTACATATTGGATCAGTATCACACCTTCTGGGATTTTCAGCTCTGCCAGGTGTGTCTTAAGGATATGATTGAATATTCCTGGTGAACACCTATAACCCTGTGGCAAAACAAAATAAGTGTACTGTTGATGTTCATACGTGAAAGCAAAGAGTGGCTGAGAGGCTTCATCAAGTGGGATGCTAAAGAAAGCATTAGCCAGATCCACCACCGTGAAGTATTGGTGTTTTGGTGACAGATTGCTCAGAGTAATGTGAGGGTCAGGGACAGGTAGATCTATCGGTGCAGTAACGTCATTCACTGCTCGGAAGTCTTGAACCATCCGGTATGTTACTCCTCCAGCTTTCAGCACTGGTAGGATCGGCGTGTTCCATGGAGATACAGTTCGATAGATAACCTGTGCTCTCAGTAACCCATCAATGGTCGGTTTTATCCCCATGATCTGTTCGGGTTTCAAACGGTATTGTGATCGGTAGATAGGTATTTGACCTGGATATAGCAGGGTGATGGTGACTGGTTCCACCTGTAGTTGGCCCACATCAAAAGGGGTGTGTGTCCATATTCTTTCATCTATGGTGGAGATCAATGCTTTGGTAGATGGGTGGTCAGTGTATGGCTTGCCATGGTGTCTTGGCAGGGTAAATCGTTCTGGAAGACAGTGTTCTTCAGTGTCAACAGTCATGAACCTCCACATGTTCTCAGTGGTGGCCTTTTGAATCCCCGGTGTTTGGGTGGGTTCCCACTGAAGTTTGGATGCTCGTCTGATCATAGGGCCCAGGCTTCTTGCTTCGAAACCGTTTCCCACCGCTAGTGTAACATGGGGAGCCGACTCCTCCCCTAGTAGGTACCAGGATTTCAGATGAGGTGGTAAGATGACTGGTGCTGCTACTCCTTCTTGTCCACACACAATGGTGCAACACCTAATGGATGGCGTTAGGTGCATCATGTTCTCATCCCAGTCATCAGTGTATGTGTTCTCGTCATTTTCTGTCACATTCAGTGTACAGTGAATTTCAGCTTGTGGGGTCTTGTATGGGTGTAATGCATAGATCTGTGATTTCAGTTGATTGAACTTAAACTGGACCTCTGGAGTCCCAGTTCCTGTCTCCCTGCATTTTAGCCAGTAGATTTCTTGTGTTGCTGACAACTCAGGGGTTGGGATGATGGGTAACATCAGCACCCTAACAGGGTGAACCGGTGTTGAAGGAATGGGATCAATGGAGACCTCCACGCCCCTTTCAGTAAGGTAAATTGAACATTTCAGTTTACACAACAGGTCTCTCCCAAGGAGGTTGATTGGGCAATTGGGACAGTATAGGAACTGATGCTTTAGCTTGGATGGGCCCCAGGAGAAGAGCAACGGAACGTTTTTTTGTTGTGCTTCGGGTGTTCCTGATACCCCCACCACCTGTATTGTTTCCGAAGAGAGTGGTTGACGAGATCTTATAGCAGAATACGTACACCCTGTATCTACAAGAAATTGGTGGGTCACCCCTTCCACCTCACACAGGATTGTTGGTTCTGTGTGTAAGGGGAAGTGCTGGCCCCCCTTCCCGTCCGATGGTGGTGGGCAGCTTCAGGGCCATGGGGCATATTCGTCTGACATGCCCTGGAAGGGAGGAGGTGGCTGCTGATTTGGGTCTGGATTCGGGTGGTTGTATGCAGGTTGAAAGGCCTCACGTGGTTGGTACATCATTGGTCGGACTCCTCCCCTCGGTCTTGGGGCGTAACCTCGTCCCCTATTTGTCATCCACTGGTTTTGGGCCGCTGTCACTGGGTATGGACACTGTCGAGCCATATGTCCTATCTGCTTACAATTGTAACAGCTCCCCCAGGGTACAGTGTTCCTTGGTTGTTGTCCCCATGTAGACGAATAGCCTGGTTGTGGTGGGTAATAGTATGGTTTGGCTACCATTGGCACTGGCTGCTCCTTGAGCTGTGATGGTATGGGAGGTCCATGTTGGGTCGAGATGGGTGGTTGTTGTTGTTGAAACATTTGTGAAACAGTTTTTTCAATAATTTGTGAGATATCTTGTTGGTCTTCAGCCACCATCTGTTTCTTGGGCTTTTCCCCTTTCTGGGCCTCTTTCAGTTGCAGTTTCAAAAGTTGTACCTGTAGGGACTGGACTTGTGTTTCAGCTCCTCCCTTGTCTTTGTTGAATTGGGTGATATGATGATGTACATGTGAGTTGAACTGAGCCTGGGGAAGTGCCATTAACCCCACCGTGGCCCTAAGTTTAGTTCGGACCTCATTTGGAGCACCGCTCACCACCATCTCCTTCCACATGCTGACCGTGGTGCCAGTATAGTCATATGGTTCTTCATGAACAGTTCTCCATGTGGTCTTCGCTCTGTCGAGATAGGCTGCCGGTTGTTCCCCTGGATTGATGGTGAATGATGAAAGGGTTGCATGGTTTCGTTCTGTGGGATATGCCCTTCTCAACACTGCCCACAATTCCGCTCGGAAGTCTTCCTGGGCTAGTGCAGCCGGGGCTGTGGCCAGATCTGCATCTCTTATCAGAGCACTCATGGTGGTATGGTCTGTTGCTCTAGCCAGAAGGGCCCTCATGTCACCTAGGCAGAGCCGTAGGCCTGACGTCAGTGTTTGCAGTTGAAGGAGCCATGCAGAGGCCCCCCCATGCAGACTGGGTAATTGTTCCATCAAAGTGGTAAGGTCTGTCATTTTCCAGGGTTGGTATTCTTCATGCCCTCCGTCCGAAGTGGGCCTCAACGGCATCTGCATCTCCTTTCCACCATATTGGAGATCCCAGTCTGCCCTGGACGAGACACCCCTGCTGTTCTGTTCCCTGAGACGTACGGACTGTCTGATAGGTTCGACCAAATCTGTCACCTTCCCCAACATTACCCCTTTTATATGGTACGAGCCTTCTCCCCGTTCAGCATCTTCTATCATAGATTTGGCCTGTGCCACTGAGTCCCTGATGTCTCTCTCCACCTCTTCTTCATCTTGTCCTAATCTGTTCTCACCTTCATCGTCCTTGCTGTGATTTCCTCTTAATGAGGCCCCAGAGGAGCATTGTCCTGGTGGCGACCATGACCCTTCAGAGATTATTTGACTATCCCCCCGTGTTCTGTTTCTGAACCAGTCTGGGTTTGGAGTGGAAGAAAACTGAATCAGCTCTCTGTCTTCTCTCTTCAAAGGGCCTGGTTGAGACCCACCATGTCCCTGTAGTGAGGCGGGGTTCGAACCCCCCCCACGTCCCTGTGTGTGCGCTCTGTCCCTCTCCTTCCTTTCTCGATGATCAGGCCTCTCTTCACACACGAGTTGCCCTTCTTGGATCCCTAAAGTCATGCTTCCTTTTAGGTGTCCTTCATGCACCACAAACACTGGTGCCTGTACCACAGCAGGGGTCAAAAAAGGGTTTTGAGGGAGGTGGCTGAATGGATTTTGAGAATAGGGAGGTGGTGTTATTTTCTCTCCCTGTGGCAGTTCCGGGTATAGTTGGGTGGGGGCCGATGGGGTTGCTGTGGTGGTAGGTGGGGCATCATTATTGTTGGGCCTGCCCTCTTTGGTGTCAGTTGGGGCTTCAGTGGCCACCCCCATCATATCAGGTTTCCTGTAAGGGAGTGCTCTTCTAATTTCTTCAATTGCCCAAATTCCTATTTTCAGCTCAGCCTCTGCTCTTTCCCTATGCATTTACATTACATTTAAGTCATTTAGCAGACGCTCTTATCCAGAGCGACTTACAAATTGGAAAGTTCATACATATTCATCCTGGTCCCCCCGTGGGGAATGAACCCACAACCCTGGCGTTGCAAGCGCCATGCTCTACCAACTGAGCCACACGGGACCACTATGCTTTGTTCCTTCCTTTTTGAATAAGTGGTTCTTATTCCTTTCAACTTCACTTTCTATCCCTTCCTTCACTACTTCCTCTAATTCCTTCTCCATAGTGAGGAGTTGCCCTTTTGATGGCGCCACCCCACTGAGGTATCCTGCCTGTGTCCATTTTAGCCTCACACCTTCCCAGACCTTCTTAACTTCCTTATACTGCATCTTTCCCCCTGATCTATCTTTCATTCTCTGATCTAAGTATTCATTGAATTTGTGTTTGGGGACGGTGGTCGTGGCCATTTTGTCGTTAAGCTATGTCTGGCTCTATGCTATTTTGGTGCACTTAGCCCATCACTGGCCAAAACTAGCAATGTATCTCTGGTGCTGACACAGTCTTATCTCTGGTGTCTGTCTCCCCCTTGTGTACAAAGAATTTTATTGCTTTATGTTTGGCGAATTAATTAAATACTTTCCCAAAGTATTTCGGCAATATCCTTTTGGAACAATCTACTAGTATTATCTAGCGCTTCTATTTTAAATATAATAATAATTTTAGGAACTATTTTCAAACAGTTATTATTCGTTTTCACTTTTTCGATTATTTAAATACTTTGCCAAAACATTTCAGAAATGTCCTTTCGGGACATTATATTAGTATATTCAAGCGTTTCTAGAATAAATATTTAATTAATTCTAGGACTCATTTTTCTCAAAAACTAATTAAAAAACTGAAAACTCAAAAACTAACTTAATTAATTAAATACTTTCCCAAAGTATTTCAAACGTGTCCTTTTGGGACATTATATGGTGTATCCTAGCGCTTCTAGAATAATTATCAACTGAATTCTAATTCTTAAATCAATCCCAACAGCACGGGAGAGAAAATTCAAGTCAACTTCTCAACAGAAAATAACTGCTTCACAGTAGACTCGGCGGTCACTTCAACACAGCCTCAACTTAGCATATGGCTAATTAGTAGCAATCGGTCTCGTGGAACGTTCAATCACTCACATTAATTTGGAACATACAATACCACATTAGATTTTCAGGTTTTAATACCTTCTACCATTAATTTCGCTAACACAACTTAAACATACAATCATTAATTTCGCTAACCCAACTTAAACATACAATATCACATTAGATTCGTCACGGTAACACCTAGCTGATCAATCTATTGCCCGCCTGTGTGAATCGTATTTTTTTTAATTTTTTTTTTATGAGTCCTCACGTAACACTTAGCTGATTGCCAATTCAACTATTGCACGACTATATGGATCTCATCTATTAATTATGGATTCGTCACGGTAACCCCTAGCTGGTCAACTTACAGCTATGGCCCGCCTGTATGAATCGTATTTTTATTTAATTCTGTGGATTCCTCACGGTAGGTCGTCAACTTTCCCCTATGGCCCGTCTATTTGAATCCTTATAAGCTTATTCCTCACTGTACACCTAGTCGATCAACATATCGACTAGTGCCCAAGTCTATGTGAACAAGTCTTTAACCTATGATTACTCAGATATCTTTACACAATGCCTTAGATTCTAAACAATTCCACATAAATTTAGCAACAATTCACACTCACCTCAGTACTTCTGATCATTGAATTTAGATATTGGCTATAATACAATATACAGATTTTGATTAAACAGGCATCTGCTTACCTTTTAGTTTCGAGCTCTTTTGATCAGTTTCCTGGGTGAGTTGAATCGCGATTCTCCTTCAAAAAAGGTCACCTCTCCTTCTGGAATCTTTCTCCCACGCGTCTCCTGTCTGATCAATTTTCTATGGACCGAAATCAAAGGTGTCTAATTACCATCCTCTGCTTACCAAGTTCTGTTGATAAAACGTTTACTGGAGACAGGAGAACAAGTGGAGACATAGGACGAGGTGGATAATTTTATAATAAGGCCGTTTTATTTAAGTGTAAAGATATCAGGCAAAAGCGTGCACGGCCCCTTTCTGTCTGATTCTTATGGAATCGTCGGAGAAGAGAACGCTCTAAACAGTACATACAGATTATATAGGCAACTAGCAAAGTAGGTTGATCTTGAAGTCTGGCCTTCCGATTGGTCGATCTGGGTCGTGGGTAATCCTGTTCGGCCTGATGTCGACGTTTCCATTGGCCCTTCCCACAGTTCATTGTCTTAAAGTCTCATCCTTGAGCAGAATGCATGTGCATCTGTTTTAACAGAGTCCTATTCATGGGGGAGGGTTGAGTATGTGGGTCTGTGGTTACTTAACAAGGTACAAAATGTGGGGGTATAGTGGGGGATGGGTGGATGTTGTGCCAAGTTATAGCTTATGTTGAGAAGTGGTTTTAAAACAAGTTACCAGTATCTTATACAATTTCTTACACCAGTAAAGTAGTAAAAACAAGCAAGCATCCCAGAAAAGTGTTCAAAATAGCCAACGTTAACACATGTAGCTTAAGAGACAAGGTTCATGAAATTAATAACTTGCTAGTAACAGATTACATTCATATTCTGACTATATCTGAAACTCACTTAGATAATACCTTTGATACAGTGGTAGCAATACAAGGTTATAACATTTACAGACAATACAGAAATGCCAATGGTGGAGGTGTTGCTGTTTATATTCGGAACCATATTCCTGTAAAGCTTAGAGGATCTGATGTTAAATACTGTTGAAGTAATATGGCTACAGGTTAATCTGCCTCACCTAATGCCCATTTTGGTGCGAAGCTGCTATAGACCACCAAGTGCTAACAGTCTCTGGATAATGTGTGAAATGCTTGATATGTATGTGATATCAACAGAGAGGTATATTTTCAGGGTGATTTAAATATTGACTGGGTTTCATCAAGCTGCCCACTCAAGAAAATGCTTCAAACTGTAACCAACCAGTGCCTGTAACCTGGTTCAGGTTATCAGTCAACCTACCAGGGAAGTTACAAAAAGCACAGGAATGAAATCATCAACATGTATTGATCACATCTTCACTGATGAGGCAGAAATTTGCTTGAAAGCAGTATCTAGATCCATTGAATGTGGTGATCACAATATAGTAGCCCTATCTAGGCAAACCAAAGTACCAAAGGATGGGGATAATATAGTGTATAAGAGGTAATACAATAAGTTGTGTATTAATTCCTGTTGTTGATGTAAAGAATATTTGTTGGTCCATGGTGTGTAATGAGGAGCAAACAGACACTGCACTTGTCACATTTATGAAATTGCTTATCCCAGTTACTAATAAGCATGCATCCATTAAGAAAATGACTGTAAAAACTGTTAAATCCCTGCAAATTGAGAAATCATGTGTCAAGGTTGTTTGTAGAAACGGACCAAGGCGCAGCGAATGTTGAGTTCCACATAATTTATTAAACGTGAAACTTTAAACAAAACAAGAAACGTGACTACAGCGGTGCTACATACACTTACTCAAAATACAAAATTCAATATCCCACCAACACAGGTAGACACAAACACTACTTAAATATGACCCCCAATTAGAGACAACGATTACCAGCTGCCTCTAATTGGGAATCATACAAATCACCAACATAGAAAATTTAACCTAGAACCCCACATAGAAATAATAAACTAGAACACCCCCCAGTCACGCCCTGACCTACTCCACCATAGAAAATAAAGGCTCTCTATGGTCAGGACTGTCAGGTTTTGGCCAGGATTGTTCAGGTTTTGGTCACTAGATGCCCCCATTGCGCCTTTTTGAACCTTTTGTTTTTCCCTTGTTCTAGTTATTATTTGCACCTGTGCCTCATTTCCTTGTAGGTATTTAAACCCTTAGTGTTCCTCAGTTCTTTGCTCTGTGTTTGTATGTTAGCACCCAGCCCCAGCCATGCTGTGAACATTTATTTATCTAGTTGGATTTTCCTGAGGTTCTCTGGTTTTGTTCTTGTTTATTTTTGATTATTCTTTTGAGGTTTGTTTTTTCCCTGCTGTTCTTACCACTTTGTGGATTTTCATTGTATCTTGGAGGATATTCATTTTTTCTCTTGGCATTACTTTTGACGTTGTGGATTTATATTTTTTGCCTGAAGATCTTTTTCCTTTATTAAACCACTGTTACGCACGCCTCTAAAAGAGGGAACGCAACTCCCTGCTGCAACTCAACTCTCCGTGAAGCGAAAGAGGTATGGACCATAGGTGCGAGAAAGGACGACAAAGGCAGAATTTTACCGTTACTAGGATTTATTTCCTACACGGTAATATGGGGAAAAGGGGCTGGACGGAACCAAAGCAAAGAAAGTAAATATCAAAGCTTCCCCTCTCCTATCTAACCTGCCTATCCACTTAACTTACCTAACTTAGCACCACCTGGTGCCCTAACCAAAATACAGGGGGTGGTCCGCCCAGGTCTTACCTAGTGTGCCTAGACAGTGAATATACTACGGGTATATGTATGCCCGCGGGCCTCTTGCCTAAGCACTCCCAAAGTGCCTTCTCCCTCCCCCCCTGGGAACAAATGAAACAGAACAAACAATTTCAATAATCAACAGTGCGTCCTATAACACATAACAGACATAACCAATCAGCTCCCTCAGCAACAACTTACATAGTACATACCAAATCTCTTTGAGAAACAACCAACACTTTATCACAATCAAATTCTCCAGAAAAAATCTCTCCAAAATATTCAATCTCTCTCTCTCTAATCATTTCTCCAAAATATTCAATCTCCCTCTAATCTTTCTCTCCTCCTGAACAGAACACTGGCTTTTATATAGCTTCAGGAGTCTAATTGGATACAGCTGCATCTTGACGAGGAGGCGGGGTCAGCTCTCTAATCATCCATTAGCCATTGAGTCGACCAATCAGCTGGTTGGGGAGGCTTCCAGGAAGCCATCTCCTGAAACACACACACTCAAATACAACACAGAAACTGGGGAACGTAACAACCACCGTCTCTAGTACTGCTGTGTCTGCCTCATCTTCTGGGTTCTGCCGACTATTAGTGACTGTTTCTCACACCGGGTCCTGACACAGGACGTGACATCATGTGACTTAACTGAATAAAAAGAAGAAACTACACTATGAAACAAAGATTAATTACAAAGAATGATAGTAAAAACCTTAGGAGCAACTTAAATGATATTTTGGGGGGAAAAAAGGCAAACTCCATCATTCATTGATTCAGATGGCTCATTCATCACAAAACCGACAGATATAAAAAATAAAAATAAAACATGTTTCATTGGCAAGATTAGCAAACTTGCTGTATAGGGATGCCCGATATATCGGTGAACATATCAGAATCGGACGATATTAGCTAAAACTGCCAACATCAGTATTGGCCTGATGTCTAGTTTAACGCTGATGTTAAAAACCGATGTCAAAGCTGCCATGCATACATATATAAAGTAGGTACATGACGTAATGACGCCACGTAAAATCTTGCGCTAAACGTGCAACACAATATTCCTAACCTAGCCCACAATGTCTGCTGTGTGGATCGAGCAGTCAACAAGTCGAGAAGTCATTTGAAAGAGTAAGAAGATGTCAGCGAGACAACTCAAAGGTGAAATCCATTAACCTTTCACGAGTATCAATCCCGGATCCGGGAGCACCCCCCACCCCCCACACACTGATTAGCATAGCTAGCATAGCTTCACAAGTAGATAGTAGCATCTAAATATCATTAAATCACAAGTCCAAGACACCAGATGAAAGATACAGATCTTGTGAATAAAGCCACCATTTCAGATTTTTAAAATGTTTTACAGGGAAGACAAAATATGTAAATCTATTAGCTAAACACGTTAGCAAAATACACCACTATTCTAACTCCATCAGTTTCTTACTCCTTCAGGTGCTATCACCAATTCGGCTCAACTAAGATATTGATAGCCAATAACCTATAGAAAAAACCATCAGATGACAGTCTGATAACATATTCATGGTATAGGATAGTTTTTGTTAGAAAAAAGTGCATATTTCAGGTAGAAATCACAGTTTACAATTGCACCGACCATCACAAATCGACTAGAATTACTAGATAGAGCAACGTGTATGACCAATTTACTCATCATAAAACATTTCATAAAAATAGACAAAGCATAGCAATGGAAAGACCCAGTTCTTGTGATTTCAGACCATATTTCAGATTTTCTAAGCGTTTTTCAGCGAAAACACAATAAATCGATAAGTTAGCATACTACATGTGCAAACGTTACCAGAGCATCGATTCCAGCCAAAGAGCGCTATAACGTAATCACCGCCAAAATATATTAATTTTTTCACTAACCTTCTCAGAATTCTTCCGATGACACTCCTGTAACATCATTTTACAACATACATATACAGTTTGTTCGAAAAGGTGCATATTTAGCCATACAAAACCGTGGTTACACAATAAAAATACTAGGAAATCAAGCCTCAATATGTCTGACGTCATCTATCAGAGTGATCTAGTTTAATTGAAAGCTAATCATATACTTGACTAAAAAATACAGGGTTGACAGCAATCGAAAGACAAATTAGTTCTTAATGCAACCGCTGATTTACATTTTTAAAATTATCCTTACTTTTCAATACAGGGTTCGCCAAGTGAAGCTATACCAAACAAAATGGCGAAATATGCGTTTAAAATATTTCGACAGAAACACGATTTATCATATTAAATATTGTTTACTTTGAGCTGTTCTTCCATCAGATTCTTGGGCAATGTATCCTTTCTATGTTATAAACGTCTTTTGGTCGATAGATGTCCTCTGTCCTTCGAAATGTCCACCACCAACGACCGACACCCCAAAACGTGTCCAAACTTTCAGAGTGCACAACAAAGACATTCCTCAAAATCGCACTAAACGGATATAAATTGCTATAAAACGGTTCAAATTAACTACATTATGATGTTTTTAACAACTATAACGACTGAAAACATGACCGGAGAAATATTGCTGGTTAGACAAGGATTTGGAATGAGGCAAGTCCGATGTCCTTCACGCTTCAGGCGCGCGACGAGAAAGGGCGGTCCCTATACATTTTGTGGTTTTATAATGGCTGGGATTGTGCAATAGACTCCATTCAAAACGTGATGACGTACAGACACCCAGAGGAAGACGTAGGCAGTGTCGGTTTCTTCATAGCATTCACTGTCGCCTTAAAAACAGACTCCAGATCAGGGGTAAAAATTTCTGAAATCTGAACCCTGTCATGAAAAGTGCTGTAGATATTGTTCTGTACCACTCAGAGACAAAATTCCAACTTCTATAGAAACTAGAAGGTGTTTTCTATCCAATAATAACAATAATATGCATATTGTACGATCAAGAATTTAGCACGAGGCAGTTTAATTTGGAGACCCAAATATGCTAATGCGGAACAGCACCCCCTATAGTTGCAAGAAGTTAAAGCAAAGATAATGGAATTCATTGCACTTGACAATCAACTGTTTTCTGTCGTGGGTGATGTTGGCTTTCGCCGACTGGTCGAGCACCGGTACACACTACCAACTGCGCTATTTTTCAGATGTTGCCCTATCGGAGTTACACAGTAATAGTGTCACTGCTATTAGCTTCACGACATACATACTATGGAATGCCGTTTGGGTCTTTACGTGTCAAAAAATATACAGTAGCACTGTCAAAGCTGTACAAAAAAGTCTGCAAACAAGCAAACACCGGCCACGAATGATGTGTTAACAATACTGCGTTGGTAATAAAGCATCATTTGTTCGATCGCAACTTCTGGCGTAGCTAGCTTTAGCTTGATACCTAGCTAGCACCAATACAACCAGCCTGAAAACAATGACCAGTAGAAACTGCAGTCATTTTCATTATTCTTAGGAATGATTTAGGAATCCTTGAGTAAGTATTAGCTAGGTTTCCACTTCAAATCAAATCAAATCAAATCAAATTTTATTAGTCACATACACATGGTTAGCAGATGTTAATGCGAGTGTAGCGAAATGCTTGTGCTTCTAGTTCCGACAATGCAGTAATAACCAACAAGTAATCTAACCTAACAATTCCACAACTACTACCTTATACACACACACAAGTGTAAAGGGATAAAGAATATGTACATAAAGATATATGAATGAGTGGTGGTACAGAACGGCATGGCAAGATGCAGTAGATGGTATAGAGTACGGTATATACATATGAGATGAGTACTGTAGGGTATGTAAACATAAAGTGGCATAGTTTAAAGTGGCTAGTGGTACATGTATTACATAAAGATGGCAAGATGCAGTAGATGATATAGAGTACAGTATATACATATGAGATGGGTAATGTAGGGTATGTAAACATTATATTAAGTGGCATTGTTTAAAGTGGCTAGTGGTACATTTTTACATAATTTCCATCAATTCCCATTTTTAAAGTGGCTGGAGTTGAGTCAGTATGTTGGCAGCAGCCGCTAAATGTTAGTGGTGGCTGTTTAACAGTCTGATGGCCTTGAGATAGAAGCTGTTTTTCAGTCTCTCGGTCCCTGCTTTGATGCACCTGTACTGACCTCGCCTTCTGGATGATAGCGGGGTGAACAGGCAGTGGCTTGGGTGGTTGTTGTCCTTGATGATCTTTATGGCCTTCCTGTGACATCGGGTGGTGTAGGTGTCCTGGAGGGCAGGTAGTTTGCCCCCGGTGATGCGTTCTGCAGACCTCACTACCCTCTGGAGAGCCTTACGGTTGTGGGCGGAGCAGTTGCCGTACCAGGCGGTGATACAGCCCGACAGGATGCTCTCGATTGTGCATCTGTAGAAGTTTGTGAGTGCTTTTGGTGACAAGCCGAATTTCTTCAGCCTCCTGAGGTTGAAGAGGCGCTGCTGCGCCTTCTTCACAACGCTGTCTGTGTGGGTGGACCAATTCAGTTTGTCCGTGATGTGTACACCGAGGAACTTAAAACTTTCCACCTTCTCCACTACTGACCCGTCGATGTGGATAGGGGGGTGCTCCCTCTGCTGTTTCCTGAAGTCCACAATCATCTCCTTTGTTTTGTTGACGTTGAGTGTGAGGTTATTTTCCTGACACCACACTCCGAGGGCCCTCACCTCCTCCCTGTAGGCCGTCTCGTCGTTGTTGGTAATCAAGCCTACCACTGTAGTGTCATCCGCAAAGTTGATGATTGAGTTGGATGCGTGCATGGCCACGCAGTCGTGGGTGAACAGGGAGTACAGGAGAGGGCTCAGAACGCACCCTTGTGGGGCCCCAGTGTTGAGGATCAGCGGGGTGGAGATGTTGTTACCTACCCTCACCACCTGGGGGCGGCCCGTCAGGAAGTCCAGGACCCAGTTGCACAGGGCGGGGTCGAGACCCAGGGTCTCGAGCTTGATGACGAGTTTGGAGGGTACTATGGTGTTAAATGCTGAGCTGTAATCGATGAACAGCATTCTCACATGGGTATTCCTCTTGTCCAGATGGGTTAGGGCAGTGTGCAGTGTGGTTGCGATTGCGTCGTCTGTGGACCTATTGGGTCGGTAAGCAAATTGGAGTGGGTCTAGGGTGTCCGGTAGGGTGGAGGTGATATGGTCCTTGACTAGTCTCTCAAAGCACTTCATGATGACGGAAGTGAGTGCTACGGGGCGGTAGTCGTTTAGCTCAGTTACCTTAGCTTTCTTGGGAACAGGAACAATGGTGGCCCTCTTGAAGCATGTGGGAACAGCAGACTGGGATAAGGATTGATTGAATATGTCCGTAAACACACCAGCCAGCTGGTCTGCGCATGCTCTGAGGACGCGGCTGGGAATGCCGTCTGGGCCTGCAGCCTTGCGAGGGTTAACACGTTTAAATGTTTTACTCACCTCGGCTGCAGTGAAGGAGAGCCCGCAGGTTTTGGTAGGGGGCCGTGTCAGTGGCACTGAATTGTCCTCAAAGCGGGCAAAAAAGTTGTTTAGCCTGTCTGGGAGCAAGACATCCTGGTCCGCGACGGGGCTGGTTTTCTTTTTGTAATCCGTGATTGACTGTAGACCCTGCCACATACCTCTTGTGTCTGAGCTGTTGAATTGCGACTCGATTTTGTCTCTGTACTGGGACTTAGCCTGTTTGATTGCCTTGCGGAGAGAATAGCTACACTGTTTGTATTCGGTCATGCTTCCGGTCACCTTGCCCTGGTTAAAAGCAGTGGTTCGCGCTTTCAGTTTCACGCGAATGCTGCCGTCAATCCACGGTTTCTGGTTTGGGAATGTTTTAATCGTTGCTGTGGGTACGACATCGTCAATGCACTTCCTAATGAACTCGCTCACCGAATCAGCATATTCGTCAATATTGTTGTTGGACGCAATGCGGAACATATTCCAATCCGCGTGATCGAAGCAGTCTTGAAGCGTGGATTCAGATTGGTCGGACCAGCGTTGAACAGACCTGAGCGCGGGAGCTTGTTGTTTTAGTTTCTGTTTGTAGGCTGGAATCAACAAAATGGAGTCGTGGTCAGCTTTTCCGAAAGGGGGGCGGGGGAGGGCCTTATATGCGTCGCGGAAATTAGTATAACAATGATCTAGGGTTTTTCCAGCCCTGGTAGCACAATCGATATGCTGATAGAATTTAGGGAGTTTTGTTTTTAGATTAGCCTTGTTAAAATCCCCAGCTACGATGAATGCAGCCTCAGGGTGTGTGGTTTCCAGTTTACAAAGAGTCAGATAAAGTTCGTTCAGGGCCATCGATGTGTCTGCTTGGGGGGGAATATATACGGCTGTGATTATGATTGAAGAGAATTCCCTTGGTAGATAATGCGGTCGACATTTGATTGTGAGGAGTTCTAGATCAGGTGAACAGAATGACTTGAGTTCCTGTGTGTTGTTATGATGATCACACCACGTCTCGTTAATCATAAGGCATACCCCCCCGCCCCTCTTCTTACCAGAAAGATGTTTGTTTCTGTCGGCGCGATGCATGAAGAAACCAGCTGGCTGCACCGACTCCGTTAGCGTCTCTTGAGTTAGCCATGTTTCCGTGAAGCAGAGCACGTTGCAATCCCTGATGTCTCTCTGGAATGCTACCCGTGCTCGGATTTCATCAACCTTATTGTCAAGAGACTGGACATTGGCGAGTAGTATGCTAGGGAGTGGAGCGCGATGTGCCCGTCTCCGAAGCCTGACCACGAGACCGCCTCGTTTGCCCCTTTTACGGCGTCGCACAGGGTCGCCGGCTGGGATCAGATCCATTGTATTGGGTGGAAGGCAAAACACTGGATCCGTTTCGGGAAAGTCATATTCCTGGTAGGAACGATGATGAGTTGACGTTAATCGTATATTCAGTAGTTCCTCCCGACTGTATGTAATGAAACCTAAGATTACCTGGGGTACCGATGTAAGAAATAACACATAAAAAAACAAAATACTGCATATTTTCCAAGGAACGCGAAGCGAGGCGGCCATCTCTTTTCGGCGCCGGAAGTCACATTGTTCGCCTATTGTTCGCCTATTGAAATTGAACTTCAGTTCATGAAAATAAATAGCTAGCCAGCTACTTAAACCTGTTGCCCAAAGGCTTGACAGGACCGTGTTGTGTTGTGAAGCTAGCCACAATAAGGATTAGGCACAATAGTGGAATTTGCGGTTTGCCTTCAAAATAAAAGTATGTCATTGACAGTGATGCAAATGAATAGAAATAGTAGAATTATGCGATACTTTTATTTTGATGGCTAACCGCAAATTCCACTATTGTGGCTAATCCTTATTGTGGCTAGCTTCACACAAATGGGTCCGACCACCATTAATCAACTAAGAACTGTCATATAAATTAGGGTTATTTTAGATGATGACACCTAGCTATATAGTTAGCTAGCTAATTCTAGCTACTGAAACAGATGTCGATTCGCTATGTTTTTGGGAAGAACATTGTTTGCATCCATGAGTTAGCTAGCTTTTTTTTAATGACCAACACTGTAGGTGCGCGAGACAGCTTTACCATTATCATAGCATCAATGAATTGTTGTGACATATGCAATACGAGTGATAGTGTAATCAATGTGTAATAACTACGTAAAAAATGAATGAACGCGTTAAATTATTATGTGACGTGAAGTCATATTCAGGTCCTGATGGGTCAAGAAGCTTATTTGACACGTCAAATAGTGTTATTTTTTTTGACATGCAAAGACCTGAACAACGTTCCATAGAAATATTAGTTGAGAATGAAACGACTTTACAAATGAACAACCAAACAGCACAGCAAGTAGCAAGAAATAGGTTTTATTATGTTTTACTGTTAATGGCGACATACAGAAATGCCAACAAAATAACTTGTTGGTCAGTGTGGAATGTGTGTGTGTGTAACCTTTCTTTAACTAGGCAACTTCTTAGGGCTGCATTCCCGGTAACGGGATCGATATGACAACAGCCAGTGAAAGTGCAGGGCGCCAAATAAAAAAAACAGAAATCTCATAATTAAAATTCCTCAGACATTTTAAAGGTAATCTTGTTGTTAATCCCACCAAAGTGTCCGATTTCAAATATGCTTTTCAGCGAAAGCACCACAAACAATTATGTTTGGTCACACCAAACCACAATAAGCACAGCCATTTTTCCAGCCAAAGATAGGAGTCACAAAAAGCACAAATAGAGATAAAATAAATCACTAACCTTTGATGATCTTCATCAGATGACACTCATAGGACTTCATGTTACACAATACATGTATGTTTTGTTTGATAAACTTCATATTTATATTAAAAAATCTGAGTTTACATTGGTGCGTTACATTCACTAGTTCCAAAAACATCCAGTGATTTTGCATAGCCACATCGATTCAACAGAAATACTCATCATAAATGTAGATGATAATACAAGTTATACACATGGAATTATAGATATACCTCTCCTTAATGCAACCGCTGTGTCAGATTTCAAAAAAACTTTACGGAAAAAGCAAACCATGCAATAATCTGAGACGGCGCTCAGAACAATAGTCAAATTAGCCGCCATGTTGGAGTCAACAGAAACCAGAAATTACATGATAAATGTTCCCTTACCTTTGATGATCTTCATCAGAATGCACTCCCAGGAATCCCAGGTCCATAATAAATGCTTGATTTGTTCGATAATGTCCGTTATTTATGTCCAATTAGCTACTTTTGTTAGCGCGTTTGGTAAACAATTCCAAAGTCACGAAGCGCGTTCCCTAAAAGCTGACGAAATGTCCAAAAGTTCAGTAACAGTCAGTAGAAACATGTCAAACGATGTATTGAATCAATCTTTAAAATGTTGTTAACATAAATCTTGAATAACGTTCCAACCAGAGAATTACATTGACTTCAGATGAGCGATGGAACAGAGCTCCCTCTTATGTGAACGCGCATGGTCAAAGAATGGTCAGGTCATGGCAGACCTGACTAATTCCGCTCTCATTCGGCCCCCCTTCACAGTAGAGGCATCAGACAAAGTTCTACAGACTGTTGACATCTAGTGGAAGCCGTAGGAAGTGAAAACTCATTCATATCTCGCTGAGATTTCAATGGGATCTTGGTTGAAAATCGACCAGCCTCAGAATTTCCACTTCCTGTTTGGATTTTTTCTCAGGTTTTTGCCTGCCATATGAGTTATGTTATACTCACATACATAATTCAAACAGTTTTAGAAACTTCGGAGTGTTTTCTATACAATACTAATAATATGCATATATTAGTAACTATGACTGAGGAGCAGGCCATTTACTCTGGGCACCTCTGTGCACCTTTCATCCAAGCTACTCAATACTGCCCCTGCAGCCACAAGAAGTTAAGAACAAATTCTTATTTACAATGACGGCCTACCCTGACCAAACCCGGATGACGCTGGGCCAATTGTGCGTCTCCCTATGGGACTCCCAATCATGGCCGGATGTGATACAGCCTGGATTAGATCCAGGGACTGTAGTGACACCTCTTGCACAGATGCAGTGCCTTAGACCGCTGTGTCCATGTGCGTGTGTGTTAACTATTTAACTGTACTAGAATGCTTGAAAGGCCACAAAAATTTTAAATATCGGTTATCGGCATCTGGGTTTTTTTGGGCAAGGAAAATATTGGATAACGGTATCGGTCAAAAATGTAATATCGGTGCATCACTAATACTGTAGGCATGACATGCCAGCAACAAAGGCTGATAATACACATCCAAGTATATTTGACAAAATTAAGAAAGACAAGCGTTGTAATTTTGTATTCTGTAATGTGATTGTGGAATAGGTGAAAATTTTTGTCTATCAACAATGACAAGCCACCGGGATCTGACAACTTGGATGGAAAATTACTGAGGATAATAGCGAACGATATTGCCACTCCTATTTTCCATATCTTCAATTTAAGCCTACTAGAAAGTGTGTGCCCATGCAAAAATAATTCCGCTACCTAAGTATAGTAAAGCCCCCTTTACGAGCTCAAATAGCCAACTAATCAGCCTGTAACCAACCCTTTGTAAAGTTTTGGAAAAAATTGTGTTTGACCAGATAAAATTCTATTTTACAGTAAACAAATTGACAACACATTTTCAGCACGCTTATAGGGGACATTCAACAAACTGATGCTAAAAAGATTGTGGGGCTGTTTTTTTAGACTTCAGTGTGGCTTTTGACATTATCGATCAAAATCAAATCAAATATTATTGTTCACATACACATGGTTAGCAGATGTTAATGCGAGTGTAGCAAAATGCTTGTGCTTCTAGTTCCGACAGTGCAGTAATATCTAACAAGTAATCTAACAATTCCCCAACAACTACCTAATACACACAAAACTAAAGGGGTGAATGAGAATATGTACATATAAGTATATGGATGAGCAATGGCCGAGCGGCAAAGGCAAGGTGCAATAGATGGTGTAAAATACATATGTGATATGAGTAATGTAAGATATGTAAACATGATTAAAGTTGCATTATTTAAAGTGACTAGTGATCCATTTATTAAAGTGGCCAGTGATTGGGTCTCAATGTAGGCAGCAGTCTCTCTGAGTTAGTGATTGCTGTTTAGCAGTCTGATGGCCTTTCAATCTCTCGGTCCCAGCTTTGATGCACCTGTACTGACCTCGCCTTCTGGATGGTAGCGGTGTGAACAGGCAGTGGCTCGGGAGGTTGTTGTTCTTGATTATCTTTTTGGCCTTCCTGTGATCGGATGCTGTAGGTGTCATGGAGGGGTAGGTAATTGTCCCCCGGTGATGAGTTGTGCAGACCGCAGCACCCTCTGGAGAGCCTTGCGGTTGAGGGCGGTGCAGTTGCATCTGTAAAAGTTTGTAAGGGTTTTAGGTGCAAAGCCAAATTTCTTCAGCCTCCTGAGGTTGAATCGGCGCTGTTGCACTTTCTTCACCAAACTGTCCTTGTGGGTTTACCATTTCAATGTGATGTGTACGCCGAGGAACTTGAAACTTTCCACCTTCTTCACTGCTGTCCCGTCGATGTGGATAGGGGGGTGCTCCCTCTGCTGTTTCCTGAAGTCCACAATCAGCTCCTTTGTTTTGTTGACGTTGGGTGAGAGGTTATTTTCCTGGCACCACACTCCCTGTGCCCTCACCTCCTCCCTACTTTATGACTCTTCAGCTCTGAGTGGTTGGTCTTGGGAAGAGTGTATTTTTGCATGAAAAAGAGACAAGACAAGCATTGTTTTCACCCATCATCTTCTAAATTGAATCCATTCTCATTGATCTTTCGAAAAACCTTTCAAAAGTTTCAAAATGACCTTTGTGCTCTGGTCTGATTGATCGATATTTACTGGTCTGATTGATCAATGTTTACATGTCATCCTATCATAGAGCTCGTTCAGCTTCAGACATGTCTGAAAGCAAGGAAAGGAAACTTTGACTCAACATGTCCAGTTGAAAATGAGCCCAAGTCTTTATATTCTGACATTTAGTATAAACAATCCAATTCAGAGGAACAGTAGGCCTACAAATGCCTACCTCTCTTAAATGGTGTGGGTGTTCTATTAAATTCTGAGGGAACTCCTCTCCTGAATAATCAGCAGGACTATTAAAACAGCAATTACTCAAATTTAATAATGATTTCAGATGAACACTCAAGCCAATCCACACCCAGACAGCCAATAATGCACAATTCAGAACTACAAAAACAAGGTTAGTGTTCCACGGGATTCCAGTGTATCTGTTGCAAAAGACGATAGGCATATCGTAATATTGACAGAATCATATAACGCTATACATATAGCGCTTTAATAGTGCTATACCTGAGTCCATGTGCACATCTCCTTGCCTCTCCTCACTGCTGGTGGCGTGCTTTGCGTTGGCCCTATAAATTGATCTGAATCAAACACGTCCCTTGATGAAATCCAAACCTCTAGGGCTGAGTTTACACAAGCAGCCTAACTCTGATATTATTTTCACTAATTGGTCTTTTGACCAATCCAGATCTGAAAAAGATCTGATGTGAAAAGATCTGATATGATTGGTCAAAAAACAATAAGTGAAAAAAATATCAGAATTGGGCTGGCTGTGTAAACACAGCCTAATAAACGCTGCCATTGGTAGCCTATTCCTATTTTTCTCTTTGCACTTCTGGCATACAGGTGCATTTACTGGACCATGCTTACTTTCTGTTAAGTTGCCATTCAGTATGGGGCAGATCAATCAAACCCACACTGCAGAAAAACACTTCACTTTTGTATTCTTGCATTGACATCAAAACCAGTTTTCATGCAACTGTGTCTAATTTATATTATTTCATGACACGCTTTGGGCCTCCATTATTTCCATGCATTGGTTTAATTCAATACATGGATAATATATGGATAATTTTGCACAAATTAACAATTTAGACAAAAGGAGTAGAAATATAGTTTCATCTGAAACAGCAACAGAGAGAGAGACAACAGTAACCGTATTTATTTGGACATGGAATTCATTTGAAGTCGGAAGTTAACATACACCTTAGCCAAATACATTTAAACTCAGTTTTTCACATTTCCTGACATTTAAATTCCCTGTCTTAGGTCAGTTAGGATCACCACTTTATTTTAAGAATGTGAAATTTCTGAATAATAGTACAGCGAATGATTTATTTCAGCTTTTATTTCTTTCATCACATTCCCAGTGGGTCAGAAGTTTACATACACTCAATTAGTAGCATTGCCTTTAAATTGTTTAACTTGGGTCAAATGTTTCGGGTAGCCTTCCACAAGCTTCCCACAATAAGTTGGGTGAATCTCGGCCCATTCCTCCTGACAGAGCTGGTGTAACTGAGTCAGGTTTATAGGCCTCCTTGCTCGCACATGCTTTTTCAGTTCTGCCAACACATTTTCTATAGGATTGAGGTCAGGGCTTTGTGATGGCCACTCCAATACCTTGACTTTGTTGTCCTTAAGCCATTTTGCCACAACTTTGGAAGTATGCTTGGGGTCATTGTCCATTTGGAAGACCCATTTGCGACCAAGCTTTAACTTCCTGACTGATGTCTTGAGATGTTGCTTCAATATATCCACATAATTTTCCTGCCTCATGATGCCATCTATTTTGTGAAGTGCACCAGTCCCTCCTGCAGCAAAGCAACCCCACAACATGATGCTGCCACCCCCGTGCTTCACAGTTGGGATGGTGTTCTTTGGCTTGCAAGCATCCCCCTTTTTCCTCCGAACATAACGATGTTCATTATGGCCAAACAGTTCTATTTTTGTTTCATCAGACCAGAGGACATTTCTCCAAAAAGTACGATGTTTGTCCCCATGTGCAGTTGCAAACCGTAGTCTGGCTTTTTATGGCGGTTTTGGAGCAGTGGCTTCTTCCTTGCTGAGCAGCCTTTCAGGTTATGTTGATATAGGACTCGTTTTACTGTGGATATAGATACTTTTGTACCTGTTTCCTCCAGCATCTTCACAAGGTCCTTTGCTGTTGTTCTGGGATTGATTTGCACTTTTCGCACCAAAGTACGTTCATCTCTAGGAGACAAAATGCGTCTCTTTCCTGAGTGGTATGACGGCTGCGTGGTCCCATGGTGTTTATACTTGCGTACTCTTGTTTGTACAGATTAACGTGGTACCTTCAGGTGTTTGGAAATTGCTCCCAAGGATGAACCAGACTTTTTTTCTGAGGTCTTGGCTGATTTATCTTGATTTTCCCATGATGTCAAGCAAAGAGGCAATGAGTTTCGAAGGTAGGCCTTGCAATATATCCACAGGTACACCTCTGATTGACTCGAATTATGTCAATTAGCCTATCAGAAGCTTCTAAAGCCATGACATCCTTTTCTGGAATTTTCCAAGCTGTTTAAAGGCACAGTCAACTTAGTGTATGTAAACTTCTGACCCACTGGAATTGTGATACAGTGAATTATAAGTGATATAATCTGTAAACAATTGTTGAAAAAACTACTTGTGTCATGCACAAAGTAGATGTCCTCACCGACTTGCCAAAACTATAGTTTGTTAACAAGAAATTTGTGGAGTGGTTGAAAAACAAGTTTTAATGACTCCAACCTAAATGTATGTAAACTTCCGACTTCAACTGTATGTCAATACAAACCACAAATAAATCATTTTCAAATAAAAGTATTCAAAATATCTGAAATTAAACTAAAAGCTTGAAATGCAGTTTTACAGTGACAATCTGGGTAGGACAATACAGTGTTTTAATTCTAGACTGTATTGCTTTTATCACTGCTCCGCCTCAAACACACCAATGTCCAGCATGCAATGGGATACCAGACTCTTTCGCTGTAACCTACAGCTGTTGGGGGAAGGTTGCGCTGGGGTCCACTGCACTTCCTCTTTCAAACAAATACTTTTCAACATCTGAATGGCAAAAACACAGTTTGAATGAAAGCTAATATTGTTGTGGATTTGGTAGTTCCTGGTGGAATTTCAGAAAATAGTCCCAACTGAGTGCCATACAGCAATGCACTGCAAATATGTATGCAGCATATGTCACACACCAAAACCTACTGTAATCTTGTGCTGGACCACAGACATTTTTGAAACCAATACATATGCTGAGGTATACTGCAAACACAGTAAGCTAAATGCTATTGAAACACTTGATCATGAGAAAAACACACACATTGAATCACATTAGGTTTACCTTGTTTGGTCAACTAAAAAACATGTTGAGGTACAAGCGACAAAAATACTTTCATAAAGCTAAGCCCTACAGTACTTTCATATATTTCAAAAATTATTATTTTAAAGTTAAAGGAGATGACTGATTTATGGTACTGCCTGCAAATGTAATACATCTCCTTATCTTCAGTTCATTCATGTGTGCATATAGTCACCAACATAAGGAAATTAACAGAACTTGAAGGAGAGAGAGCCTGTTTTACTGACTGTATACCGTTGTTTGATTGATGAAATCTTTGGAAGTAACTTGCTGTAGGATGGAGGGATCCGGGTTGGTCAGCAGTATTCTGCCACAAAGTACTCCTTTCTTATAGACTTATGATGCACCTTCCTCTTACATTTCTAAACCTCTCAGAGTCCAACCAGGTGAGCCTGTTTAGGCCCCTATTACAGTTTACTTTATATAAACAGCAGAAGTGTCACAATAAGGGTCTCTCCACCACACATTACTCAGTCCACTTTAATGGTTCTCCATACTTACTATAGTAGCTACAGTATATGATCAAGCTGGACAAAGGACTAATTTTCTCATATCACAGTAAGGTACAGTACAGTGAGGGTTTTGGTTGAGGGAGGCATGTCTCCTGCCATGTCTTTATATCATACTGCTGCGCAAACTTGTCACTCTGGAGCCAGAGCAATCAGGATTTATGATTCATCTGAACCCTCATTGCAGTCTGGAGGTTTTGTCACCAAGTGACATTAAGCACTCTGGACTAGATCATTGTGAACGTCGTCCTAGGGGCCTTCAGCAGTGGATCTCATATGCAATTTGTGAGTCGAGGAACAAGCCTGTGTGATTCAGAAACAAGCCCTCCGACTCGGCTGTCACCGGCTCTGCCTCCCCGCCCTCCCCTGCCATCCTTCTCATTGTCCGTATATCCGGCTCTATCTGGGGCTTTGTGGGAGACAGCGCTTCCTGCTGTTGGTACCCCAAGGTGGTGGTAGTGGCTGTGGTGGAAGGTGGGAGGACGGGTTTAGCACGGTTCAGAACATACATCTCGTGCCCGCGCTCATCCCGATACTCCTCCAGCTGGGCAAAGGTTGTTGGTCCGTCCGAGTAATCATTGACATACAGGATGCTTTCCTCCTTGTCATCTGTGTCCTTCTGCCGATGGCGTTGTCGGCTGTAGATCATGGCCACCAGGAGAAGAGCTGTGAGGGCCAGCAGGGAGATCCCTATGGCGATGGCAGTCTGAGTAGCAGCTCCCAGTGCGCTGAAGGCCATGCTGCCAAGGGCGTACAAGGGCTCTCGACTCACGTCTGACGACGTCGGCCGATTGGAGCGCAGACGAGGCCAGGATGGAGCGTAGGAGGCAGGGGACCAACTGGACGAGGACGAAGAGTTGATTGCGAGCTGAAAGGTCACACGGGCCACCCCTCCAGCGTTCCAAGCTTCGCACTCATACAGCCCGGCATGAGCCACTGTCACGTTGCTAAGGAACAGCATTCCACTGCCTGTGTCTGGATCGAAGCGCTCCCCATCCTCCTTCTGGAGTCTCACCCGTCCTGCAGCTGGATGTATTGCATCCTCAGCCCCCACAGTCCCTACACCGCCCAGGTCCTGCACCAGCCCCCGGGGGGAGAGCTGCACCTTACCCTGGGAAGCCTTCCTCCAGGTGACCTGCGGCCGGGGGTAACCAGATGCATGGCAGGAGACGCGCAGGCTCTCCCCCAGGCGCACGGCCAGGCGGCGGGGTTCCAGCTGCACCAGAGGGGGGATGCACACCAGGCTGTTAAGAGGCACCTGCACCAGGCTGAGGTGGGAGAGGCGGGGTGGCTCAGAACAGACAAGGCGCCGCTCGGCCGAGCTCAGCAGGCGCTGGCCCTCCTCATCGATCCAGCTGCGTAGCCAGTGCAGGGCACAGTCGCAACGCCACGGATTGTCTACAGTAGGAAATTATAATTTGAGGGGGGAGGTGTGGCAAAGTCAACAAAGGGTAATGGAAAGGATGCAACACAACATTGAGACAATTAAGGCAAAACATTTGAAAGAGGTAATTCTATTTGAAGAACAAGGTCAATATATTTACTGTAGGCTTCTTTTTTGGTCCCACAGCCCTAGCCCAAATCCTGTCCTTTGGCCCTCACCTGTGACACGCAGCACCTGCAGGCTGACGAGGGGCCGCAGGGTGGCAGGGCCGATGGTGTGCAGGTTATTCCGGCTGAGGTCAAGCAGGGCCAGAGAGGACAGACCAACTAGAGCTTGGTCTCCCAGCATCTCAATGCTATTCTGCTGCAGGTGAAGCTCTTGAAGACGCTATGGAAGCAGGGATTGTAATCATTATTAGTAATGAATATAATGTAGAGGAAGTGGTTTAAGTTGAAGCGTTGATTGTTGTGGTGGAACTCTAGATAATTGTCAGGACAAACAGTCTGTTTACAAGGGAGGAGGGGAACACTAGCATTGGTTTGACAAAACATTAACTGAGTTACTGATAATATGGGGACTGACCTGTAGGCCTCTGAAGGTATAGTCCTGTAGGCGAGTGATGTCATTTCCTGCCAGGTAGAGGATGCGGAGGTGATCCAGGCCCCTGAACATGTCTGCTGTGACCAGGTGGATGCGGTTCCCGTTGAGGGCCAGCTCCAGAAGCTGACCCTGGCTCTGGAAGGCCCCGGGCTCCAGTGCTGAGATACTGTTGTTCTGCAGATACAGGTAGTGCAGACGGCCCAGCTGGGAGAGGTCTGACCGACGGATCTGCCCGATAGCATTGTCCTGAAGGAAGATGGTCTAAATGGAATAGATGAGCATAAGTAACAATGGGCATAACTCCTTATGTAAACTCTAAGAAGAGTAGGTACGTCTGAGTGAGTGTATGGATGATTCAAGCATGGCTATATTGTGTGGTGGGTGGTATCTGGGAAACAGACATATAGACATATTGAGTCAATGCTAACCTGTGTAGAAGCTGGGACATGTGGGGGGATGTCCCGGAGGCCTGTAGAGCCACACTCCACAGTCAGGCTGTAGCAGCGACATCCCACTGGACAGCAAATGGATGGGAGAGCGTGGAGAGATAATATCAGGATAGCCAGAAGAGAGAAGGCCATCGCACCAATAGGACAGAGATCCTAGAAAGAGAGACAGACAGATTGAGGAAAGAGAAATGGAGGTTTAAGCAGTGTTTCCCAACTCCAGTCCTCCAGTATCCCTAACAGTACACATTTTTGTTAAAGCCCCAGACAAACACACCTGATTCAACTCATAAAGGGCTTGATGATAAGTTGACAAGTTGAATCAGGTGTGTTTGTCCAGGGCTTCAATAAAAATTGGTACTGTTGGGGGACTGGAGTTGGGACATTGGTTTAGAGAGGGCAGGGTAAAACTGGTTAAAGTAACAAAGAAATATATAATTTTGTTGACAATATCCCAATCTGGTCATTTGTATATGTTATTGTGAACTCAAAGGGGCCATACTTGCGAACATAAGCAACCATTTAAATGTAAACAGTTTCTCTGACTCAAAATATGTATCAGCCAATTAAAATCGTTGATTTACTTGCACGTGGCAGAATGCGAAATTGTAGCCGGTCCAGTCAGATAAAATGGCACTATGCTATGTGGTTACACTTACATTTAGCCTTACAACATTTTATAGGCTATGCATTATGATAATCATCCACTTTGTCACATGCGTTCTGAATTGAGCATCAAGGACCGGCAGTAAAAAAAAAGAATCCTCAACAAAAAAGCTTGATGCGAGGGGGGCCTCAAACCCATGGTTAAAGTGCACTATTGATTTAGAGTCAACCGAAATGTGTGCCACCTAAAAGCGATGTTGATAATAGTAGCCTACATGACTGCTATTTGACAAATACATAAGGCTCTTCGTTTTTTTTAACGATATATGATAAACTTACATAAAAGTATTTATATTTTTTACATAAAAGCACATGTTCTTTTGCACCCCAGTATCTCTACCTGCACATCATCATCTGCACACCTATCACTCCAGTATTAATGCTAATTTGTAATTATTTCGCCTCTAGGGCCTATTTATTGCCTACCTCCCTACTCTTCTACATTTGAACACACTGTACATAGATCTTTCTATTTTTCTTTTCTATTGTGTTATTGACTGCACGTTTGTTTATGTGTAACTCTGTGTTGTTGTTTTTGTCGCACTGCTTTGCTTTATCTTGGCCAGGTCGCAGTTGTAAATGAGAACTTGTTCTCAACTGGCCTACCTGGTTAAATAAAGGTTAAATAAAAAAATTAATTAATAAATAAACATGGATGTGTGTGAAACAGATAAACGAAAACGTTGGATTTTGTCGTATATAAAAATGTTGTCTAATGCTGGTAGTAGTTAGTAGCCTAGTCAAGGATGCATCAATGCAATATTTGTTACAGACCAATGGAACAAGAGTAATCCTTGAATTTGTTAGCTTAAAATGTCCCTCTAGTGGCCCGGGTTGACCTATTTTAAGAAATGCCATTGGTTGGTGGATATAAAGTCTAAGATCTTTGATAGGCTGATGGAGAATTTGTTCCAGGATATAATCACTGCCACCCGGTGAGGTTAGCAAAGGGCTAACTTGTGCCATGTTATCTGATGGGACCAGCTACAATTTAGTGTTCCGTCACGTGCAAGTAAATCAACGATTTCAATTAGCTGATACGCATTTTGAGCGGAAAAACTGGGCCCCAAAATGTTCTGCCCTAGCGCATAAACAAAATGCAAGTGTCAGTACTCATGTTACATGCTGACAGAATACAGTGTCACGTAGAATCAGATCAGAAAAAAGGGCAGCTTATTACATGGCTGTTGCTTTCTATGATATTAATCCAGGTTGCTTCTGGGCTGACTTCACCAGACTGTCAAAAATAATAGTTGGTCTTTTTTAAATGACTACTCTATCAATTAATGTATTTTCTATGCATCTTACATGTAAGACATGCTATACTTGTATGTGGCTTCGGATGATGACTGTAAAAAAAAAAATGTCACAGAAACAAATTGGATGGAAATGGACTTTGTGTCACTTCAGTAGGCTAATGAAGGGTCACTTAATTTTCACAAACTGATTAGGCACGCTAAAACAATATTGAGGAGTCTTTATTAGGAAGATTCCATTGCCTGCCCTCCAAACATAAGCTGCTGCTGCAGGCAGCTGTGGAAGTACAGGCTTGTGTTGACAGATAAGCACAACATTTCCTTGGAGAAGATGAGGTCAATTCCAGACAGTGAGCATCTTCCTCTAATAAGCCTGACATCTAGCAAGGGCCTGGAGGCATTCAGCTGCGATGTAGCTCCAGGGGAATAGGCTATGCAGCATCCATGGTGGTATTGATATGTTTTGTAAAAGAAGCCTATCATGGCCATGCCTCTAAGATCTGATGCTCCTGACTTCATAGCACTGATGGCATATGAGAGGCCTTTTGGGGTTTGTAGCCTATTGTAACTGCAATAAGTCAGAGGATGAGAATATGCCAAAAATGAATCATAGCAAATATTCAGCAGATGATAATGATTTATATCTAGGCCTAGACAGATGGCTACACAACCACCGCTTACAACTAATTTCTGAAAATATGAACACTAATAATGTTATTACTAGGCCTACTACTAATAAGTAATACCATATAATGAATAATAGTCATGCGTTGTTATATCATAATTACTCACACGATTCCTCTTATGTATATTGTGTAGGCTGATAATGTAGCCTACAACAATACACTACCACAATAAATCAATATCTGATACAACCCACACTGTGATAAAAACGACTAAACATTAGAATACACACTGCCCAGTCCACAATATATCACCGTTTTTTAAAGAAAAAGAGGCACCATCGGTGGGCACATACCAGATAAGGATGTAGAGATGCGCTATACAATTACAATCGCCCAGATTTCGAATGGATCCGCACGGAAGAGCGCGTTATTATTTTGATGGGAATCACATATATACCGTATATATTGGTACGTTAAAATTATATTCTAACGGGATCTGCTCGGTAAAAGACACATCCGACGTTTTGAACACATTGTCCAAGGCTACTGTCGAGCCATTATTATGGCAGAGGGCCCCGCAAATAAATAGGCTAAAGAATAATAACCGATACGTGAAGGCTACAGTATACGGCCACACTCCAAAATAGAAGCTTCAAGCCGATAGACTTGTATTCCAAAAAAATGAAAAATTATTTTGATGAATCAGGATTTCTCCTTTTTCTTTAACATCCTATGTTATCTTGTCAACCTTCTTGCGCTCGTACGGTGTCATCCAATTCACTACGTTCCTCGTCTCTAGCCCCTCCCTTTCTCTCTCAAATGGATCACATAACAGCGTTACAGTTGAATTGTTACACTTGCTTTGTTTCCTTCGTGCCTTTTGTTTTCTGTGATCTATTCCAGACTTTCCTATCAAATAAATAGCTTGGATACCACTTTCTATGCCTTGTATCTAAATCACATACAAACGCGCGCAGGCATACAGCGTTTCTCAAACTCAATACTCAGGACCCCAAGGGATGCATGTTTTTTTTTCTTCCCTAACACTACACAGCTGATTCAAATGATCAAAGACTGATGATTAGTTGATTATTTGAATCAGCTGTGTAGTGCTAGGGCAAAAACCAAAACGTGCACCCCTTGGGGTCCCGAGGACCGAGTTTGGGAAACCCTGCACCATCCTTTCCCTTAGTCCTATGTTTCTTTCATTATGGTAACAGTGTCTTCATCACTAAAAGCTTAATCCACATTATTGCAATATAATAACAATATTACTATCTAATCCATTTTAATGAGGAGGGGAAGGAGGAGAAGGAGGATTGTAACCATTAGGAATTAGGATAGTAGGTGGTAATCCATGACTGGATCCTTATTTTCCTTCATGAGAGACAAATACAATGAGTGAGTAATGTGATCAGTGATATTAACTAGTTTAAATGCATGAGGTGTTTCTCAATATAGGCCCATTTTGGGCCACAATGGGCTTATGTGACAAACACTGTGAGTTGGGATAAACACAACACAAATATCCCTGGATCCAAAGGCAAATTAGGTGGTGTCTTAGAGTTTCAGGATATTGAGAGAAAAAGCTATTTTTAGGCATACGAAAAATGTCCACTACTGTATAGGGGACTGGGGTCGCCTGCTGGTAAGACTGAGGAAGCTACCCAGATCAATAAAGGTGGTTGTGTTCTAGACAGGAGCGGGGCATCATGCAATGGAACACTGTGTTACTAGGACCTCTGCTGGCAGCTTCTTGCTTGTTCAGGGATGAACACTATTATATGATTTATAGTATATAATGTTCAATGTTTAATCCTAAAATTCTGACAAATTATTTGAGAAATTACATTAAAGATACACATCTCGTCCATGAGTGTGCAAAGCTGTCCTCAAGGCAAATGGTGGCTACTTTGAAGAATCTCAAATCTCAAATATATTTTGATTTTTTAACACTTTTTTGGTTACTACATGATTCCATATGTGTTATTTCATAGTTTTGAAGTCTTCATTATTATTCTACAATGTAGAAAATAATAGAAATAAAGAAAAACGCTTGAATGAGTAGGTGTGTACAAACTTTTGACTGGTACTGTATATCGGAAGCGTCTATTACAAGTGGCGTATGTAATATAATCAATACAATGTAATATAATTAATATTAATTAATTAATCATTTGGTTGAAATGATGGGGAAATAATTTTGATTCAACCAGTTTTTGCCCAGTGGGATAGGCCTGCTGCCGTATAGCAGCCTGAGATGGAGGAGGTAGAGGAATGCGTTGTTGACAGGGAGATGGACAAAGTGAAAAGTGAGAGAAAAATAAAACCTAAATACATATTTCTGAAGTGTTTGAGAAGATTCACAAATCAAGTCTTTCCAGTCTTCTTTGACTGATTCCGATCTATGTCACCCGTGTGTAACTAGTGCATTTTTTGTTATTTCAAACTGAGGATTGAGATAGGCAAAGAGAAAACAGATGCACTTACATTCTGAATTGCCACTTCAAGAAATGCATCAGTTGAATGGGATGGAGCAAGAATGGATACCTTCAAACTACCAATCAAAGTCTGAATATCTAAAAGATATGCCATAAGTAGCTTTGCACGAGCAAACTGGAAAAGCTCAGAGGATCATGAGCCTATCACCTGTTTCTGTAGAGTGAGGCAGGCAGCTTGATGTACAAATACACCACCTGGACAGGACGCTAGTCTATCACAGGGCCTTACCTCCAATCTATCTCCTTAATGTTGAGTGTCAAGCATCAGGTCCCATTTTTACAGTCTTTAGTATGATTTGGTCGATTATCAAACCCAGTTTCCAACCTTCCAATCGCAGGGTGGGCACTCTAATCCCAAGGCCACTGAGTTGGTATGACATACTTTGAGTTAATGGCAGACATTTTTTTCTATTTCACCCACTCCGCTTTGATGTTGGTGTCCTGTGATTTTAAGACACTTGACATTGAAACTCAGGCGTTTTTGGTGTTACCCAAGATAGGTATAAAACAAAATACTATGAATCACGTCATGTACACTGTAACTGTAATCAATGATTTCAAAAATAGGTATCAAGGGTTCTGACCTTCTGTGCAGGTATCTGCATAGTCGGGACAGCAGTCATTTTGAGTCTGACAAGACTCGTCACAGAAGCACCCTTTGAAGCAGTTCACGTTAGTGCCTTTACAGCACAGGGCCGGCTGCGCAGAACAATTTCCTTTAGGGAGATTGGAAAAACACATTTTATTGGAACAGGAAGGTTAAATGTAAAGCCTTGATGAAATGTAGAAAAAGGAGGAAGGGAAATGCTGTTAAGGTACACAATAGTAGATTTTGGTAGACAGAAGCTGCTCTTGGTAAAAGGGGTAAATCGGTCATCAAAAAGAAAGGAGGACCAAGACACTTCATATAATTAATTCAAATGTATTTATTTGTATGGCATGTTCAATGGAAACAAAGTTTAAAAACTCTGACGTGTTTCGGTTGCATGGCCTTCGTCAGGGAGTACAAAGAAATGATAATACAATGTCCTCATTAGAACAGCTTTTTCCAATCATCCCTGATTTGAAGAGGGAGTGGTTACAGCATTAATTTGACAACACCTAGTAAGCAATACTATACACATTAAAAAGTTAAATACAGTAAATATGTCATAAAAAATGCAACTCCAAGCTCGAGGCATCAGAACCCCTAGAAAGGTAGTTCCAACCTTGAATATAACTGGGCAAAGTGCCAAGAATCAGAGAGCCATCTATAACATAGTACCCTAAAGCACAGCAAACATGTACAACAAGTCTAAACATAGCTGAGGGGAATAGAGCAAAAATGGCCACTAGATGACAGCAAATGGACCTATCACGACACTACAGGAAAGGTGAGAAATTCATATCTTCATTTAAACCAGGGTACTTAGTGCCCTGTAGTTTGTAAATCCATATCTTCATTTAAACCAGGGTACTTAGTGCCCTGTAGTTTGTAAATCCATATCTTCATTTAAACCAGGGTACTTAGTGCCCTGTAGTTTGTAAATCCATATCTTCATTTAAACCAGGGTACTTAGTGCCCTGTAGTTTGTAAATCCCCAAACTTTCCCTTTGGTTTAGCTGTTTAAAAGACGGTCCCCTTTTCTAATTGTGGCCGGAACATGATCAATACCCATAGCTTGTAGGGAGGCAGGGTTGCCATGGTGTTAGGACTTGTAGTGCCTTGCCATGGGGTAGGCTTCATTGCCTACCTATATGGCGTACTTGTGTTCTACTAAGCGGTCTTGAAGGCGTCTCTTTGTCCGTCCAATGTAGAACACCTTGCACTGTGGACATTCCAATCTGTAGATGACATGAGTGGTTTTGCAGTTAATGAAATTCTTGATGTGATACTCCATTTTAGAAGCAGTGATAACAAAAAACATTTTCTGTGCAATATTTCTGCAATGGTTGCATTTAAAAGAACCCTTGGGTTTGTGGTCTAGCCAAGTTCTTTGAGAGTCACCAGGAAGATAGCTGTGAACTAATTTGTCATTTAGGGTAGGACATCTCTTAAAGCGTATGACTGGTGGCTCTGGGAAGACTTGGCGTAGTAGCGTATCACTTTTGATTATTCCCCAATTCTTTTTAATGATTCTTTTAATGTTCTCTGCTTCAGTGCTATATTTTGTAACAAAGTACACTCTCTCTGATGCACCACATGGCATTCCCCTTTGCAACAAGTTCTCTCTGTCAAGTCATCCAGCTCTTATACCTGCATCTTTCAGGACCTGAGCACTGTAGCCCCGATTCAAGAAGCAATTTTCCAATTCAGCAGATTTGACACTGTAATCTGTATCCTGATTGCAAATTCTGCGGACTCTTTGGAATTGGCCATATGGAATGTTCTCTTTAAGCCTTTTGGGGTGAAAACTGTCTTCCCTCAGAATGGTATTCCCATCTGTAGGCTTCCTAAAGATTAATGTGTGCAAACTACCTTTGTCATTTTTACTGATGTCAATGTCCAAAAAATGTATGTTATCATTTCTGTACTCCATAGTTAGTTTGATGTTAGGGTTAATGCTGTTAAGGTATTGGTGGAAGGAAATATGTTCATCTTCTGAGCCAGATCAGAACAGGCAAACATCATCAATATAGCGTCCTCACCATATAATCCAGTCAAAGATCTGGTTTTTAGAAGGATCCAAAATGAAGTCATTTTCCCATTTACCTAAGTACAAACCTTGTAGCTTGTAGCAAGCTTCCATGGCACATCCTTTGACTTGTTTAAATATACAGTCCTGACAAAGATGTTAATATTAAGAGTTCATTCAGTCAGTGAGACAATGAATTCTGTAGGAGGCATCTCAGTTTCAGGTCGGGTACTCAAGAAATGGTGCATAGCTGCCAATCTTTCTTCATGTTCAATGGTGGTGTATAGAGACTCCACATCCATGGTGACTAAAAAGGAAGCTGTACCTATATTGTTCAATTCCTTAATTTTGTTCAACACATCTGTGGTATCTTGAAGATAGATTGGGAGTGAATGCAGAAAAGGCTAAATAAAGTAATCAATGTACTTAGAGATGGGTTCTGTCAGACTTTCATTACCACTAATGACTGGTCTGCCTGGGGGATTTTCAAGATTTTTGTGGACTTTTGGAAGAAGGTAAAAAGAAGCAATACGCGGACTGTCATTGAAAAGAAATGTTAACTCATTGTCTGAAATGTAGCCATTCTCCTTAGCTTCTGTGAGGATCCCTTTTAATTCAGTTTTTAGGTCCTCTGTAGGGTTGAAGGTAAGAGATTGGTAGAATTCATCATTGTCTAATTGACGGTAGGCTTCTGTCACATATTTGTCTTTACTCCACACTACTGTAGCACCACCTTTGTCTGCTTTTTTAACCACAATCCGTTCATTTTTGGACAACGATTCAACTGCATCCCTCTATGTCTTAGAAAGTTACGTTGTGTTTGGTTAGAGTCAATTTTACCCTTAAACAGATTCTCCATATCAAAATTCACCTTGACAAGTGTATTTAGTGTGGCATTCTGGACAATGGGACAAAAGGTAGACTTGGGCATAGAAGGTGTTTTTGAGGGCACAGAAACTGCCTGACATGAAACACTGGTTTCTGTAGTTGGAGAGATGTTTTGCTTGTACCAAGCCTTCAGATGTAGATTCCTATAGAAACTCAATAGGTCAATCTTTGTGTTGAGTATGTGGGGGCAAAGGACAGTCCTTTAGACAAGACCCTTACACAATCATCAGAAAGGGGTTCTCCATAAATGTTGATCACAGCCTTGTTCTGGTCCTGCTCCATGTGGTTGGAGAGTCTTGATATCTACCTCTCCCTTCCGCGTTGGCCTCTTCCGCGTCCTCTCCCTCTCCTATTGGGGAACCTGCATGGCTCCTCTTCCTGGTCTGAAAATTATTGGGAGGAGCCTGCCTCTGACTGTCTGGGGTGACCCTCATTGTCACTGCTCGTAAAGTTGAAAGAAACAGATCTAGGCTTCCTCCTCTGCGGATGTGATTCTGAATTCTTGCGTGTTGGTTTTCTCCAGGCAAAGACCTTACCATCTCTATAGTCTTCTTCATCTCTTCAAAATTTCCTTAGCTTGTCTTGCTCCAATGTCAGAGTGAATGTGTCTATTTTCTCTTTCAAAATCTCATCAAATTGTGCTTTGTTAGAATTGTCACTGTGTTCTGTGATTTTCCTTTTCACTTCTTAAATTTCGGTTTGGACTACATGTCTGTCCTTTTTAGCTTCCTCTATTTGAAGTAGCATTAGGTCAAAGGAACACTTGTTGAGAATAGCCTCCCATGTATCTCTAAATTCAGTTTTACCTTGTGCTCCATTAGCTGGAAACTTCCTAATATGGAGTCCTCTGGGGTTTAGGCCTTTCCTCCAATAGTCAGACAAGGTGATAGAATTGAGGTCAAGTTTGGTGTCTTTCTCCATAAGGTGTTGCAAGTCTCAAGCCTTGTTCAAGTCCGTTCCAGTATTCTCTGTGGCTGTCATCTCATCTAGCAATGAGGTAGTGGTAATAATCCTTTGATCCTCTTCATGGGAATAGGAACATCTTGTAGCCTCTTGGGTAAAATCCATAGTATGAGTTGTAAAATACTGTGGAGCTGCTTCCTCTAAGCACTACCCATGTGCTGTGATTAACTTGTAGAAAAAGGGAAGCGCTGTTAAGGTACACAATAGTAGATTTTGGTAGATAGAAGCTGCTCTTTGGTAAAAGGGGTAAATCAGTCATCAAAAAGAAAGGAGGACCAAGGCACTTCATATAATTAATTAAAATGTATTTATTTGTATAGCATGTTCAATGGAAACAAATGTAAAACTCTGACGCATTTCGGCTGCTTGGCCTTCGTCAGGGAATACAAAGAAATGATAATACAATGTCCTCTTTTGAACAGCTTTTTCCAATCATCCCTGATTAGAAGAGGGAGTGGTTACAGTATTCATTGGACAACATCTAGTAACCAATACTATACACATTAAAAAGTTAAATACTGTAAATATGTTATAAAAAATGCAACTCCAAGCTTGATGAAATGTGTTTAAAAAGTTAGCTTTCCGATGCACAGGGACTATGGGGATCAGCTAGAAACGTAGGCATTACAGATTCAGTCAGGAAGAGGTTGAAAATGTCAGTGAAGACACTTGCCAGTTGGTCCGCGCATGCTCTGAGTACACATCCTGGTAATCCGTCTGGCCCCGCGGCCTTGTGAATATTGACCTGTTTAAAGGTCTTGCTTACATCGGCTACGGAGAGCGTGATCAAACAGTCATCTGGAACAGCTGGTGCTCTCATGCATACTTCAGTGTTGCTTGCCTCGAAGTGAGCATAAAAGGTATTTAGGCCGTCTGGTAGGCTCGCATCACTAGGCAGCTCGCGGCTGGGTGTCCCTTTGTAGTTTGCAAGCCCTGCCACATCCGACGAGTGTCAGAGCCGTTGTAGTAGGATTCAATCTTAGTCCTGTATTGATGCTTTGCCTGTTTGACGGTTCGTCTGAGGGCATAGCGGGATTTCTTATAACTGTCTGGATTAGTGTCCCCAGCTCTTGCCTTTAGCTTGGTGAGGATGTTGCCTGTAATCCATGGCTTCTGGTTGAGATATGTACGTACGGTCACTGTGGGGACGACGTCGTTGATGCACTTATTGATGAAGCCAGGGACTGAGGTGGTATACTCCTCAATGCCATTGGATGAATCACGGAACATATTCTAGTCTGTGCTAGCAAAACAGTCCTGTAGCATGGCATCTGCGTCATCTGACCAGTTCCGATGCAGCCGACCACCCTGCATCATTACATCAATTTAAATCACTTCACTGCCACGTTAAGTCACATTTATCCAGCTCGACTGCTTCACGGCACAGACAAGGCAAAGAAATTGCAAAAAAAATTCTAGAGCAGGTGGATCTAAATACATAACTTTCATAGTTCTATGATAAATAATGCGACCTACACACTTACTTAAATCTAAAATAAGTAAAGAAGTAATTTTGTGTGGAAGTCAAACATTTGTTTTACGTCGGAGGCAGACACATTGCATATGCTCAGAATTACAAAATCGAGCCCTTACATAGACAGCCCTTCTCCCCTTGTCTATAGGAGGGACGCATGCTGTTTAAATGTCACAAATGTTGATTTAAACATTCACGAATTTAACAGATTTGGACTATTTCTAATGTCTTTTCCAGGGGGGGTGACACTACCATCTCAATAAAATATTGCCCTCTTGCTAGATTGATTACTAAAGCCTTAGTGAAACAGTGCAAAACGGCTGTCAGCTCCACTTTAATATTATAATGTTTTAAAAGATTATGTAAAAAAGACGATAAACATTTATCTTTTCGTTAGTTTATCATACTGCCGTCATCAAAATGTAATGAATTGTAAACACTTTTAAAATGGACATACATCCATAAATGATTCACACATAATTTAAAAGACCATTTCATAGAACAGTCGCTCCCAACCTTTTTCGGTTACTGTACCACCAACTGAATTTTGCTCTGTCCAGAGTACCCCTGAAGTGCCCCCTCATGTACATTTTACCAGTAGGCCTATGATCTCATGAGTCTTCTCAAGTACCCCCTGTGGATAGGCCAAGTACACTCAGGGGTCCTAGTACCCCTGGCTGGGAACCACTGTCATAGAGAATGTTACAAACTGGACTATATGTAGTAACCTCCTTTGAAGAGATGGTGATTGGGTCTAAATAGGTGTTTGGTGTTTGGTAGTCTGAATTCAGTGTCCTTGTCTTTAAAACTTCTTGACACTAGGGGTCAGATTTTTTAAATTGTTTTAAAATAACGTTCCCAAGGTAAACAGACTATTTCTCAGGTCCAGATCGTAGAATATGCATATAATTTACAGATTAGGATAGAAAATACTCCAAAGTTTCCAAAACTGTCAAAATATTGTCTGTGAGTATAACAAAACTTATTTTGCAGACGAAAACCTGAGGAAATCTAACCCGGAAGTGATTTAAAAATAAATAAATCTGTGTTTCATTTCCCGTCTTTCTTCCATTTAAAGGGGTATCAACCAGATTCCTTTTCCAATGGCTTCCTCAGGCTGTGACCAGGCTTTAGACATAGTGTCAGGCTTTTATTTTGAAAAATGAGCAAGATTTTTCAGAACTAGTCAGGTGTCCTTTGATTAGTTCCTGCGCGCGAGAGGGGTAGCTCTCCATTTTCTTTCTCTCTTTTATTGAATAGGTTACGGTCCGGTTGAAATATTATCGATTATGTATGTTAAAAACAACCTGAGGATTGATTATAAAAAACATTTGACATGTTTCTACGAACATTACGGATACTTTTTGGAATTTTCGTCGAACGGAACGAGGCTGTAGTTTTCTGAACATAACGCGCAACCCAAATGGCGTTTTTTTGTTATAAAAGTAATATTTATCGAACAAAAAGAACATTTATTGTGTAACTGGGAGTCTCGTGAGTGCAAACATTGCGAAGATTATCAAAGGTAAGCGATTAATTTTATTGCTTTTTCGTGACCATGCTAATTTGGGGCTAGCTGTTCTAGCATTGATTGATACACTCACAAAAGCTTGGATTGCTTTCGCTGTAAAGCATATTTTCAAAATCTGACACGATAGGTCGATTAACAACAAGCTAAGCTGTGTTTTGGTATATTTCACTTGTGATTGCATGATTATAAATATTTTTTGTAATATTTTTTAATCTGATACGTTTGGGAATTTTCTTCTGCCTTTCAGGACCGGAACGAGGCTGTGGTTTTCTGAACATAACGCGCAACCCAAATGGCATTTTTTTGTTATAAAAGTAATATTTATCGAACAAAAAGAACATTTATTGTGTAACTGGGAGTCTCGTGAGTGCAAACATCCAAAGATTATCAAAGGTAAGCGATTCATTTTATTGCTTTTCTGACTTTCGTGACCATGCTAATTTGGGGCTAGCTGTTGTAGCATTGATTGATACACTCACAAAAGCTTGGATTGCTTTCGCTGTAAAGCATATTTTCAAAATCTGACACGATAGGTGGATTAACAACAAGCTAAGCTGTGTTTTGGTATATTTCACTTGTGATTGCATGATTAGAAATATTTGTAGTAATATTTTGCGCCCTGCAATTCAGAAGTTAACTGTCATTTCCCACACGCCAACTCATTTTCTCAGCCTTAGAAGCATCTGCATTCACCAAATGTTGTGGGGTTATCTTTAGACATATTCTTCATACTTATACATAGGGAGTTGTTGATATTTTTCTTGATGACATGTTCTTCAAAAGAATTCACCAAAAATGCATTTTACTTTCTTTAGTATTTTACAGATAGAAAGATGAAAAAAGTATTAATCTACAATTGGCTATGTGTAAATCTGGTCCTGGAGTGTTTTACAAAATTAAAACTAAATATTTAGGCTGACTTCATCCAGTGTCCAGAAAAATATGTGCATATTAATGAGACATCAAATAATTTTTTGTGATATGATTAAGGGGAAAAAATACCCCATGTCACACCCTGATCTTTTTCACCAGTCTTGTGCTTGTCTCCACCCCCTCCATGTGTCGCCCATTTTCCCATTATCCCATGTGCATTTATACCTGTGTTTTCTGTTTGTCTGTTGCCAGTTCGTCTTATCTCCTCAAGCCTACCAGCGTTTTTCCCCCTGTACTCCTGTTCTCTCTAGTCCCTGTTTTATAGTTCTTCCGGTTTTGACCATTCTGCCTGCCCTGACCCTGAGCCTGCCTGCCGTTCTGTACCTTTCTGACTCTGGCCTAGATTACTGACCTCTGCCTGCCCTTGACCTGCCTTTTGCCTGCCCCCTGTTTGGTCAATAAACATCCATGATTCGAACGGTCTGCATCTGGGTTTTATCCTGAGTCGTGATAGTATGAACTGGCTCTGACTGACCCAGCAGAGTCGGAACAGCTCCATAACGTTGTCTCCTCCCAAGGAGCCACCATTAGGAGACACGAGGAGTTTCTTCAAGGTTTTCTGTAAGGATTCCAGAACTTGGCGGAATGCCACGACCATGCTTTCCATACATTACTGGAGCAAGTCCATTAGAAAGCCAACCACTACCGTAACCTCCCAGCCTCTCAGCAACCCAGCTGTCAGCAGCAAATCCCCCAGCCCATCCCGGCTTCCCGAGATCCCTGCTTACCTCCTCCGGAATGCTTCGCTGGAGATTCAGGGACCTGTCGGACGTTTTTCTCCAAGTGCTCCCTCATCTTTGAGCTACAGTCCTCTTCTTTTCCTCGAACCACTCGAAGTTAGCATACCTTATAACACTGATGTCCGAGAGGGCTCTCGCCTAGGCTACAGCAGTGTGGGAGCAACAAGCCACCTTGTGTTTCAATCTGGAGGAGTTCATGGGGAGTGTTTGATTCTCTGTTGTCAGAGAGAGACTGCTCGGAAGCTACTCCCGCTACGCCAAGACTCCCGTAGTGTGGCAGACTATGCAGTCAATTTCGGCATGTAGGCAGCCGAGAGTGCCAGGAACCCGGAAGCCCTGTTCGACACATTCCTTCACGGGTTATCAGAAGAGGTGAAAGATGAGCTCGCAGCCCGGAGCTGCCCATCGATCTTGACTCTTTCATCGCCTTGACCATTTAGATCGTTGGGCAACTACGGGAACGTTGGAGGGAGAGGAGGTCTGTTCTCACTCCCCCTTGCTCGTCAATGGATCCCACCTCGCCTCCGAGGAATCCTGGAAGTGCTTGGCATCTACATTGACGAGAGAATCCGAGATTACCCGAGTTCCCCCGGGAATCACAGAGGTCTGCCGACTCGCCCACTACGGAGCCTATGCAACTTGGCAGAGGTAGATTGTCTCCTGCCGAACAGTTACACAGACTGAACACCAAGAGCTGTCTGTATTGTGGGACTGCAGGTCACTACATTTCTACCTGTCCTGTAAAAAGACCCGGCTCATCAGGAAGTGTGAGTATGCTGATGGGCATTACGAATGTCCAGTCTCCCCTTATTCGTACCTCACTCCATGCCATCCTGCTGTGGGGATACGGATACCAAAAGGGGATGAGTGGAAGACTGCCTTTAGCACGGCTAGCGGGCACTACCAATACCTGGTGATGCCATTCGGACTGACCAACACTCCTGCTGTGTTCCAGGCCCTGGTTAACGACGTTCTCCGTGACATGTTGAGCCGGTTTAAGAACTTGTCCTCCATGTCTGACAAGCCCTCCAGCTTCTTCTGGAGAACCAGCTGTTTGTCAAAGCAGAGAAATGCGAATTTCATCACTCCACCATCTCCTTCTTTGGATACATCATAGCTGTAGGCAACATACAGATGGATTCTGGAAAGGTGAGAGCAGTGGTGGATTGTCCACAACCCACCTCCTGATTGCAGCTGTAAAGCTTCCTGGGGTTTCCAGCTGTAAAGCTTCCTGGACTTCGTCACTGGTCTCCCTCCATCTGAAGGCAACACCACTATCCTTACGGTGGTGGACAGGTTTTCCAAACCCGCCCATTTCATTCCCCTCCCCAAGCTACTCTCATCCCAGCTCGTGGCGCAGCACGTCTTCCGGATCCATGGACTTCCGGTGGACATGGTCTCTGACCGTGGTCCTCAGTTCTCGTCCTGGTTCTGGAAGGCGTTCTGCACACTCATTGGGTCGTCGGTCAGTCTGTCCTCCAGGTTTCACCCCCAGTCTATTGGCCAGTCAGAGCGAACCAATCAGGACCTGGAGACAACTCTTCGCTGCCTCGTCTCTGCCAACCCTACCACATGGAGCCAGCAACTCGTGTGGGTGGAATAAGCCCGCAACAGCCTCCCCTGCTCAACCACTGGTCTCTCGCCTTTCGAGTGTTCAATGGATTATCAGCCCCTGCTCTTTCCTGAGCAAGAGGTCAGCATCCCCCTGCCCAGATGCCGCTGTCGCCGTATCTGGAAGAGAGCCCGGTCTGCTCTTCTCAATACCACCTCCAGGTATCAATGACAGTCGGCTCACCACCGGACCCCGGCTCCCCGTTATCGTCTCGGGCAGAGGGTATGGCTGTCCACTCGGGATCTGCCCCTCCTGGTGGAGGCCCGCAAACTTTCCCCCCGTTTTATCGGACCTTTCCCCATCTCTAAGATCCTTAGCCCCTATGCTGTTCATCTTCTGTTGCCCCGCACCCTCCATATACATCTCACTTTTCATGTATCAAGAATTAACTTTGATACATGAAAGAGACGGTTAGGAAATCATTACTCTAGTCTAGAGCACAAATCCTTAATGTTGTATTTGCTCCAAGCATTGTGTAAGTTGGTCATTCAAGTCTCATATATAAAGTATTACTCACTAGTCATTATTCTGAATAATTTATTCATTTTGAATCCTAAACATTTATAGAATTCTGAGTTCATAGAAAATGTATTATTAAAGAGAGTTTATTTATTATTAAAGAGAGAAATGAACAAACAATTGTGTACATGATTAAAATATAAGCATGACATTACATACAGACACTGCGAGAGTCCATCAAGCATTAGGTTTTAGACATTAATTTACACTGTATTGTAGCATAGCATGAAGCTTCATTATTGACTGCATATTTGGCAAAAGACTTTGAGGTATATATTAGAGAAAGATTTAGATGTCTTAAAGAAATATATATTTTTTTGCTCCGTTCCCAAACTCAACTTGAATCAATGAGGGCTATACTATACACCAGGAGTGTCAAACTCATTCCATGGAGGGCCTAGTGTGTAACGCACGTGGTCGGGAGAAGGAGAAGAGGACCAAGGTGCAGCGTGGTAAGTGTTCATATTATTTAATAAAATACGCAACACTTGACAAAACAACAAACACGACAAACGAACAGTCCTGAAAGGTGAAACAAACACTAAACAGGAAACAACCACCCACAAACACAGGTGGGAAAAGGCTACCTAAGTATGATTCTCAATCAGAGACAACGATAGACAGCTGCCTCTGATTGAGAACCATACCAGGCCAAACACACAGAAATACAAAACAAGGACAACATAGAACACCAGACATAGAATGCCCACCCAAACTCACGCCCTGACTAACCAAAATAGAGACATAAAAAGGATCTCTACGGTCAGGGCGTGACATAGTGTCTGCACATTTTTGTTTTTTCCTTTCTATTAAGCCCTAGACAACCAGGTGTGGGGAGTTCCTTACTAATTAGTGCCCTTAATTAATCAATCAAGTACAAGGGAGGAGCGAAAACCCGCAGACACTAGGTTCTCCGTGGAATGACTTTGACACCTGTGCTGTGCTGCTTGAGGCTCTCATTCACACCACTGTGCACTCTGTTTGCTACAAATATACGTAACTTGTCAATGATCTTAAAAGCGTGTCCTGGCACGCATTTCTTCCACATGCTTTTGTGTTCATGTAGTTCATAGTAATCTGATAACATTGACTGTAAATATGACCTGATCTGAACTTGATGAACTGTAAAATAATATGCACAGGGTTCTCAAACTGTAGCACAATCTTACTGTCTACCAAATGTGGCATTATAGCAGGCAGTGTTCGGGTTTTCATAGTGCTTGTAAGGGTTATTTTTGTCCAGGATAATAAGGCATACACCCAGCAGAAGTACTGACCACTGAAACAGGCCATCTTGTTGCAGCCACCATTCTTCTGTAATGAGAGGATACACACTGGTCAAGAGGATGAATTCAAGCCATGGAATGCCAAACAATGTCAAAGTTACAATAGGCTGGTTATAGGGCTCAGGCTTACCTGTATGTTGGCACAGCAGGATGATTTTTTTTTGCTGTTCTGGCCCAAAAGCGTTTTTCCAGGAACTTTCTCTCCTGACTGCCTGAGGCATAATCTTCCCATAGGCCCTGGAGCCCAGCTATAAGCACAGACAAAAACAGACACAAATGCAGAAAATGAACCACAAGCTGGGATAAGAGTTTGACTGAACCAAAGTCATCTGAGATGACTGCGATGACTCAACAGTGGTTACTGAGTATTGGCATTCCAGACTACAGACAGAGTTAAACATTTGAGATGTTAAATGCCATGACAAAGCTTAGAAGCACAGCAACTCAAATACAGTAATTCTGTTTATAATTATTGAAAAATGACGTATTGAAAAAAGTTATTCACAGTTTCCTCAGTGAATATCTGAAGTTAACCTGTGTGAAACTGCTATTCTACACTATGTGGAAACTAAACCCAGAGAATGAACTGTTGTTTAAGGTGAAGCAGTTGGTTGGGGAGCAGCTGTTCACCCGTTTTGACCGCCTCCTGCTCCAGTCCACTCTTGACTGCATGGCTGATGTGACGTACTGCCCTCGCAAGACCTGTGCTGCCCCAGTGGTGTTAGAACCGGACAACACCGCTGACCTTTGCCCCTCCTGCCGCTACTGTATGCCTTCTGCACTATCTGTCGTAGGACCTACCACGGCTCCTCCAACTGTCGGCTGAGGGCACTCCTGACCTCAGGCTCTAACTCAGCTGCTGAGTCATCCGTACCTCAGGCAGAGTGTAAGAGAAAACCATTCAGTGTAAATTATATACAACCAAATGAACCACATGGACGTCTGTTGAACACTCTCAGAGCCGTGGTGCTGAGTGAAAATCTACAATGAAAGTATATGATTGTGGAAGGTAACTTAGAAGATCATTTTTCAATACGTTTCAACATGCTAAGTAGTTGCAAAGGAGCTAAAACGTAGTAAGTAGTTGAAACGTTGCTAATTAGCTAAAATGCTAAAGTTGTCTGTGATGAGATTCAAACTCATAACCTTTGTGTTGCTAGACCGTCACATTATACAACTACCCATCCGCTACGACCAACCACCCTACTTTCATTTTGCCCAACCTGGTGTCAAAGCATTTCGTATTATTCTGTACGTAAATCAGGGACAATCCAAGTAGTATGATATGTTACATTTCATATGTTTACATAAAACAGATCGTTATTTAAGACAAAAAACGAAAGTTGGGTACAAAAACGCGAACGTCTAGCAACAAAAATGTTTCAACTACTAACTACTTTTGAGCTACTTTGCAACTACTTAGCATGTTAGCTAACCCTTCCCCTAACCCAGTGCTTCTCAATTATTTTCTGTTATGCCCCCCCTAGGAAGAAGTAAACATTTCGCGCCCCCCAACTCTCCGCCGCGACTGTAAATAGTATCATTTGTCTATAAAATTGTTATAAGTACACCTCTGCATAACATTGTATCCGTATTAACATGAAAGAAAACAACAAAACAAAACAAAAAAGAAAGAAATATAGATCAATTTACAACAAAGAATAACTTTATTAACATTGTTTTTTAGTCTGTAACAGAAAAGACTTAAAGTGCATCGATTTGCCTGAAAAAAAATACATTTCAAGCCTTATTTAAACTGTAATTTTTTTTAAACTATTTGATACTGAAAAATAAAATAAAATATAATCAATAAATAATAATACATTCAAATTGATCAGCAAATTTAACTCAGGAGCACAATATATGAAACACTTTGACCTATAAAACAAAAATGAATAAAACAATTTGTGCTGATTTTTTAAAATCAAAATGAGGAAGTCATAGTTTTTATTTTTGCAGCACTTGCGTCATCCAGCATGACAGAGACCATGTCTAATGCTGCAGGCAGTATCAGCTCCTCTGCTATGGAGTGTTTTTTTGTTGCACTGAGCAATTTAGTACGCCACCTTATATGATGCTAACAGTGTTCGCTGGTTTACTGAAGTAGCATTCACAAAGCGGGACGATTGTTGGCAATATTCGGCACGTTTTCGCTGAAAAAACTCAAGCGGCTTATCAGCGTGATTGGGGTGTAATGTCTTTAAGTGACGCCTTAATTTATTTGGCTTCATGCTGTCCGCTGCCAACATTTTTAGACACAGTAAACATACCGGTCTTTCCTCGTCTCCCACCGTAGTCACAGTGAAGCCTAGCGCTCCATATACGCGTCGTCATATTTCCTCGTCTTAGCTTTCGGGAGACTTACGTTTGTCTCATTATCTCCGTCTCTCTCCGCCTTTCTTTTCATCCCTGTTAAATATTTTTTCCATGGTGTCTCTTAAGGGTTTGTTATCTGCACTTCATATCTCCTGCTCTGTGCTGTGTGCTCTTGTTCGGTGCAAAATGTTCCCCGGGGTCACACGCGCCCCCCCCCCCCCTGGCATCGCTCCGAGCCCCCCCCCCCCAGGGGGGCGCACCCCACTATTTAAGAAGGACTGCCCTAACCTAACCCTAACCTTAACTCTTTAACCTAACTCCTAAACTTAACCCTAACCCCTAGCCTAGCTAACATTAGCGCGCTAGCTTACGTTAGGCACATAGCTAGAATTCGTGACATATCATACGTTTTGAAAATTCGTGACATATCATACATTTAGAAAATTTGTAACATATTGTACGTTTGCAATTTGTAACTAACACATTTTGCAAATTCGTAACATATTGTATGTTTCGCAAATTTCGTAACAAATACTACCAATTGTAATTCCTAATATATTATACAAAATGGGTGATGGACATTCACAAATTAATACATACCATACCAAACGTAACATATCATACTAGATGGAGTGTCTCGGATTTACATACAGAATAATATGAAATGCTCTGAGACCAGGCTGTTTTGGTCTATTTTATGTAACCATACCACAAATAACATATCATACTAATTTGAGTGTCCTGGATTTACATTTACTATGTTATGTCTGGTCTATGAGACCAGGCCGATCAGTCAGTGACGTCACTCCATGTATGTGTCCCGTCATGTGTTTTCAAAGTTTTATCAGGCATAGCCTTGTGGAATTAAAACATTAACACCTTACATTATAGTCTAATTATAGTATAAAAAGGGGGTTATAAATACAGATGACAGTTGACAGTTTATAAATCGGTACAAACAAGAACGCCTAAAGATATAGGCCTAGCTGAAATTGTTTGATTGCACTGCTTAAATGGCCACTAAAACTGGATACATAGTAGCTCCTCTCATAGGCGCGGGAAGTAGGGGTGCTTGATAAATTGAAATAATTTTGCCTACACAGGATCAACAGCTTCTAAAAAATAGCTGTGGAGTAAAAACACTTTCAGTCGGGAAGGCTGCAATTTGGGCAGCACGCAGCCGAATATAGAACAGCTTGTTGCGTTGTGTCAATAGATATAATCCATAGAAGGATTTTGGAACTTCTAACCCTGACACTTTGACTGTTAAAGCATCTCAGCTCAAATCTGGGTAAAATATTGAAAGGAATGTGAGTCTTATTCAGTACATTTAGTTATTGCTTGTTTTTCTAAAGTCTACCAACCTTGCCAGGAGGCATGCAAGCTAAGATAGTTAGACAAGCTAGCTACTCTAACTAGATTGATAGCCTGCAATTGCTTTTTGGTAGCTGGTTATGATAAAATTGCTAAGTGGCTAATATTACAGACAAAAAAACAACACATTTTTATTTATTTTTAGAAGACAAATCTGAGGGATCACGTGCTCCTGTGCCTCCTATAGGCATGATTGACGCCTCTGTCAATGATGCAAGAACCCACCAAATTATTATTATTTATTCATTATAACATTGTGGCACTGTAGATGCCCTTTTATCCATGGGCAGTTTCACTTTTACTGCACGACACCTAACATTAATGCTGTTGCTGATATGTGTATGCACCGGTAATGTTGTGGGAAATGCATAGATTAGACAACATCATTGTATATATCCATGGATGGAATATAGATTTGTGTGGATGTGTAGCCTATAATGAATTGCCAAATGTTTAGGGGCAAATGCACTTTGAAGACGATGGAGGCCAGAAAATGCAGGGTAGTCAGAATGTTTGGGTTAATTGCATTCTGTAAACAGCTCTGACCTTATAGTGATTCCTATTAACACAGGAGAACACATTTGGAAACACCCGAAAAGTACAATACTTGTCCTAAGTACATGTATGTATTTAAACCATATATTATATGTTCTTGTAGATTGGATTTTCAAATTACTTATAGACTTTTCCATTAGAATTTCACAGTATGTGATTAGAATAGTTTTTGTAATATTTATTACAGATTAACTACTTTTACAAATCAATCCCAGAAACACTTGGAAAGGTACAGTATGCTACTGCTTTACTTCACTTCTGAAAAAGGTGTCCTAACCTGTAGTAGTTCTGGTTAAGTGAAATATTTGAGCCATTAGCACTGTTAAAAGGTGCTGCATGTGGTGTATGAGAATAGCACATTCCTCCTGAATTCCCCTGGCCAAAAAATTATCCTTATTCCCCCTCCCCACAGAGAGAGTTGTGTATCTGCATTGTAGTCAGTGTTCCTTCCCGCCACGGCAGAGAGAGATCGCTCTCGGAGGAGAAATGTAAGGTGTCTGTTTGAGGGTAACACCTGAGCAGAGAGGAAGGCTGGTGTCCCACGGGGTTAGGCAACACAAAGCCTTGCTGATTAATGACAGCAGACGCACTGACGGCTCTGCTTTGATGTACACATTCTCCACAGGAAATGTATTCAGTCCCCTGCAACTGTTCCTCCTCCTCCTCCTCCTCTGAGACGACAGCAGACAGTACACTGAATGACTCATCTGGAATGGTACTAGAGAGGGCTGCCTCTACAGAAGTAGTACCACCTATGCCCACTAGATGACAGTGTGGCCCCTTCACATGAGACTAGACTAGACAATTGGACCTGTGAGATATTACAACCAAATCAAATCCATTTATTTCACAAACAGTAAAATACAGTGATGGGTGCTTGAAATGATCAAAAGCTAAATTCAGAAGGTCTGCCAGTTTTCCGCTATGCGTTACCATTACTGCAGTGAGTTCTAAAATCCTCATGATATGCTGACTCACACATCAAAGCGTTAAGCACAGAGCCATAGAGGAGCAAACAGGACAAATGGACACAAGCTGGTGTCAACAGTCTGAAGTATCATGCTTTTCTTCTCACATTAAACCTGAAACCCACACAAATGTTGGAGCGTTTTATGGATCCTGATAAGAGGCAGAGCTTTGCCTGCAAAGAGCTGTATTGCTTGTCTAATGTTTACCAATTATTTTGCATGTCTGTTCCTTGCCAAGTCAAAAGAGAGATTGCAGTGAGTTGGAAACCATTCATTCAACCTGGTTATGCCAAAACACATTCCATCTGTAATAAACACAGTTGAAAAATAAAATCATAACAAAAAAAAGTCCATGCTGACTGTGGTGTACTGTGTTGCTGCAGCCAAGTGATGTATTTGCAGCAGGGTCTGGTCGGGAGAGATAAGGGTGTCAGAATGCTCTGAGGGGCTTGCTCAGTAGAGGAAGAGACAAAAGTTTAAAGACCTCCTTTGATGTGATTTAAAAGTAATCTGCTTCGCTCTAAAGATGTCTCTTTAGTGATGTTGACGATACAGTAAAAACTGTTTTGGAGTCACTGCCTACTCTCGCCTTTTACTTTGAAGTGCTTGTTGTTAAATGCTGCGTCTAGAACTAGGGGTTAGCTAGAGAACTTCAGATTTCAGCTTCCTTGTCCCCTTCATCCTATATCCTCCTTCCTCCTCACAGGAAGCCTGCGAATTAGTTCCAGGCTAATTGTTATCCAATTTCATTACTTCGCCCATCACTGGACAGCTCACCACATATCGATTGTGCTATGTGCTGCAACAATGACAGAGAACAGGGGATGGAGAAAAAGAAAGAAAGAGAGGGAAGGAGAGGGGGAAGGGGAGAGAATTGCTCATTTACAGTGGAACAGTTTTTACCAGGGTGATTCCGCTCCCAGGGGTCATAGAGTATTCCCTTTGACTTGCACAGTGGAGGAAATGGCATTTCCAATATCTGTCTCCCTTACTGTATTCTCTTTTCCTCTCTCATCCCTTATTATTCTCTCGTCTCTCAGTACACAGGAGTAAAGGAGTATTGCACATTGCCATTTTGGAATCTTGGAGTCTCCTGTACAACATTATAACAGACTGTACAATAGTTGGTCATATCTACATTCTATTCTTATTCTTGTCTTATTTTCCCAGTGAGTGTACGGAGGCTGACATCTTGTTTTCAGTTAGTGAAGGAAGACTGATAGCTCCGTATTGAGTGGTCTTGATGAATTAAGCAGTGGTCAATTACAGTAACTTAGCAGGTCAACTTGATTAATTAGTCTACCCCCTTAAGTCGTAAAAAGAAACAGTCTTCTCTGAGCTGCAGTCCTTGGTCCTTCAGTCCTTCAATCTCCCCAATAAAATGTTGGGTTGGGAGACAGCTGTCAAAGGGAAAAGTGGTGTATAGGTCATACTGCGGGCAACATAGTATGATATTAGCCAACTATCACATCTCCAGAGCGTCTCCAAAATGTGTGATCCCCAATGCATAGTAGGAGTGAGATATATAGCCCAGAAAGACAGAGGGGGAAGGGGTGTACTAGTGGGGCAGAGCATTGACGACAGTCTCAGACAATCCATGACCTTGCCCAGAGAGACAAACTCTGGAAACTTTACTTTTTTACCCCAAAGGCTATTTTTAAAAGCCTCTTTGAAGTTGGCACTTAAAAACTCTAATATAGACACTGAAGGAAGAGTCTAGTGTGGAAGGGATGTTCAGACTTTCAAACTGTGTGTGTGTGTATGTCTGTCTGTGTGTGCGTGCGTGTGTGTGCGTACGTGCGCGTGCGTGTGCGTACGTGCGCGTGCTAGTGTGCATGCTGCAGTGGTGGTGTGTGGTTATGTGTGTGCCCATATTAATTGTGAATATCTTAATGTCTTTGTGCCATTACCATTTCCTGCATGCAGAAATACTATATTAGACGTTGACAGACAGCAATAATGTGATGCTTGCTAAAACAGTAAGCATCTTCTTGCTTCCAGCTCACAATGCACCAACACTGTTGGCACTAATCAATAATTTACTGAGTTAACGTTTTAACAAAGTGGTATGGTAATTCTGCTAAAGATTTGACCTCCAACCACTTCCGGGCCTCTCACCTACCAGATGAGTATTTATTGCCCAGGAGTGGGACACTGGCACCCAGGCGGGCATAATTGATTGTATAAGAGAGAGGTCAAACCAAACATTACAATGCAAGGAAAGCAGGGATGCCACTGCCCAAAAGTAATGCATTATTCAAGCAATGAATAATAATGCTACTGTTCTACAATTGAGACATTTTACCTTCATTTTATACTCTGTTTTACAGAGGAATAATAATACATAGAATGTATGTAACCATATCTTGCATGCAGTACTTGTAATGTGGTGTGTCAGGGGGTTTGCAAGGCAGGTGTGATACATAATCACAGCAACTACAATGGGGATTATGTAATTGATGTACTCATATATAAATATCTGACAATCATAAACCTTTCTCTTTTTTACCGGGTGAACTGAAAGGTCTCTCCACAAAGTTCTCCATTTGGTAAGGTTATACTGCTACGTCCTCTATCAGCTCTGTGGGTGCATCCCTACAATGCTGCCTCACAGTGGACAGTTGGCATGAAAATGTTATGTGGAAATGGAATAGAAATAATGAGACTGGCTGTTCTGTTCCGAGCTCTCTGTTGGCTTGGCTGAGGATGCAGGACATGAGAGGTTGGGGTGTTGATGAAAGGAGCTGTAGTAAGATAGCTGCAGCTCACTTTGAGGGTGCATTCATTATTTCATCCTTATTGATGTCTATTTGACTCAGTTTGACACAAACTCAGATACCAATTGTCTTCCTTGTCATTTGTTGATAGTATTAATAACATTCAAAGGGAATTGTAACTAGGCCTACAAAGAAAGCCAATTTTGAGTTATGTCAGTATGAAACAAGTGTGCTCAGATTGACTAGGGAGCAGGAACTTAGAAAAACACCTAATAAATGAACAATATCATCTAGCAAATAAATGCTTTCAGTTGTCATTTCATTGCTCTTTGTGACATTTATTGGGGCGATTCCACACCAGCGGGAGCGGAAAATATTTTTGGTATCTCACATTGTTCTGGTAAATCCAACGTTAGGAACTTATTTGGAAGAAAGGATTGTTTTTTAACATGCTTTTTACATTTGTATCACAAACCCTATTTTTGAAAATCAGGATGAAATTGAACATTTCAGGACCTTTTTAGACCTGTACATGCCTCCTGTAAGACCTTATGATCCGGACAACATCTTGGTGTTGTTATACTCCTTATAGTCTGGAGTATGTCTAGATCATGAAATACACATTTATTTAACATAAAAAATATTAATTTCTCTATACTACCCTTTTAGATTTGGTTCATTTTAAGATATTTTTTGGGGAACAGTATACTCTCCAAACACTTCAATTTTTTTGTATTGAATAAATTATTGTGAACATTTTTTATTTTAGAATCTAGACATAATCCATATGTTAGAGCACACTGTAAGATGTTGTCTTAATCATGTACGGTTCACAGATCATAAGGTCTTACAGGAGGCATGTATACGTCTTCATGATTTTCACATAAATGGTGATACAAATATAAAAAGCATTTTAAACATCCTTCCTTCCAATGAAGTTTGTGAGAATTACCAGAACAATCTGAGATACTCCAAATATTTTGCGCTCCCGCTGGCATGTAATCGTCCATTGATTGTGATATAGTGAGTTTGGACCCAGCTGCAGAGAAGAGACCAGACGAGGAATCAGAGGATAAGGATAAACATAATACTTTACTGAGAAACGGTAACGGAAGGATCACAGTAACATTGGGAAAACAACAAACACTAAGTCTCAAACTCACTCAGGAGACAAACACGCACTGCACACAAATCAAGCTTCTGCAAAGAACAACAGAAAACAACTATTTTAACAGGGAAATCATAATGAGTGAATAGGACACACCTGAGTGTTGTTCATGTCTCTAGGAGGGTCTCTGCCGCCCTCTGGTGACAGGTGGAACCATGACAGTACCCCCCCCCCCCCCCCCTTCTAGGAGCGGCTCCAGATGCAGAGCCAGGATGAGCACCACGTAGTTAGTAGACGTGCCGAACAAGTCCCGGATCCAGGATGTCCGGGGTAGGCACCCACGCCCACTCCTTGAGGCCGTAGCCCTCACAGTCCACCAGGTACTGCAGGGTGCCTCGGACCTGACGAGCCTACAACAGATGCCGGACAGTGTAGGCCGGGCGACCATCAACAAGTCAAGGGGGCGGAGGGGCAGGTGTGGGGGAGAGAAGGGTTTGAGACGGGAGAAATGGAAGGATGGACAGACCCTCATAGACCTGGGAAGCTGGAGACGATAGGTGACTCAGGATCTTGAATGGTCCTATGTAGCGTGGAGCTAGCTTCCGTGAGCCCACCTTTAAGGGAAGATCACGGGCGGACAGCCACACTTGTTGCCCCGGTCGGAGGAGCCAAAGAGGTGGTGGTGTTGGTGTCAGGCAGAGGAGCGGAGCAAGGAGGATCGCGCTCTGATCCAGGTGTGGCGACATCCTCGGCTGATGGCACACCCACTTCGGCCTCTTGTTCAGGAAACATGGGGGGGGGGGGCGAACCCGAACTGACACTCGAATGGTGACAATTCGGCAGTATGTTTTGAGCATTCGCCGCTCAGAAGAGGAACTTGCTCCAGTTGCAGGCCTGGTTGGAGACGAAACAGCAAAATAACTTCTCCAGCTCCTGGTTGGCCTGCTCCGTTTGCCCATTAGACTGTGGGTGGAACCCCGAGGAGAGACTCACCAACGTGCCCAACAGGGAGCAGAAGGCTTTCCAATACCGAGCGAAGAACTGGGGCCCACGATCTGAGACAATGTCCTGGGGAAGTCTGTGTAGTCGAAAGACATAGGTAATCATGAGATCAGTGGTCTCCTTCGCTGAGTGCAACTTGGGTAAGGTAATGAAATTGGCTGCCTTGGAGAACTGATCAATGACCACCAGGATAGTGGTAAGCCCTTGGGATGGAGGTAACCCTGCAATAAAGTCTACGGACAGGTGGGACCAGGGCTGGCTGGGGATGGGCAGAGGTTGGAGCAACCCAGCCGGTCACTGTCATGAGGACTTGCTTTGGGCATAGGTGGAACAGGCCGCAACAAAGGATCTCACATCCTCAATCATGTTGGGCCACTAGAATTTCCGCCTCAGAAACTCCAGTGTCCGATTAACCCCTGGATGCCCATTTCATTTAGAGGAGTGTTCCCATTGTAGCATTCGAGAACGGGCTGATCGCCGAACATAAAGTCTGTTAGTGAGACCCCCGCCGGGGTCAGGATCTCGGGTCTGGGCTTGTCGTACCGTGGTCTCTATACTTCATAACACAAGAGCCGCAGTGCGGGAGCTGGGGATGATGGGCTCAGAGTCCCTCTCCTCGTTAGAGACATCGTGTTGGCGGGACAGGGCATCTGCTTTCTGATTCTTGGATCCCGGGCGATAAGCTAGAGTGAAGTTGAACCTGTTAAAAAACAGAGCCCACCTAGCCTGGCGAGCGTTCAACCTCTTGGATTTTTGAATGGAGACCAAGTTCTTATGGTCTGTCCAGATCACGAAAGAATGAGGTTCCCCCCCCAACCAGTGTCTCCACCCCTCAAGGGTCCACTTGACTGCCAAGACATCCCGGTTGCCTACATCGTAGTTGCATTACGCTGGCAAGAAAGAAAGGCACATGGGTGCAGTTTTCTGTCCCCCTCATTCCACTGTGACAGACCGCCCCTGCTCCACTGTCTGAGGCGTCCACCTCTACCACGAAGGGACGAGTAGGATCAGGATGAACAATGGGTCCGGAAACTTCCCTTGAGCTACATGAATGCCCTGTCAGCCTTTGGGTCCAGCCAAAACGGGTCTGGGACTTGTGAGAGGGCCGTGAGAGGCACTGCCACCGCATCAAAGTTGCATATAAAAAACCTGTAAAAATTGACAAACCCGAGGAACCGCTGGACTTGTTTGAGTGAGGCGGAACAGGGGCCAGTCAGTGACCGCACTAACCTTAATAGAGTCCGTTTGGATGCCGGCGGTAGAGAAAATGTGGTCCAGGAAAGAGACTTGGGATACATTGAACTCACACTTTTCAACCTTGACGTAGAGTTGACTCTGCAGAAGGCGTCTTAGGACTTGGTGGACGTGCAGGATGTGTTCTGGAAGGGTCTTGGAGAATATCAGGATGTTGTCGAGGTAAACAAATGTGAAATGATTCAACATATTCCTAAGAGTGTCATTGACCAATGCTTGGAAGACTGCCGGTGAGTTCGATAATCCAAATGGCATGGCTAAACACTCAGTGGCCACTAGGGGTGTTAAAGGCAGTTTTCCATTCTTCTCCCTCCCTGATTCTCACCAGATTGTAAGCATTGCGGAGGTCCAATTTGGTGAAGAATTTGGTCCCCTGGGCCAGATCCAAGGCGGCGGACATCAGGGGGAGGGGATTCTTAATCGTGATCCTGTTCAGCCCTCGGTAATTGATGCAGACCTCCGTCCTTCTTTCCCACGAAGAAGAAACCTGTACCAGCTGGGGATGTTGAGGAGTGAATGAAACCTGCCTGCAGTGACTGCCAAATGTAATTGTCCATGACTGCAGCTTCAGGGATCGAGAGGGAGTAAAGATGGCCCCGGGGAGGGGTGGAGCCGGGTAGGAGTTCTATTGCGCAGTCATATGGACGATGAGGTTGGAGGGTGGCGGCTTGCCTCTTATTGAAGGCCTCCCGGAGGTCGAAGTATTGGGGAGGGAGAGCAAAGAAGTATTGGTCTTCAATGGATGCAGGGGGATGTGGTGAGGCTCTCGGTGGGGGTCTTAGACATTTTGTCTGGCAGTTCTTAACCCAGTCTAGTAGGTGTCCCATGGACCAGGATAGTAGTGGGTTATGTAGCGCTAGCCAGGGGTGCCCTAGGATAAGGGGGTTCTCAGGAGCTGTGATCAAAAGAAAACTAAGAGTCTGAGTGATTCACCCCAAGCTGCAGTAGAATGGGCTTGGTCTGATATTCCACCTGGCTGGAGCCAATGGGGTGTCCATTGAGGCCTTGAATCTCCATTGAGGGACATTTCACGCAGGGAATTTGTATTCTCTGGTGAAGTCTTGATCAATTAAATTATCTGCCGGCCTCCGGAGTCCACAAAGTCTTAAGTCTGGTGCTGATGGTTGTCCCAGTGGAGAGTTACAGGTAGTGACAGATGGTGACTGGGTAGCCGGGGGGTAACTGCACAGCTCGTCAGGGTCTCCCCTTGTCCTGGCAAGCCCTGGCGTTTTCCGTCAGCTCTGGACATGTAGCACGGAGGTGGCCTGGACCGCCGCAGTAGAGGCTCAGCCTTCGTGCATAAGCTGGTCACGCTCTGGTGGGCTCAGACGTGCGGGTCCCAGCTGCATGGGCTCCTCAATGCTGGATTCGGGGGGCTTGGGGTGCTCAGGAAACCGGGATACTTGGTTGGTGTCAAAAAAAGCACTGTCTCATGCGTTCTTGGTGGCGGTTGTCGATCCTGATTGTCAGGGACTCGAGGTCCTCTTCCAGTTCCCGAGAGGCCAGGTCATCCTTGATGGAGTTAGACAACCCCTGGTGGAAAGTGGTGACCATGCAGAACTCAATAGCGAAGTCAGCCACTTGTCTGGCCCCTTGGCGGATGTTGAACAGTCGGCTGGCCGCTTCTCGTCCCCCGACTGGGTGGTCGAAGACTCGTCGCTGCTCGGCAATGAAGGCTAATACGGAGCTGCAGGATGGTGGCTGCTGTTCCCACACCGCCGTTGCCCACGCCAGGGCCTTGCACGAGAGCAGAGATTTCCCGGGTGGCCGTCATACCACTCAGGGGCTGGGATCTTGGGTTCCCGGTGCAGGTTCCCTGGAGGAACTATGGTGACGCTTGTAGCACTGGGTGATGAGACTTGGATATTGGCTCCTCTTGGTTTGGGTTTGGACTGTGGTTGGAGGGAGTCGGTAAGGGCCCGGAGGGTCTCTTTTATATGGAAGAGTTGTTCTTGATGCCGCTCCCGCAGTGCTCCTTGGTGGGTTCCACATTCTTGATCTGGATGATCTCTGCTGGGTTCATGTCGTTGGCAGAAGCTTGCTGTGACATGGTGAGGTTGGACCCAGGTGCAGAGATGAGACGAGACAAGGAATCATTAGTTATTGATAAACATAATACTTTACTGAGAAACGGTAACTGAAGGATCACAGTAACACTGGGGGAAAAACCACTACGTCTCAAAAACTCACTCAGGAGACAACCGCACACGGCACACAATTCAAGCTTCTGCAAAGGACAACAGAAATCACACCTCTTTTAACAGGGAAATCATAATGAGTGAATAGGACACACCTGAGTGTCGTTAATGTCTCTAGGATGGTCTCTGCCACCCTCTGGTGACAGGTGGAACCATGACATTGATGTGTTGTCTGATACACAATCTCAAACAATCCATCACATACGGTATTCATTAGACGTACAGGTTCTTCATGCAGTAGTGTTCTAATTTAGTCCCCATTGGGCTTCATGTATTGGTCTTTACCAGTTCAATCTGTTCGGCACCCACACAAATATTTTATAAAGCAGTAGTAATATAAGTTATGATCTCTAGACAATGAGGGTCCCCAACTCGATTACTTAGTGGATGTGTATTACAGGTAGCCTATATGACTTCAATTCAAATGCTGACCCTCTTCATAATCAGATAGGTGTGCTCTTTCTCTCTCTTGTGTGCAGACACACAGTTAAATAAGCCAGGAAAAATATCATCAAGCTCTCCTAAAACAATACACTCTGCTAGTGTATACACCCTTATGTTATACTAGGGACATTGTGTTTCCATAGCTATGGCTGACAGTGAGGACTTGTGAAGAGCAGAATCAACAACCTCAGCATCATCAAGACAGTTGCTTTGTGAGAAGATGTTAAAGTTCAGTTGTTAAAGTTCCCAGTGATTGTTATGTAAAAAAACAACTGAAAAGTACCAATGCCCTGGCTTTGGCCCTAGGTGAGAGCAGGTCTGCGAGAGCCATGGCCCAGTGAGACACGGGTACCAGCCTGTGTAGATGGAAACAAAAAAGTCTGAGCCTTTTGGGTAAAACACAGAGGTAAATCCTCAGTGGAAATGCGCCATTATCCACTCAATGGATATTCTGTATCTGGTTCTATGGTTGAAGGTGCATGATATTTCCCTGTTGTATTCTGTACCTGATTCTCACTGCTGCGCTGATGATCAAAAACGTCCTTCAATCTCTCCACCTTCTACAGACAGTCCTCTGTAGAATCCTCTCCATCCTCCTGACAGGATCAACGGACCTAGAGGGCCACTCATTCATACTTGAGACTTCATAACTTTTTCAGTCCCACATATCTGTCTTCATCTAGTCTGTATCCTAACCATTAGACCACACCAACATCTGAAAGTTGAGGTGAGATGTTTCTTAATCTTGTGAATCATGTTTTTCTCTGATATTCTTCCTGCCAATCATCCCCCGCTAACCGATGACCTAGTAACTCTTACCTGAAACAGGGTGAGGGATACATTCAGTGCTGTATCAGGGGAATATAACCTTACCTTTCTTCCTCTGACCATTGCAAAGGGTGATCCATAATATCAGTGTTTTGACTATGCATGTAATAAAATATGTATAAAAAGCCATGCAACCGCAACAAAAGCTCTTTCCGAGTTGTAGAGAATAAATAAGAGCGAGGTTCCCGTCAGCGTGAAATGCATGGGCATGTGTGATCGAGAAGCATGGAGTTAATGGTGAAGGCAGGCTTCAAAGCGATGTTAGAATCCATTATCCCCTGACTTCCTTTTTTCCAACTGTCATTTCCACTCAAACCTGTGAGGATGAAATGGGGAAAGTGAGAATGTGGAGATGAAGGGACATTGACTTGACAGCACTTCTGTGCATTGCCTGTATTGTATAAAACATGGAGCATTAGAACCCTGTCTTATTGAAATAGCTAAGTGCAAAAAAAATATCCTTCTCTAACATTGGCACACACACATACACACAGGTACTGCATCTACATAGACTTTACTACCACTTTCACCTGCAAGGTCTGTCTTTCTGTGTCCAGGCAAAGACATTGTAATGCATGGTATTAGCTTACATTAATTCAAGAAGTTGCATGAAGTGGTATAAAGAGTAGAAAACAAGCATCAGTCTTAGTATCATAGCCTCTACTTGATTTGTTTGCATAAAATGTGTCTATCCATGAGCTGTTGCCCATTCTACTGTTGTCTCTATTTTACTTTGGGGCTATGATAAACCTTTACTGATGAACTCGTTCCGATGAACTCGACTGGAACAGTTGAAATAATTCACCATGCTCGGTGCATTGACAACAATTGAAAAATTCACCATGCTCTGCTAGTGCATTGAAGAGGTGCACTTTCAAGTGAAATATTTATTCCTTTTTACGTACATCTAGCTTAAATTATGTTTTTGTTTCCTGCATCATGGCATGGTACTCTACATCCCTGCGAGGGCTTTCTGCATAACTAATCAAAAGCATTAGCATCTGGATGCACATTTTGGCAGCTTTGATGTAGCAGGTGTGTCATCCATTACAGCGTGGGCGGATGTTCCCACATACAAACCTAGGTATGGGGGATAGAACAAAGAAAACACAACAAAATAATCAGTTTGGTGTGCATGGGCTTGGTTTTTACAACTTAGCATAATCATAACCAATTTCATTACAAGACAGAGTTGTGCTTTGATGTATAAATGAATGAGTGAAGTATCTTATTTTGGCTATAATCCATCAATTTTCCATCTGTTACTGACACACAAGAGGTTCTCGAGGGGCGGACAGAAATGATCGTCCTCTGAACCAGAGATCATTACAGCAGAGGCGTTATTTGACAGAACCAACATCCATGCACGCAATCATACAAACATGATGGAGCATCTATTTTAGGAACAATGTACGATCAAAAGCTAGAAGAAAGACACTGTTACCACTACATAGAATATTGTGACAGAGAGTAATTTTGCTCCTTGGGAATAAATGTAGGTTTTAGTCACAAAATAACATGCAGCTCTTTTCATGTCAATACATTATTCCCAAGATAGTAATACATTTCTTAAACAGATTACTTTTTGATATAGCACCAGTTCATTTTCAATAGTTCACCATGGAGAAAAAGAAAAGAGGGCACAAAACACAGCCAGTTCTGTCTTTTCATCCTCATTCACCGAAAAAGCAGACAATGAAAACCACTTGAATGTAGAGAAGTAAGAGATGAGGATAATAAGGAGACAAAGAGGTTTATTCGGGGTCTTCTGTCTGTGACATGTGGTTGTGTGAAAGGAAAAGCTGAGTGTGTTAAATGGATAGTTCACCCAAATTACTAAATTACATATTGGTTTCCTTACACTGTAAGCAGTACAGTGCATTCAGAAAGTAATCAGACCCATTGACTTTTTCCACATTTTGTTACATTACAGCCTTATTCTAAAATGGATTAAATTGTTTATTTCTCTCACCAATCTACACACAATACTCCATAATGACGAAGCACGTCTGCTTTGTTGAAGCACGTTTGGCAGCGATTACAGCCTTGAGTCTTCTTGGGTATGACGCTACATACTTGGCACACCTGTATTTGGGGAGTTTCTCCCATTCTTCTCTGCAGATCCTCTCAAGCTCTGTCAGGTTGGATGTGGAGCGTCGCTGCACAGCTATTTTCAGGTCTCTCCAGAGATGTTCGATTGGGTTTTAGTCCGGGCTCTGGCTGGGCCACTCAAGGGTGCAGGCCAGGCAGCAGGCTGTTAGCCAGCCTGCCAGCTTAGTGGAGTCTGCCACTAGCACAGTCAGTGTAGTCAGCTCAGCTATCCCCACTGAGACCGTGTCTGTGCCTCGATCTAGGTTTGGGCAAAACTAAACATGGTGGTGTTCGCCTTAGCAATCTCACTGGAATAAAGCCCTCCTCCATTCCTGTCATTATTGAAAGAGATTGTGATACCAACACATCTCAAAATAGGGCTACTTAATGTTAGATCCCTCACTCCCAAGGCAGTTATAGTCAATGAACTAATCACTGATCCTAATCTTGATGTGATTGGCCTGATTGAAACATGGCTTAAGCCTGATGAATTTACTGTGTTAAATTAGGCCTCTTCTCCTGGTTACACTAGTGACTATATCCCCCGCGCATCCCGCAATGGCGGAGGTGTTGCTAACATTTACGATAGCAAATTTCAATTTGCAAAGAAAACGACTGCGTTTTCGTCTTTTGAGCTTCTAGGTCATGAAATCTGTGCAGCCTACTCAATCACTTTTTATACCTACTGTTTACAGGCCTCCTGGGCCGCATACAGCGTGCTTCACTGAGTTCCCTGAATTCCTATCGGATCTTGTAGTCATGGCAGATTGTCACTCCCTGATCTGTTTCACCTTTCATCGTCGGACGGGGCCACAGTGTCTCCCGACCCCTCCTGTCTCAGCCTCCAGTATTTATGCTGCAATAGTTTGTGTCGGGGGGCTAGGGTCAGTCTGTTACGTCTGGAGTATTTCTCCTGTCTTATCCGGTGTCCTGTGTGATTTTAAGTATTCTCTCTCTCTCGAAGGAGGAGGACCTGAGCCCTAGGACCATGCTTCAGGACTACCTGGCCTGATGACTCCTTGCTGTCCCCAGTCCACCTGGTCGTGCTGCTGCTCCAGTTTCAACTGTTCTGCCTGCGGCTATGGAACCCTGACCTGTTCACAAGACGTGCTACCTTGTCCCCGACCTGCTGTTTTCAACTCTCTAGTGACAGCAGGTACAGTAGAGATACTCTGAATGATCGGCTATGAAAAGCCAACTGAGATTCACTCCTGAGGTGCTGACCACCCTCTACAACCACTGTGATTATTATTATCTGACCCTGCTGCTCATCTATGAAGATTTCAACATCTTGGCCATGTTCTGTTATAATCTTCACCCGGCACAGCCAGAAGAGGACTGGCCACCCCTCATAGGCTGGTTCCTCTCTAGGTTTCTTCCTAGGTTCCGGCCTTTCTAGGGAGTTTTTCCTAGCCACCGTGCTTCTACATTTGCATTGCTTGCTGTTTGGGGTTTTAGGCTGGATTTCTGTACAGCACTTTGTGACATCAACTGATGTAAGAAGGGATTTATAAATACATTTGATTGATTGATTCAGAGACTTGTCCCGAAGCCACTTCTGCGTTGTCTTGGCTGTGTGCTTAGCGTCATTGTCCTGTTGTAAGTTAAAACTGCCCCAGTCTGCGGTCCTGAGCACTCTGGAGCAGGTTTTCATTAAGGATCTCTGTACTTTTCTCAGCTCATCTTTCCCTCGATCCTGACTAGTCTCCCAGTCCCTGCCCCTGAAAAATATCCCCATAGCATGATGCTGCCACCACCATGCTTCACCATAGGGATGGTGCAAGGGTTCCTCCAGACGTGACGCTTGGCATTCAGGCCAGAGTATCTTGTTTCATCAGACCAGAGTATCTTGTTTCTCATGGTCAGAGTCCTGTAGGTGCCTTTTGGCAAACTCTAAGAGGGCTATTAAGTGCCTTTTACTGAGGAGTGGCTTCGGTCTGGCCACTCTACCATAAAGACCTGATTGGGGGAGTGCTGCAGAGATGGATGTCTTTCTGGAAGGTTCTCCCATCTCCACAGAGGAATACTAGAGCTCTGTCAGAGTGACCATCGGGTTCTTGGTCACCTCCCTGACCAAGGCCCTTCTCCCCTGTCTGCTCAGTTTGGCCGGGCGGCCAGCTCTAGGAAGAGTCTTGGTGGTTCCAAACTTCTTCCATTTAAGAATGATAGAGTCCACTATGTTCTTGATGACCTTCAATGCTGCAGAAATGTTTTTGTACACTTCCCAGATCTGTGCCTCGACTCAATCCTGTCTCAGAGCTCTACGGTCAACCTGATAGTTTGGTTTTTGCTCTGACATGCACTGTCAACTGTTGGACCTTATATAGACAGGTGTGTGCCTTTCCAAATCATGTCCAATCAATTGAATTTACCACAGGTGGACTCCAATCAAGTTGTAGAAACGGCTCAAGGATGATCAATAGAAACAGGATGCACCTGAGCTCAATTTTGTCTGTATACTCATGTAAATAAGATATTTCTATAAAAATAAATAAATAAATGTGCATAAATGTCTAAACTTGTTTTTGCTTTGTCATTATGGGGTATTGTGTGTAGATTGATGAGGACATTTTTTTTCATCCACTTTAGAATAAGGCTGTAACGTAACAACAAAATGTGGAAAAAGTCAAGGAGTCTGAATATTTTCTGAATGCACTGTATGAACAAGGAATGACAGCAATCCATGCTTTGATTTAGCTTCCCTGGCACTGTTTCCAAATGCATATATTTTTGCATATGTGGCACAAATCCCATTCAAGTCATGGGACCCATATTAGCATTGTTTGCGTATCATCTATGTGACTTTGCTGAGCTTCACAAAACATTTTAGATACTTTCAGATTATTTGGTATGATCTAGGAAAAATATGACTATCGGTCCCATAACTTAAATGGGATTTCTACCACAAATGCTAAAATATTAGCATTTGCAAACAGTGCCAGGGAAGCTAATCCAAAGCATGAATTGCTTTGTAATTTGTGTGAACTATCCCTTTAAGCAGATAAAAACAATTGGTGGCCAACCAAAGGGAAAGGACTAAATGCATTCTGCCAATGTGGCGTTCTGTTACTACATATAAAAACCCAGCCGCTGTAGCAAAGTAAAAATGATTATTACTACTCTCACGCTTCGAGTAAGAACTTTGAGGATAAATAGTGTAAAGTATGGAGTGAGACTGACTGAAAGCACTACTATACAGGAAATGTATTTTGGTCCCCAAGTATTCTAGGTAGGGTTGCAAAGGGAGGGTATATTACTGGAAACTTTCTAAATGTACCAGTAAACTACCAGAATTTTGGTATCTTTCAAGGATTTAAAGTAAATCTATGGCAAGACATCTAGTGGACCTTTTAGGTACTTCAGATTGTCACAGGTGTCTGTAGTCTCTGTCCCTCTGTGTTGCCGTATCACATGTAAAATATATGAAGTAATTGAATAAGATTTTAAAATAAAACAATGAATTACAAATCTGTAGAATATTATCCTAAATACAAACCATCAATTTAGTGAATACTATTGGTGTTTAATATGAAGGTTTCAGCATGAAATATCCTTTATATATACATTTTTTTACAAACTTGTATTTATTTTACTATGTCAATATGAATTTGTTGTCAATGCCAAACTGTTGGCAGTTTAGAAAAATGTCAACAGCTGGAAGATTTGCAGAGTTAATTGAAAATAATGCCATTGTTGATTAGATGCTTATTTCAATAAATATTATTTCTCCTGTCTTATCCGGTGTCCTGTGTGATTTTAAGTATTCTCTCTCTCTCGAAGGAGGAGGAGGAGGACCTGAGCCCTAGGACCATGCTTCAGGACTACCTGGCCTGATGACTCCTTGCTGTCCCCAGTCCACCTGGTCGTGCTGCTGCTCCAGTTTCAGCTGTTCTGCCTGCGGCTATGGAACCCTGACCTGTTCACAAAACGTGCTACCTTGTCCCCGACCTGGTGTTTTCAACTCTCTAGTGACAGCAGTGTATTTTGGTCCCCAAGTATTCTAGGTAGGGTTGCAAAGGGAGGGTATATTACTGGAAACTTTCTAAATGTACCAGTAAACTACCAGAATTTTGGTATCTTTCAAGGATTTAAAGTAAATCTATGGCAAGACATCTAGTGGACCTTTTAGGTACTTCAGATTGTCACAGGTGTCTGTAGTCTCTGTCCCTCTGTGTGGCCGTATCACATGTAAAATATATGAAGTAATTGAATAAGATTTTAAAATAAAACAATGAATTACAAATCTGTAGAATATTATCCTAAATACAAACCATCAATTTAGTGAATACTATTGGTGTTTAATATGAAGGTTTCAGCATGAAATATCCTTTATATATACATTTTTTTACAAACTTGTATTTATTTTACTATGTCAATATGAATTTGTTGTCAATGCCAAACTGTTGGCAGTTTTGAAAAATGTCAATAGCTGGAAGATTTGCAGAGTTAATTGAAAATAATGCCATTGTTGATTAGATGCTTATTTCAATAAATATTATTTTTTCTCTTTAACCATTGGTCTATCTACTAGACACTCATAGACAATATGGACAAAGATATAATTACATTAACACTACAGTTAGCTACAAAGTATTGGGACAGTGACCCATTTTTGGTGTTTCTGCTATGTACTCCAGCACTTTGGATTTTAAGTGATACAATGACTATGAGGTTAGTGCAGACTTCCAGCTTTCATTTGAGGTTATTTTCATCAATATTGGGTGAACCGTTTAGAAATTACAGCACTTTTAATACCTTTTAGGGGACCGAAAGTATCTGTACAAATTCACTTATATCTGTATTAACTTCTCTGATCTACGGATCCCGGATACGGGTTTGAATTCGACAACATACGGTTATCGCCACAAATAGTCATATTAAACATTCCTGAAAATACAAGTGTCTCACATGCTTCAAAAGCCTAGAATCTTGCTAATCCAACTGCGTTGTCAGATTTAAAAAAGGATTTACTGCGAAAGAATACGATACGATTATCTGAGCACAGAGCCCCATACCAAACTACTTTTTCAACCAGCACAGGCGTAACAAAATCACAGATAGCAATGAAATAAATTGTTATACCTTTGAAGATCTTGCTCTGTTTGCAATCCCAAGGCTCATTGTTACACAATGGTCTTTTGTTCGGTTAAATCCATTTTTATAGCCTAACACGAAACATTTTGTGAACGCTTATCTCGTTGAATTTCGTGTCATTCAATTTTCGACGAAACATTCGATGGAAATACACAGACTAAACCTGACTTTATCCAGTCATGTTTGGTTTCCTTGCAATCAACTGTTTGTTTGTAACACAACCAAACTTGATGGGTCATTTCGCGGGACGTATTGAACCGAAAAAAACGATTGGTAGACAACAAGTAAGACCTCATTGTGCACCAATTATATGACCGCTGTTTCGTTGATTGACTGTATTTTAACCCAATGACCACTGATCGTCTTGAAATCTAGCTGGGTAGCCAATGAGCAGAGGTAAACGGCAATATCTAATGTTTGTGTTGGAAGTAGCCAAACTCATTACGCACAGCACTGTTTCGGTAACAAGCATTTTCAGATGTTTATACACTGCTCCAAAAAATATAGGGAACACTTAAACAACACAATGTAACTCCAAGTCAATCACACTTCTGTGAAATCAAACTTTCCACTTAGGAAGCAACACTGATTGACAATAAATTTCACATGCTGTTGTGCAAATGGAATAGACAACAGGTGGAAATTATAGGCAATTAGCAAGACACCCCCAATAAAGGAGTGGTTCTGCAGGTGGTGACCACAGACCACTTCTCAGTTCCTATGCTTCCTGGCTGATGTTTTGGTCACTTTTGAATGCTGGCGGTGCTTTCACTCTAGTGGTAGCATGAGACGGAGTCTACAACCCACACAAGTGGCTCAGGTAGTGCAGCTCATCCAGGATGGCACATCAATGCGAGCTGTGGCAAGAAGGTTTGCTGTGTCTGTCAGCGTAGTGTCCAGAGCATGGAGGCGCTACCAGGAGACAGGCCAGTACATCAGGAGACGTGTGGGAGGCCGTAGGAGGGCAACAACCCAGCAGCAGGACCGCTACCTCCGCCTTTGTGCAAGGAGGAGCAGGAGGAGCCACTGCCAGAGCCCTGCAAAATGACCTCCAGCAGGCCACAAATGTGCATGTGTCTGCTCAAACGGTCAGAAACAGACTCCATGAGGGTGGTATGAGGGCCCGACGTCCACAGGTGGGGGTTGTGCTTACAGCCCAACACCGTGCAGGACGTTTGGCATTTGCCAGAGAACACCAAGATTGGCAAATTCTTCACTGGCGCCCTGTGCTCTTCACAGATGAAAGCAGGTTCACACTGAGCACGTGACAGATGTGACAGAGTCTGGAGACGCTGTGGAGAACGTTCTGCTGCCTGCAACATCCTCCAGCATGACCGGTTTGGCGGTGGGTCAGTCATGGTGTGGGGTGGCATTTCTTTGGGGGCCGCACAGCCCTCCATGTGCTCGCCAGAGGTAGCCTGACTGCCATTAGGTACCGAGATGAGATCCTCAGACCCCTTGTGAGACCATATGCTGGTGCGGTTGGCCCTGGGTTCCTCCTAATGCAAGACAATGCTAGACCTCATGTGGCTGGAGTGTGTCAGCAGTTCCTGCAAGAGGAAGGCATTGATGCTATGGACTGGCCCGCCCGTTCCCCAGACCTGAATCCAATTGGGCACATCTGGGACATCATGTCTCGCTCCATCCACCAACGCCACGTTGCACCACAGACTGTCCAGGAGTTGGCGGATGCTTTAGTCCAGGTCTGGGAGGAGATCCCTCAGGAGACCATCCGCCACCTCATCAGGAGCATGCCCAGGCGTTGTAGGGAGGTCATACAGGCACGTGGAGGCCACACACACTACTGAGCCTCATTTTGACTTGTTTTAAGGACATTACATCAAAGTTGGATCAGCCTGTAGTGTGGTTTTCCACTTTAATTTTGAGTGTGACTCCAAATCCAGACCTCCATGGGTTGATAAATTTGATTTCCATTGATAATTTCTGTGTGATTTTGTTGTCAGCACATGTAAAGAAAAAAGTATTTAATAAGAATATTTCATTCATTCAGATCTAGGATGTGTTACTTTAGTGTTCCCTTTATTTTTTTGAGCAGTGCATATCGAAAATCATAGCGAATAAGTCAGGGAAAGCTAAATCTAAGACTAGATATACGAATGTAGACAAAATTATAGAGGAAATTGATCGTGAAAGTGAAACATATGCTTTTGGAAGACGACTCAGTTAGCGACCATGACTCAAATGGAAGCATATTTTTTGAACGGAGAGGACATTGTTTTGGACTGGTAAGTTCTTCTCATGCTAATGCCGTTGTTTGAAATTAATAATATAAAATATTATTTGTGATTGTTTTTACAATTTTATTTGCAATATATAAAAATGTAATGAAATGTGTAAAGTACACATTGGCTATACTTCCTCCAGCGCATGCTTCCTCAACTCAGTCTACATATTATGGATTAGAGGGAGCATGGTCGAGATGCGTGTGTCTGCCGCCAACGTGTCCATCCCCAACGTGTGTCCATCCCCCTCTGAAGCTGGTTCATCCAGCTGGACCCCTGCTGTCTCTGGCTCCACACCTCCCGGGCCATCTAGAGGTAAACTGTTCATATTTACTCTTGAGGGCTATATAAATTGATTTGATTTGATAGAGGACTGAGGGTCTTCCAAATATTAAAAGTGTGTAAATAGTTACCCATGTTATTTTGTAAATGTATATATTTTTTTCTTTATATTTTTCCCCATTCCCCCCCCCCCCCATTTTCCCCCACCATTTTTTGGGGGGGTGTGTTAGAATACCATTTTGGTATTTTGTATATAGTTATTTGTTTCAAAATGTATACCTTCACCAACTTGGCCACTTGGGTACATTTGGGCTACTTGTGTGGGACACCTGGGTGACTTCATGATAAATGTCATGTAGCGCACTCATTTTGGAAGTTATTCTGAAACTTTGCACAAGTACTGTTGCCCTCTTATGTTTTTCACTGAAATTGTCCCCATATTCATATCTGAATGTTTGTTTTATCTTGTTAATTTTAAAGATGATGATACAACAATTAAAAAGAAAAAACGTATGTTTTTTTCATTGTATTATCTAAACCAGATCTATTGTGTTATATTGTCCTACATTCAATTCACATTTACACAAACTTCAGAGTGTTTCCTTTCAAATGGTACCAAGAATATGCATATCCTTGCTCCTGGGCCTGAGCTAGAGGCAGATAGATTTGGGTATGTCTTCAGGCGGAAATTGAAAGAAGGGGGGGGGGGGAGGGGGGGGTAGCTGTACGAGGAGACAAAAGTTTAGTATTTGGCCCATATTCCTAACACGCAATGATTACATCAAGCTTGTGACTCTATAAACTTATTGGATGCATTCATTCTTTGTTTTGGTTCTGTTTCAGATTATTTTGTGCCCAACAGGAATGAATGGTAAATAATGTAGTGACATTTTGGAGTCACTTTTACATTAATGTGGATACTACCATGATTACAGATAATCCTTAAGGAATCATGAAAAATGATGAGTGAGAAAGTTACAGTCGCACAAGAATCATAGCCCCCAAAAATGCAAACCTCCCCTGTTATTGTAATGGTGAGAGGTTAGCATGTCTTGGGGGTAGGATATTTGTGCGTCTGTAACTTTCTCACTCATTATTATTAATGATTATTCATTGTATCATTCAAATTTAAAGTGCTGGAGTACAGAGCCAAAACAAAAACATAAATGTTCACTGGCCCAATATTTTTGGAGCTCACTGCATATATACACACTACCAGTCAAAAGTTTTAGAACACCTACTCATTCAAGTGTTTTTCTTTATTTTTTATTATTTTCTACATTGTAGAATAATACTGAAGACATCAAAACTATAACAAAACACATATGGAATGATGTAGTAACCAAAAAAGAGTTAAACAAATTAAAATATATTTTATATTTGAGATTCTTCAAATAGCCACCCTTTGCCTTGATGACAGCTTTGCACACTCTTGGCATTCTCTCAACCAGCTTCATGAGGTAGTCACCTGGAATGCATTTCATTAACAGATGTGCCTTCTTAAAAGTTAATTTGTGGAATTTCTTTCCTTCTTAATGGGGGGGGGGGGGGGGGGGGGTATAAAGAAGATAGTCCTATTTGGTAAAAGACCAAGTCCATATTATGGCAAGAACAGCTCAAATATGCAAAGAGAAATGACAGTCCATCTATACTTTAAGACATGATGGTCAGTTAATACGGAACATTTAAAGTACTTTGCACGTTTCTTCAAGTGCAGAAGCAAAAAACATTAAGCACTATGATGAAACTGACTCTCACGAGGACCGCCACAGGAATGGAAGACCCAGAGTTACCTGTGCTGCAGAGGATACGTTCAGTAGAGTTACCAGCCTCAGAAATTGCAGCCCAAATAAATGATTCACAGAGTTCAAGTAACAGACACATCTCAACATCAACTGTTCAAAGGAGACTGTGTGAATCAGACCATCATGGTCGAATTGCTGCAAAGAAATCACTACTAAAGGACACAAATAATAAGAAGAGACTTCCTTGGGCCAAGAAACACCAGCAATGGACATTCGACCGGCGGAAATTTGTCCTTTGCTCTGGAGTCCAAATTGGAAATTTTTGGTTCCATCCGGTGGGTCTTCGTGAGATGTGGTGTGGGGGAACGGATGATCTCTGCATGTGTATTTCCCACCGTAAAGCATGAAGGAGGAGCTGTTATGGTGTGTGGGTGCTTTGCTGGTGACACTATCTGTGATTTATTTACAATTCAAGGCACACTTAACCAGCATGGCTACCACAGCATTCTGCAGCAATACGCCATCCCATCTGGTTTGGACTTACTGGGACTATCATTTGTTTTTCAACAGGACAATGACCCATCACACCTCCAGGCTGAGGAAAGGCTATTTTACCAAGAAGGAGAGTGATGGAGTGCTGCATCAGATGACCTGGCCTACACAATCCCCCGACCTCAACCAAATTGAGATGGATTGGGATGAGTCGGACCGCAGAGTGAAGGAAAAGCAGCCAACAAGTGCTCAGCATATGTGAGAACTTCATCAAGACTGTTGGGAAAGCATTCCAGGGTGAAGTTGGTTGAGAGTGCCAAGAGTGTGCAAAGCTGTCATCAAGACAAAGGGTGGCTATTTGAAGAATATCAAATATCTCAGGCTGTGTATGAAGGCGAAGTCAGGTGCAGGAGAGCAGAGTATGATTAAATAAAGCTCACTTTATTATAGTTCCAAACCGGGAGCTCAACAAAAACAAATGCGCTCAAAAAAACGGAACAATAAAGTAAAGCGCTTAACAACCACAACATCACATGAAAATAATTACACACAAAACATGATGGGAAACAGAGGGTTAAATACAAGTAGATTGATTGGGGAAATGAAAACCAGGTGTGTATGAAAACAAGACAAGACAAATGGATATATGAAAAATGGAGCGGCGATGGCTAGAAAGCCGGTGACGTCGATCGCCGAACGCCACCCGAACAAGGAGAGGAGCCGACTTCGGCGGAAGTCGTGACAGTACACCCCCTTGACGCGCGGCTCCAGCGACGCGCCGACACCGGTCTCGAGGACGACCCAGAGGACGAGGCGCAGGGCGATCCGCCCGGCGACGGTGAAACTCCCGCAGCAGTTCAGGATCCAAAATATCTGCAACCGGAACCCAGCACCTCTCCTCCGGTCCGTACCCCTCCCACTCCATGAGGTACTGAAGCACCCCTACCCGACTACTCGAATCCATGATGGAACAAACGATGTACGCCGGGGCCCCCTCCCCCCCAAAGGGGGCGGAAGGACCTCCTGCGCCTCAGATTCCTGGAGCGGACCAGCCACCACCGGCCTGAGGAGAGACACATGAAACGAGGGGTTAATACGATAATCAGAGGGAAGTTGTAATCTGTAACATACCTCGTTCACCCTCCTCAGGACTTTAAATGGCCCCACAAACCACGGACCCAGCTTCCGGCAGGGCAGGCGGAGGGGCAGGTTACGGGTCGAGAGCCAGACCCGGTCCCCCGGTGCGAACACAGGGGTCTCACTGCGGTGACGGTCCGCGCTGGTTTTTTGACGATGCACGGCTCGCTGGAGATGGACACGAGCGGCCTCCCATGTCTCCTCCGCTCGTCTAAACCAGTCGTCCACCGCAGGAGTATCGGTCTGACCCTGATGCCACGGTGCCAGAACCGGCTGGTACCCCAATACACACTGAAAGGGGGAGAGGTTAGTGGAGGAGTGGCAAAGCGAGTTCTGTGCCATCTCGGCCCAGGGCACGAACGCTGCCCACTCCCCCGTCTTGTCCTGGCAATAGTACCGCAGAAACCTGCCAACATCCTGGTTGACTCTCTCTACCTGCCCGTTACTCTCGGGGTGAAAACCTGAGGTAAGGCTGATCGAGACCCCAGATGTTCCATGAACGCCCTCCAAACTCTCGACGTGAACTGGGGACCCCGATCCGACACTATATCCTCAGGCACCCTGTAGTGCCGGAAGACATGTGTAAACAGGGCCTCCGCAGTCCGTAGGGCCGTAGGGTGACCAGGCAGAGGGGGGAGACGACAAAACGATCCACAACGACCAGGATCGTGGTATTTCCCTGTGAGAGAGGAAGATCTGTTAAGAAATCCACTGACAGATGTGACCAAGGTCGTTGTGGAAAGGGGAAGGGATGTAACTCACCTCTGGGCAGGTGTCTCGGAGCCTTACACTGGGACACACCGAGCAGGAGGAAACATAAACCCTCACGTCCTTTGCCAAAGTGGGCCACCAGTACTTCCCAGTCCGACAGCGCACCGTCCGACCGATCCCCGGATGACCAGAGGAGGGAGACGTTGGGCCCAAGAGATCAACTGGTCATGGACAGCAGACGGAACGTACATACGCCCAACGGGACACTGGAGGGGAGCGGGCTCCGTACGCAACGCCTGCTCAATGTCCGCATCCAGATCCCACACGACCGGCGCTACCAGGCAGGAGGCCGGGAGTATGGGAGTCTGATCCATGGGCCGCTCCTCTGTGTCATACAGTCTGGACAGTGCGTCTGCCTTCTTATTCTGGGAACCTGGTCTGTAGGATAAGGTAAATACAAAACTAGTAAAAAAACATGGCCCACCTTGCCTGACGAGGATTCAGTCTCCTCGCTGCCCGGATGTACTCCAGGTTGCGGTGGTCAGTCCAGATGAGGAAAGGGTGTTTAGCCCCCTCAAGCCAATGTCTCCACGCTTTCAACGCTTTAACCACAGCCAACAACTCCCGGTCCCCCACATCATAGTTACGCTCTGCTGGGCTGAGCTTCTTCGAGAAGAAAGCACAGGGGCGGAGTTTCAGTGGCGTGCCCGAGCACTGTGAGAGCACAGCTCCTATCCCAGCCTCGGACGCGTCCACCTCCACTATGAATGCCAAAGAGGGATCCGGATGGGCCAGCACCGGAGCCGAAGTAAACAGAGCTCTTAGCTGCCCAAAGGCCCTGTCCGCCTCAGCCGACCACTGCAACCTTACAGGACCCCCCCTTCAGCAATGAGGTAATGGGCGCAGCAACCTGGCCAAAACCCCGGATAAATCTCACAAAAAATTGCTGCACCTCCTTTACGGTGGTGGGAGTCGGCCAATTACGCACGGCTGAAATGCGGTCACTCTCGATCTCCACCCCTGATGTGGAAATGCGATACCCTAGGAAGGAGACGGCCTGCTGAAAGAACAGGCATTTCTGAGCCTTGACGCACAGGTCATGCTCCAACTGTCGTCCATGTACCTTGCGCACCAAAGACACATGCTCGGCGCGTGTAGCGGATTAAATCAGAATGTCATCGATATACACCACTACACCCTGCCCGCGCAGGTCCCTGTAAATCTCGTCTACAAAGGATTGGAAAACTGATGGAGCATTCTTCAACAGGAAGGCATGAAGAGGTACTCATAATGCCCTGTGTGGTACTAAACGCTGTCTTCCACTCGTCTCCCTCCCAGATACGCACCAGGTTATACGCACTCCTGAGATCCAGTTTCGTGAAGAAGCGCGCCCAATGCATTAACACAATCGCCGTAGCGATAAGAGGTAGCGGGTAACTGTACCCCACCGTGATTTGATTGAGACCTCGATAGTCAATGCACGGGCGTGAACCTCCATCCTTCTTCTTCACAAAAAAGAAACTCGAGGAGGCAGGTGAAGTAGAGGGCCGAATGTACCCCTGACGCAGGGATTCAGAGACATATGTATCCATAGCCACTGTCTCTGCTTGCGACAGGGGATACACGTGACTTCTGGGAATCGCATCGTCTGCCAGGAGATTTATCGCACAATCCCCCAGTCGATGTGGTGGTAATTGAGTCGCCTTCTTTTTACAGAAGGTGAGAGTCAAATCGGCATATTCTGGGGGGATGTGCACGGTGGAGACCTGATCTGGACTTTCCACTGTGGTAGCACCAACGGAAACCCCTACACACCTCCCTGAGCACTCTCGCGACCACCCCGTGAGAGCCCTCTGTTGCCAGGAAATAGTGGGGTTATGCAGAGCCAACCAGGGAAGGCCTAGTACCACAGGAAATGCAGGTGAGTCAATGAGAAAGAGACTGATTCTCTCCTCATGATTCCCCTGCATAACCATGGCCAAGGAGATGGTGGCCTCCCTAATTAGCCCGGACCCTAATGGTCGACTATCTAGAGCGTGTACCGGGAAGGGTCTAACTATAGGAAAAATGGGGATCCCTAACCTAATGACTAATGCTCTGTCGATAAAATTCCCAGGTGCGCCTGAATCGACGAGCACCTTATGCTGAGAATGAGTGGAAAACTCAGGGAAACAAACAGGCACAAACAGTTGATCAACATAGAACTCTGGATGAGTGTGGTGCAAACTCACCTGGGGTGATGCCAGAGTGCCCTGCCTGTTGCCTCGACTCCCAGAGGAACCAACACGGCACCATCCGGCAGTGTGTCCTCTGCGGCCACAGATGGCACACGTGATGGCTCCTCCTCCCGTCTCCCTATGCGCTGCACCTCCTAACTCCATGGGCACCGGAGCGGGGTTGCTGGATGATGGAACCAACAGAGCCCCCTCTGGACGTCCGCGAGTGACCAGCAGGTTATCCAACCGGATGGACAAATCCACCAGTTGGTCAAAGGTAATGGTGGCATCCCTGCAGGCCAGCTCACGTCGGACGTCCTCTCGTAGGCTGCATCTATAGTGGTCGATGAGGGCCCTGTCATTCCAGCCTGCTCCGGCGGCCAAGGTTCGGAATTCAAGGGCGAAGTCCTGGGCGCTCCTCATCCCCTGCCACTCTGCCCTCAGGTGGATGGTCGAAGACGGCCCTGAAGCGACGGGTGAAATCCTCTAAGTGGTCTGGAGCCGTGTCTCCTTCTCTCCACACGGCGTTTGCCCACTCCAGCGCTCTTCCTGTGAGGTAGGAGACAAGAGCGGCCACTCTCTCCCCTCCCGAGGGAGCTGGGTGCATATTGGCCAGGTAGAGGTCCAGTTGTAGCAAGAATCCCTGGCACTGTAATGCCGTCCCGTCATACTCCCTGGGAAGGGAGAGACGCATCCCCCGGTCTCCCCTCCGGATGGAGCGGGTGGAGAAAACCCCGGTTGTGCTGGTCGAGGCACTGGAGAGACCTCCTGTCTCTCCCAGCGGTCCATGGTCTGGACAACGCGATCCATCATGGCACCAAGATGATGTAGCATGGCCGAATGTTCCTGGACGCACTCCTCGACTCCTCTAACCGGGGTACCTGATCCTGCTGACTCCATTTCAATCGGTGTGTAATTCTGTCAGGCTGTGTATGAAGGCGAAGTCAGGTGAAGGAGAGCAGAGTATGATTAAATAAAGTGCACTTTATTATAGTTCCAAACCGGGAGCACAACAAAAACAAATGCGCTCAAAAACACGGAACAACAAAGTAAAGCGCTTAACAACCACAACATAACATGAAAATAATTACACACAAAACATGATGGCGCCGAAAAGATGGCGCTACTTCCGGCGCCGAAAAGAGATGGCCGCCTCGCTTCGCGTTCCTTGGAAAATATGCAGTATTTTGTTTTTTTATGTGTTATTTCTTACATCGGTACCCCAGGTAATCTTAGGTTTCATTACATACAGTCGGGAGGAACTACTGAATATACGATTAACGTCAACTCATCATCGTTCCTACCAGGAATATGACTTTCCCGAAACGGATCCAGTGTTTTGCCTTCCACCCAATACAATGGATCTGATCCCAGCCGGCGACCCTGTGCGACGCCGTAAAAGGGGCAAACGAGGCGGTCTCGTGGTCAGGCTTCGGAGACGGGCACATCGCGCTCCACTCCCTAGCATACTACTCGCCAATGTCCAGTCTCTTGACAATAAGGTTGATGAAATCCGAGCACGGGTAGCATTCCAGAGAGACATCAGGGATTGCAACGTGCTCTGCTTCACGGAAACATGGCTAACTCAAGAGACGCTAACGGAGTCGGTGCAGCCAGCTGGTTTCTTCATGCATCGCGCCGACAGAAACAAACATCTTTCTGGTAAGAAGAGGGGCGGGGGGGTATGCCTTATGATTAACGAGACGTGGTGTGATCATCATAACAACACACAGGAACTCAAGTCATTCTGTTCACCTGATCTAGAACTCCTCACAATCAAATGTCGACCGCATTATCTACCAAGGGAATTCTCTTCAATCATAATCACAGCCGTATATATTCCCCCCCAAGCAGACACATCGATGGCCCTGAACGAACTTTATCTGACTCTTTGTAAACTGGAAACCACACACCCTGAGGCTGCATTCATCGTAGCTGGGGATTTTAACAAGGCTAATCTAAAAACAAAACTCCCTAAATTCTATCAGCATATCGATTGTGCTACCAGGGCTGGAAAAACCCTAGATCATTGTTATACTAATTTCCGCGACGCATATAAGGCCCTCCCCCGCCCCCCTTTCGGAAAAGCTGACCACGACTCCATTTTGTTGATTCCAGCCTACAAACAGAAACTAAAACAACAAGCTCCCGCGCTCAGGTCTGTTCAACGCTGGTCCGACCAATCTGAATCCACGCTTCAAGACTGCTTCGATCACGCGGATTGGAATATGTTCCGCATTGCGTCCAACAACAATATTGACGAATATGCTGATTCGGTGAGCGAGTTCATTAGGAAGTGCATTGACGATGTCGTACCCACAGCAACGATTAAAACATTCCCAAACCAGAAACCGTGGATTGACGGCAGCATTCGCGTGAAACTGAAAGCGCGAACCACTGCTTTTAACCAGGGCAAGGTGACTGGAAGCATGACCGAATACAAACAGTGTAGCTATTCTCTCCGCAAGGCAATCAAACAGGCTAAGTCCCAGTACAGAGACAAAATCGAGTCGCAATTCAACAGCTCAGACACAAGAGGTATGTGGCAGGGTCTACAGTCAATCACGGATTACAAAAAGAAAACCAGCCCCGTCGCGGACCAGGATGTCTTGCTCCCAGACAGGCTAAACAACTTTTTTGCCCGCTTTGAGGACAATACAGTGCCACTGACACGGCCCCCTACCAAAACCTGCGGGCTCTCCTTCACTGCAGCCGAGGTGAGTAAAACATTTAAACGTGTTAACCCTCGCAAGGCTGCAGGCCCAGACGGCATTCCCAGCCGCGTCCTCAGAGCATGCGCAGACCAGCTGGCTGGTGTGTTTACGGACATATTCAATCAATCCTTATCCCAGTCTGCTGTTCCCACATGCTTCAAGAGGGCCACCATTGTTCCTGTTCCCAAGAAAGCTAAGGTAACTGAGCTAAACGACTACCGCCCCGTAGCACTCACTTCCGTCATCATGAAGTGCTTTGAGAGACTAGTCAAGGACCATATCACCTCCACCCTACCGGACACCCTAGACCCACTCCAATTTGCTTACCGACCCAATAGGTCCACAGACGACGCAATCGCAACCACACTGCACACTGCCCTAACCCATCTGGACAAGAGGAATACCCATGTGAGAATGCTGTTCATCGATTACAGCTCAGCATTTAACACCATAGTACCCTCCAAACTCGTCATCAAGCTCGAGACCCTGGGTCTCGACCCCGCCCTGTGCAACTGGGTCCTGGACTTCCTGACGGGCCGCCCCCAGGTGGTGAGGGTAGGTAACAACATCTCCACCCCGCTGATCCTCAACACTGGGGCCCCACAAGGGTGCGTTCTGAGCCCTCTCCTGTACTCCCTGTTCACCCACGACTGCGTGGCCATGCACGCCTCCAACTCAATCATCAAGTTTGCGGATGACACTACAGTGGTAGGCTTGATTACCAACAACGACGAGACGGCCTACAGGGAGGAGGTGAGGGCCCTCGGAGTGTGGTGTCAGGAAAATAACCTCACACTCAACGTCAACAAAACAAAGGAGATGATTGTGGACTTCAGGAAACAGCAGAGGGAGCACCCCCCTATCCACATCGACGGGTCAGTAGTGGAGAAGGTGGAAAGTTTTAAGTTCCTCGGTGTACACATCACGGACAAACTGAATTGGTCCACCCACACAGACAGCGTTGTGAAGAAGGCGCAGCAGCGCCTCTTCAACCTCAGGAGGCTGAAGAAATTCGGCTTGTCACCAAAAGCACTCACAAACTTCTACAGATGCACAATCGAGAGCATCCTGTCGGGCTGTATCACCGCCTGGTACGGCAACTGCTCCGCCCACAACCGTAAGGCTCTCCAGAGGGTAGTGAGGTCTGCAGAACGCATCACCGGGGGCAAACTACCTGCCCTCCAGGACACCTACACCACCCGATGTCACAGGAAGGCCATAAAGATCATCAAGGACAACAACCACCCAAGCCACTGCCTGTTCACCTCGCTATCATCCAGAAGGCGAGGTCAGTACAGGTGCATCAAAGCAGGGACCGAGAGACTGAAAAACAGCTTCTATCTCAAGGCCATCAGACTGTTAAACAGCCACCACTAACATTTAGCGGCCGCTGCCAACATACTGACTCAACTCCAGCCACTTTAAAAATGGGAATTGATGGAAATTATGTAAAAATGTACCACTAGCCACTTTAAACAATGCCACTTAATATAATGTTTACATACCCTACATTACCCATCTCATATGTATATACTGTACTCATCATCCAAGGTGGCTTAGCAGTTCAGACGTCTTTTTCCGTATTGTCGTGTCGTGTCCTGTATATATATATATTTACACCTTTTCTTCGCATATCTTTTATTTATTTTATTATCCAAGAACTCAACTACAAAAGCTTTCCTGCAAAAGCTTTCCTGCAACCCGCTTCACCAATTACAAAAAGTATTATTTACCTCAATCTGAAAATCCATCGTGGAAGCTAGCCAGGGGCTAATTCAGAAGCTAGCCTGAAAGCTAACCAGAAGCTACTCCGATAGCTAGCCAGAAGCTAATCTGTAGCTGCCCCGAAATTAGCCGGTTTGCTGGCTAGCGTTGGTGTTTCAGCTGCCCACGTTTTGTGGTCATCAGCTATTCCTTTAGCTCGATAATCTACCGGCACTTTTGTGCAACGCGACTCGGACCGGAGCATTCCGGGACTTTTTTCTCTCAGTTTCCCCGGATTCCAGCCGCAGGCTCTGGACACTTGCACCTTGATTTCGCAGCTAGCTAGCTGCAAACCGTGTGACTATTGGCTTACGTCGACCCCGGAGCAAACTCAAATCATGCTGGAGCTAGCCAGCTGAGGAGTTCCATCACCATCCGGACCCGCTTCTTTTGTTGCTGCTGCAGATACGGAACCCCACCGGGCCTTCACGACTGACTGCCGCGACTGACTGCCGACGTTATCTGCCCGAGGGATTTATCCAACCGGCACCTCCGTCCCGACGTTACCTGAACGCTCATCTGAGGCCCGCTAATCGTTAGCTGTCTTATCGGCTGCTATCTGAACAAAACCCCACTACACGGAACCCCACTAACCTACCGACGGAAACGCACGAGGTATCTACAAACAGACCTCCATCCTATGCTGCTACCGATAGCCATATAACCGGCCAGCTGTCTGGATCGCCACGACCCCAACCAACCTCTACTCACTGGACCCTTATTGATCACTCGATTAAGCATGCCTCTCCTTAATGTAAATATGCCTTGTCCATTGCTGTTCTGGTTAGTGTTTATTGGCTTATTTCACTGTAGAGATTCTAGCCCTGCTCTCTATACCATATCCAACCTCTCAGTTCCACCACCCACATATGCGATGACATCACCTGGTTTCAATGATGTTTCTAGAGACAATATCTCTCTCATCATCACTCAATACCTAGGTTTACCTCCACTGTATTCACATCCTACCATACCTTTGTCTGTACATTATTCCTTTAAACTATTTTATCGCCCCCAGAAACTTCCTTTTACTCTCTGCTCTAGTAGCTCTAGGCGACCAATTCTCATAGCTTTTAGCCGTACCCTTATCCTACTCCTCCTCTGTTCCTCTGGTGATGTAGAGGTGAATCCAGGCCCTGCAGTACCTGGCTCCACTCCTATTCCCCAGGCGCTCTCTTTTGATGACTTCTGTAACCGTAATAGCCTTGGCTTCATGCATGTTAACATTAGAAGCCTCCTCCCTAAGTTTGTTTTGTTCACTGCTTTAGCACACTCTACCAACCCGGATGTTTTAGCCGTGTCTGAATCCTGGCTTAGAAAGACCACCAAAAATTCAGACATTTTCATCCCCAATTACAAGATTTTCAGACAAGATAGAACGGCCAAAGGGGGCGGTGTTGCAATCTACTGCAAAGACTGCCTGCAGAGTTCTGTTATACTATCCAGGTCTGTTCCCAAACAATTTGAACTTCTACTTTTAAAAATCCACCTCTCACCGTTGCCGCCTGCTATAGACCACCCTCTGCCCCCAGCTGTGCTCTGGACACTATATGTGAACTGATTGCCCCCCATCTATCTTCAGAGCTCGTGCTGCTAGGCGACCTAAATTTGAACATGCTCAACACCCCAGCCACCCTACAATCTAAGCTTGATGCCCTCAATCTCACACAAATTATCAATGAACCTACCAGGTACCACCCCAATTCCGTAAACACGGGTACCCTCATAGATATCATCCTAACAAACTTGCCCTCCAAATACACCTCTGCTGTTTTCAACCAAGATCTCAGCGATCACTGCCTCATTGCCTGCATCCGTAATGGGTCAGCGGTCAAACGACCTCCACTCATCACTGTCAAACGCTCCCTGAAACACTTCAGCGAGCAGGCCTTTCTAATCGACCTGGCCGGGGTATCCTGGAAGGATATTGATCTCATCCCGTCAGTAGAGGATGCCTGGTCATTTTTTAAAAATGCCTTCCTCACCATCTTGAATAAGCATGCCCCATTCAAGAAATTTAGAACCAGGAACAGATATAGCCCTTGGTTCTCTCCTGACCTGACTGCCCTTAACCAACAGAAAAACATCCTATGGCGTTCTGCATTAGCATCGAACAGCCCCCGTGATATGCAACTTTTCAGGGAAGCCAGAAACCAATATACACAGGCAGTTAGAACAGCCAAGGCTAGCTTTTTCAAGCAGAAATTTGCTTCCTGCAACACAAATTCAAAAAAGTTCTGGGACACCGTAAAGTCCATGGAGAATAAGAACACCTCCTCCCAGCTTCCAACCGCTCTGAAGATAGGAAACACTGTCACCACCGACAAATCCACTATAATTGAGAATTTCAATAAGCATTTTTCTACGGCTGGCCATGCTTTCCACCTGGCTAACCCTACCCCGGACAACAGCACTGCCCTCCCCTCTGCTACTCGCCCAAGCCTTCCCCATTTCTCTTTCTCCCAAATACAGTCAGCTGATGTTCTAAATGAGCTGCAAAATCTGGACCCTTACAAATCAGCCGGGCTAGATAATCTGGACCCTTTCTTTCTAAAACTATCTGCTGAAATTGTTGCCACCCCTATTACTAGCCTCTTCAACCTCTCTTTCGTGTCGTCTGAGATCCCCAAAGATTGGAAAGCAGCTGCGGTTATCCCCCTCTTCAAAGGGGGGGACACCCTTGACCCTAACTGCTACAGACCTATATCTATCCTACCCTGCCTTTCTAAGGTCTTCGAAAGCCAAGTCAACAAACAGATTACCGACCATTTCGAATCACACCACACCTTCTCCGCTATGCAATCTGGTTTCAGAGCTGGTCATGGGTGCACCTCAGCCACGCTCAAGGTCATAAACGATATCGTAACCGCCATCGATAAGAAACAATACTGTGCAGCCGTATTCATTGACCTGGCCAAGGCTTTTGACTCTGTCAATCACCACATCCTCATTGGCAGACTCGACAGCCTTGGTTTCTCTAATGATTGCCTCGCCTGGTTCACCAACTACTTCTCTGATCGAGTTCAGTGTGTCAAATCGGAGGGTCTGTTGTCCGGGCCTCTGGCAGTCTCTATGGGGGTGCCACAGGGTTCAATTCTTGGACCGACTCTCTTCTCTGTTTACATCAATGATGTCGCTCTTGCTGCTGGTGATTCTCTGATCCACCTCTACGCAGACGACACTATTCTGTATACTTCTGGCTCTTCTTTTGACACTGTGTTAACAACCCTCCAGGCGAGCTTCAATGCCATACAACTCTCCTTCCGTGGCCTCCAACTGCTCTTAAATACAAGTAAAACCAAATGCATGCTCTTCAACCGATCGCTGCCTGCTCCTGCCCGCCTGTCCAACATCACTACTTTGGACGGCTCTGACTTAGAATATGTGGACAACTACAAATACCTAGGTGTCTGGTTAGACTGTAAACTCTCCTTCCAGACCCACATCAAACATCTCCAATCCAAAGTCAAATCTAGAATTGGCTTCCTATTCCGCAACAAAGCATCCTTTACTCATGCTGCCAAACATACCCTTGTAAAACTGACCATCCTACCAATCCTCGACTTCGGTGATGTCATTTACAAAATAGCCTCCAAAACCCTACTCAATAAATTGGATGCAGTCTATCACAGTGCCATCCGTTTTGTCACCAAAGCCCCATATACTACCCACCACTGCGACCTGTACACTCTCGTTGGCTGGCCCTCGCTTCATACTCGTCGCCAAACCCACTGGTTCCAGGTCATCTACAAGACCCTGCTAGGTAAAGTCCCCCCTTATCTCAGCTCGCTGGTCACCATAGCAGCACCTACCTGTAGCACGCGCTCCAGCAGGTATATCTCTCTAGTCACCCTGTCAGAGCAGCTCATAGATTACTGCACCTGTACATAACCCATCTACAATTTAGCCCAAACAACTACCTCTTTACCTACTGTATTATTTATTAATTTATTTTGCTCCTTTGCACCCCATTATTTCTGTCTCTACTTTGCACTTTCTTCCACTGCAAACCAACCATTCCAGTGTTTTTTAGTTTTTATTTTACTTGCTGTGTTGTACTCACTTCGCCTCCATGGCCTTTTTATATTTTTATTTATTTATACATATATTTGTTTGCCTTCACCTCCCTTATCTCACCTCACTTGCTCACATTGTATATAGACTTATTTTTTTTCACTGTATTATTGACTATATGTTTGTTTTACTCCATGTGTAACTATGTGTTGTTGTATGTGTCGAACTGCTTTGCTTTATCTTGGCCAGGTCGCAATTGTAAATGAGAACGTGTTCTCAATTTGCCTACCTGGTTAAATAAAGGTTAAATAAATAAAAATATATATATCATCTACTGCATCTTGCCATCTTTATGTAATACATGTACCACTAGCCACTTTAAACTATGCCACTTTATGTTTACATACCCTACAGTACTCATCTCATATGTATATACCGTACTCTATACCATCTACTGCATCTTGCCATGCCGTTCTGTACCACCACTCATTCATATATCTTTATGTACATATTCTTCATCCCTTTACACTTGTGTGTGTGTATAAGGTAGTAGTTGTGGAATTGTTAGGTTAGATTACTTGTTGGTTATTACTGCATTGTCGGAACTAGAAGCACAAGCATTTCGCTACACTCGCATTAACATCTGCTAACCATGTGTATGTGACTAATAAAATTTGATTTGATTTGATGGGAAACAAGTAAATTGATTGGGGAAATGAAAACCAGGTGTGTATGAAAACAAGACAAATGGATATATGAAAAATGGAGCGGTGATGGCTAGAAAGCCGGTGACGTCGATCAACGAACGCCGCCCGAACAAGGAGAGGGGCCGACATCGGCGGAAGTCGTGACAATATCAAATATTTTTGGATTTGTTTAACACTTTTTTGGTTACTACATGATTCCATATGTGTTATTTCATAGTTTTGATGTCTTCACTATTATTCTACAAAGTAGAAAAAGGTCAAAATAAAGAAAAACCCTTGAATGAGTAGGTGTTCCAAAACTTTTGACCGGTAGTGCGTAGATATATATACAGTTGAAGTCGGAGGTTTACATACACCTTAGCCAAATACTTTTAAACTCAGTTTTCACAATTCCTGACATTTAATCCTAGTAAACATTCCCTGTCTTAGGTCAGTTAGGAGCACCACTTTATTTTAAGAATGTGAAATGTCAGAATAATAGTAGAGAGAATGATTTATTTCAGCTTTTATTTCTTTCCTCACATTCCCAGTGGGTCAGAAGTTTACATGCTACCAAATACTCATTGAGTGTATTGCCTTTAAATTGTTTAACTAGGGTCAAACATTTCGGGTAGCCTTCCACAAGCTTCCCACAATAAGTTGGGGGAATTTTGGCCCATTCCTCCTGACAGAGCTGGTGTAACGGAGTCAGGTTTGTAGGCCTCCTTGCTCGCACACACTTTTTCAGTTCTGCCCACACATTTTCTATAGGATTGAGGTCAGGGTTTTGTGATGGCCACTCCAATACCTTGACTTTGTTGTCCTTAAGCCATTTTGCCACAACTTTGGAAGTATGCTTGAGGTCATTGTCCATTTTAAAGACTCATTTGCGACCAAGCTTTAATTTCCTGACTGATGTCTTGAGATGTTGCTTCAATATATCCACATAATTTTCCTGCCTCATGATGCCATCTATTTTGTGAAGAGCACCAGTCCCTCCTGCAGCAAAGGACCCCCACAACATGATGCTGGCACCCCCGTGCTTCACGGTTGGGATGGTGTTCTTTGTCTTGCAAGCATCCCCCTTTTTCCTCCAAACCATCTTGTCATAATTACTGTGTAAGTCTATGGAATGGGGTGAGAACAATGAGCTTTCTCGGTTTTCTATTGAAGTCATAGTAACCAGAGGAGGATGGAAGCTAACTGTCCTCTGGCTACACGATTGTGCTAACCTGCAGAGTGCTGTTGAGGCTACTGTAGACCTTCTTTGCTAAATAGTGTGTGTTAATCAGTTATTTGGTGAAGTGATTATATGTAGTGTAGTTTTATCTATAAAGGATACATTTTTTAAATGTTTGACAATTAAACATTTTATGAAATTCACTGAAGAGGATGGTCCTCCCCTTCCTCCTCTGAGGAGCCTCCACTGATGATTAGGCTATAGTTTACTACATTGCCTAGAAATAGACCTAAATATTGATAACCCATATTTCGCCTTCTGAAAATCTTCCCACTCCTAAATGGTAGGCTATAAAAATAGCTCAAGAGAAAGTGCAAGTCTCTCCAACTCTGCTCTCTTCAAACTACATCTAGCATATTGGTTGATTTAGCCCAGTAATACAATATAAGGGCCATGTGAGAATCTCTGGTAATTTAAGATTTCTTAAAATATTTTTGCGCCTTTGGTATTGCCTATAGGGTGCAAAATTGCTGGGGCCATGGCTGGCAAGAGAACTGTGTCACAAACGCCCAAAATAACATTGCGGGACAGCGGTTGGGTTTGGGAACAGTTCTTGCGGTAGCGGATGGGAGTCGGACAGAAAGCCAGCAGGTGTGGGCGGGAGCTGGATGGAGAAATCAGTCCTGCGCAGACCTCTACTTCACCATGACAGTGAAGCCTGTAACGTTGGATCTGTTTATTACTGTGTCAGTGAGAAAAGTAGAAAATTAGCTCGGGAAATTCACAGATCAATAACGTTACATTGCCATACCGACTAATAAAACCAACATTGCACTGAAAAAACGTTAGAATATCAATCTTCAATGGCCGATGTTTTGATTCAGGTTTAGTGAGATTGAGGGGAAAATAATAGCTAACGTTGCCAACTTTTGGACAGCTCTCTCTAACGTTAGCCAACTTTTGGACAGCTCTCTCTCTAACGGTACATCAACTGGCGAAAGCTAGCCTAGTTTATTTACTTCTGAAACGTGACAAAACAAAGGCTAAAAAACATTTATGTACAAACAACAGCTGTTAGATAGTAATAATAGCCACCTCATAACGCTATCTGACATAACTAGAGGCTAGAGCTGACCTGGCTGTGGTAGCTACTAGCTAGCATAGTTTATTAATTCCCCTCAGTTGAGAGGGGATGAAACATTAGCTAACGTTACATGTCAGTTATAATACTAGCTCAGCACTGCGAATAAACACTAGTTTACTTAAACCTCAGTCACCTTGCCAGCTACATCAGTCAACTAAAGAGTAGCCAGTCTCTGCTCTGCGTGCTATTACAACTTGGTGAAAGAGCGCAACACATATACACTGAACTATGCTTAACTCTCCAAACCTGGTCCATCCAACCTTCCAGAAGCTTTGCATTTCCACAGCCTGTCAGCCCGCTCCAAACACTCCAAACAGCCCACCCGACCACTCGGAGGGACCAACCGGTCTGCCCCTGACAGTAAATGTATGTATTCTGCTGTTTTGAAAATAATCTGCCTATCCTTAATGCATGGTGAAAGAGTCAGGGGCAGGGGAAGAAAATTAGTCCACTTAAGTTTCTGGAATAACAATAAATAATGGAATCCCCCCCCAACTCAGATATCACTCAATCACTAGTAATGAAACTATTATATTCATTCCTTTAGGTTTACATAATAGTAATAATATGTGATGTCAGATAAATGTTTGTCTTATTGACATATTATGACAGTTGTTCACAATTTATGAAAGGGTTATGTTGAAATCGAGTTTTGGCTGAGAAATTATACAGTGTCTACTCAGAAAACCTGGAACATTCCCAGAACATTAGCTAAGATTACCTTTAAATTCTAGTGAGGGTTTTATCTGACATTAGGATGATAACATCCCAAAAATATTCACATAATGTTTTTGACAACAAAATGTTGGAATGTTCTCCTAACATTCTAACATTAGTAAAAAAAAAACATTCATAAGACTTTCAACACATAATGAGGGAAATAAAACATAAAATACAGTGTTACTAGTACACAGCATATGCAAACTCCACATGTGCAGATTGTCAACGTATGAAGTGTAAAAATATGGTGTGTTTGTATGATTAAATGCCATCTGTGTCTACAGTGCATTCAGAAAGTACTCAGACCCCTTGGCTTTTTTCACATTTTGTTACGTTACAGCCTTCTTCTAATATTGATTCAATAATTTGCTTCCCTTATCAATCTACACACAATACCACATAGTGACAAAGCAAAAACAGTTTTTTTTAAATGTTTGCTAAGTTATAATAATAATAATAATAATAATTTACATAATTATTCTGACCATTTGCAATGAGACTCAATATTGAGCTCAACTGGATCCTGTTTCCATTGATCATCCTTAAGATGTTTCTACAACTTGATTGGAGTCTGTGGTAAATTCAATTGATTGGACATGATTTAGAAAGGCACACACCTTTCTATATAAGGTCCAACAGTTGACAGTGCATGTCAGAGCAAAAACCAATCCATGAGGTCATAGGAATTAGCCGTAGAGCTCCGAGACAGGATTGTGTTGAGGCACAATTCTGGGGAAGGTTACAAAAACATTTCTGCAGCATTAAAGGGACCCCAAGAACACAGTGGCCTCCATCATTCTTAAATGGAAGAAGTTTGGAACCACTAAGACTCTTCCTAGACCTGGCTGCTTGGACAATCTGAGCAATCGGGGAAGAAGGGTCTTGGTCAGGGAGGTGACCAAGAACCCGATGGTCACTCTGACAGAGCTCCAGAGTTCATCTGTGGAGATGGGAGAACCTTCCAGAATTTTTTTTTTTATTTTTTTTTTTTATTTCACCTTTATTTAACCAGGTAGGCTAGTTGAGAACAAGTTCTCATTTGCAACTGCGACCTGGCCAAGATAAAGCATAGCAGTGTGAACAGACAACAACACAGAGTTACACATGGTGTAAACAATAAACAAGTCAATAACATGGTAGAAAAAAAGAAAAAAAGAGAATCTATATACAATGTGTGCAAAAGGCATGAGGAGGTAGGCAATAAATCAGATAATTACAATTTAGCAGATTAACACTGGAGTGGTAAATCATCAGATGATCATGTGCAAGTAGAGATACTGGTGTGCAAAAAAAGCAGAAAAGGAAATAAAAGCAGTATGGGGAGGGTGAGGTAGGTAAATTGGGTGGGCTATATACCGATGGACTATGTACAGCTGCAGCGATCGGTTAGCTGCTCGGATAGCAGATGTTTAAAGTTGTTGAGGGAGATAAAAGTCTCCAACTTCAGAGATTTTTGCAATTCGTTCCAGTCGCAGGCAGCAGAGAACTGGAAGGAAAGGCGTCCAAATGAGGTTTTGGCTTTAGGGATGATCAGTGAGATACACCTGCTAGAGCGCGTGCTACGGGTGGGTGTAGCCATCGTGACCAGTGAACTGAGATAAGGCGGCACTTTACCTAGCATAGCCTTGTAGATGACCTGGAGCCAGTGGGTCTGACGGCGAACATGTAGCGAGGGCCAGCCGACTAGGGCATACAGGTCGCAGTGGTGGGTCGAATAAGGTGCTTTAGTAACAAAACGGATGGCACTGTGATAAACTGCATCCAGTTTGCTGAGTAGAGTATTGGAAGCCATTTTGTAGATGACATCGCCGAAGTCGAGGATCGGTAGGATAGTCAGTTTCACTAGGGTGAGTTTGGCGGCGTGAGTGAAGGAGGCTCTGTTGCGAAATAGAAAGCCGAGAATGACAACTATCTCTGCAGTACTCCACCAATCAGGCCTTTATGGTAAAGTGGCCAGACCGAAGCCACTCCTTAGTAAAAGTCACGACAGCCCACTTGGAGTTTTCCAAAAGGCACCTACAGAACTCTCAGACCATGAGAAACAAGATTCTCTGGTTTGATGAAACCAAGATTGAACTCTTTGGCCTTAATGCCAAGCATCACGTCTGGAGGAAACCTTGCACCATCCCTACGGTGAAGCATGGTGGTGGCAGCATCATGCTGTGAGGATGTTTTTCAGCTGCATGGACTGGGAGACTAGTCAGGATCGAGGGAACAATGAGCGGAGCAAAGTACAGGGAGATCCTTGATGAAAACATGCTCTAGCGTGCTCCGGACCTCAGACCGGGGCGAAGGTTCACCTTCCAACAGGACAATGACGTTAAGCACACAGTCAAGACAACGCAGGATTGGCTTCAGGACAAGTCTCTGAATGTCCTTGAGTGGCCCAGCCTGAGCCCATCCAACCTGACAGAGCTTGAGAAGATCTCAGAGAAGAATGGGAGAAACTTCCAAGCTTGTAGCGTCATACCCAGGAAGACTCTAGTCTGCAATCGCTGCCAAAGGTGCGAAGTACTGAGTAAAGGGTGTGAATACTTATGTAAATGTGATATTTCAGATTAATTTTGTTATACATTTTTTTAAATTTCTAAAAACCTGTTTTTGCTTTGTCATTATGGGGTATTGTGTGTAGATTGATGAGGGGGAAAAACTATTTATATAGAATAAAGCTGTAACGTAACAAAATGTGGAAAAAGTCAAGGGGTCTGAATACTTTCCGAATGCACTGTATATCACCTTGTAGTGAGAGAAACATAATGGGGATGTATTCCAATCTGCTTTCTTATGCTTTAAGGAACTAGAAATGTGAGTGCTGAGAATGTTGTGGTAATATTAGGTCAAACCTAAATATAACATTTTCTAAATGTTATTGAAATGTTCTAAGGACCTCCAAGACAAAGTAAATATTTTATTGTGTGAACATCAATGGAATATTATGTTAAACCGTAAACAAATATTCTATGAACGTCATAAAAACTGACTCATTTGGAAATTGTGGAACATTGTGGGAATGTTCTGTGCAACCTCTTTAATACAATATGTGAATAGAATAGCAAAATGATATTCTTGCAACATTCTAGACAACTCCCATGACTTAATGGAATGTTCTGGGAATCTTAAAGAACTTAGGCTAGGTTTTCTGTCAACATTCTTACAACATTAAGGGAATGTCCTGTGCAACCTAAATTAAACAACTGAGCATATTTTGTGCTTTTGAAACTTAAGTATTGGTATGTACCCACACTGTTCCCACAACTTAATGACATGTTTTGGGAACCTTTAAAGAACTCAGAAATTCTGTTCTGTCAAAATTCTTGCAACATCCAAGAAATGTTTTGTGCACCCTGCACCCTAAAAACATTATCTGAATGTCAGCACAACTGGACAGTTTTAGTGGTTTTGGAGCCTATCTCTTGTCATATCCCCACAAAGTTCCCACAACCGAAATAAAGATATTAGGAATTGTTAAAAAAACATAAAAATGTGTTCGGGGAGCATTCTTGTAACTTCAGGTATTGTAAGGTGTTTTTTTGCACCCTAAAATAAACATTGTATAATTCCTCCGCACAACTGGAGAGTTTATCTTTTGTGATGTTCCCACAATGTTTCCACCAGACTGTTCCCACAACCTAATGAAACATTCTGGGAACCTTTAATTAAAGAACATACTAAATGTGTTCTGGAAATGTTCTTGCAACATCAGATGAATGTTTTATACAAACATTGGATAACCAGCATGACTGGACAGTAGTTTTTGTTTTATGAGAACATTTTATGAGAACGAGTGTTCTGGGAACTTTCTGTCAGAGTCTAGGTGATGTGGGTAAGGCGGAGTCAGGCGCAGGACACAGAGATGAGTAATAATAGTAACTTTACTCAAAAATAATCTTCCAACAAGGAGAACGAAAATCCAGAATCACATAAATGAGACAACTGACAACAATAAACACGCACAAAACCATGATGGCTCCAGAGGGTTAAATAGGGAAATAATTCAAACTTAATGGGAACCAGGTGTGTACAATACAGACAAAACAAATGGAAAAATAAATGTAGATCGGTGGAGGCTAGAAAGCCGGTGAAGTCGACCGCCGAACACCGCCCGAACAAGGAGAGGCACCAACTTCGGCGGAAGTCGTGACAGTACCCCCCCTTGACGCACGGCTCCAGCAGCGCGCCGACACCGGCCTCTGGGACGACCCTGAGGACGAGGCACAGGACGATCCGGGTGGAGACGGTGAAATTCCGGCAGTAAGGAATGGTCCAGGATGTCCTCCACCGGCACCCAGCATCTCTCCTCCGGACCGTACCCCTCCCACTCCACGAGGTACTGAAGGCCCCTCGCCCGATGCCTTAAGTCAATAATGGCTCGCACAGTATACGCCGGGGCCCACTCGATGTCCAGAGAGGGTGGAGGAACCTCCCGCACCTCAGACTGCTGGAGCGGACCAGCCACCACCGGCCTGAGGAGAGACACATGGAACGAGGGGTTAATACGGTAATCAGGAGGGAGCTGTAACCTATAACAAACCTCGTTCAGACTCCTCAGGACTTTAAATGGCCCCACAAACCGCGGACCCAGCTTCCGGCATGGCAGGCGAAGGGGTAGGTTTCGGGTCCAGAGCCAGACCCTATCACCCGGTGCATACACCGGGGCCTCACTGCGGTGGCGGTCGATGGCCCGTTGCAGGCGCACATGGGCTGCGTCCCATGTTTCTTCCGAGCACCGAAACCATTCGTCCACCGCAGGTGCTTCAATCTGGCTCTGACGGAACGGTGCCAGGACCGGCTGATAACCTAGTACACATTGAAAAGGAGATAGGTTAGTGAAGGAGTGGCGGAGGGAGTTTTGGGCCATCTCTGCCCAGGGGATGAAAGCCGCCCACTCCCCCGGCCGGTCCTGGCAATATGACCGCAGAAACCTACCCACATCCTGGTTAACTCTCTCCACCTGCCCGTTACTCTTGGGGTGAAAACCTGAGGTGAGGCTGACCGAGACCCCCAGGCGTTCCATAAACGCCCTCCAGACCCTAGACGTGAACTGGGGGCCCCGATCAGAAACTATATCCTCAGGCACCCCGTAGTGCCGGAAGACGTGGGTGAATAGGCCAAAGGAAGGAGACGGCAGGACTTAGAAAACCGATCCACAACAACCAGGATCGTGGTGTTTCCCTGTGACGGAGGAAGATCCATCACCAAATCCACCAATAGGTGTGACCACGGTCATTGTGGAACGTGTAGGGGTTGTAATTTCCCTCTGGGCAGGTGTCTAGGTGCCTTGCACTGGGTGCACACCGAGCAGGAGGAAACATAAACCCTCACGTCCTTAGCTAAAGTGGGCCACCAGTACTTCCCACTAAGACAGCGCACTGTCCGACCGATGCCAGGATGACCAGAGGAGGGTGACGTGTGAGCCCAACAGATCAAATGGTCGTGGACATCAGACGGAACGTACAGACACCCAACTGGACACTGGTTGAGAGTGGGCTCTGTACGTAACGCCCGCTTGATGTCCGCCTCCACCTCCCATACCACCGGTGCCACCAGGCAAGAAGCTGGAAGTATGGGAGTGGGATCCGTGGACCGCTCCTCTGTGTCATACATCCGGGACAGTGCGTCTGCCTTAGCGTTCTGGGAACCTGGTCTGTAGGAAAGGGTGAAAACAAAACGGGTGAAAAACATGGTCCACCTTGCCTGACGACGGTTCAGTCTCCTCACCGCCCAGATGTACTCCAGATTGTGGTGGTCAGTCCAAATGAGGAAAGGGTGTTTAGCCTCCTCAAGCCAATGCCTCCACGCCTTCAGAGCTTTGACAACAGCCAACAGCTCCCGATCACCCACATCATAGTTTCGCTCTGCCGGGTGGAGCTTCTTCGGGGAAAAAAGCACAGGGGCGGAGCTTTGGTGCGTACCCGAACGCTGAGACAGCACAGCTCCTATCCCAGCCTCGGACGTGTCCACCTCTACTATAAATACCAAAGAGGGATCAGGATGAGCCAGCACGGGAGCCGAGGTAAACAGAGCCTTCAGGTGACCAAAAGCCCTGTCCGCCCCAGCTGACCACTGCAGTCGCTCCGGGTCCCCCTCATAGCAGCACCTCCTAGCTCCATCGGCGTCGGATCTGAGGTGCTGGGGGATGGAACTGACGGACCTCGATCCGAAGGTCCGCGGGAGGCCAACAGGTTATCCAGCCTGATGGATAGGTCCACCAGCTGGTCAAAGGTAAGGGTGGTGTCCCTGCAGGCTAGCTCCCTACGAACGTCCTCGCGTAGATCACACCTTTGGTGGTCGATCAGGGCCCGCTCATTCCATCCCACGCCGGCGTCCAGAGCTCGAAAGTCCAGAGCGAAGTCTTGTGCGCTCCTCATCCCCTTTCTGAGATGATACAAGCGTTCCCCCGCCACTCTCCCTTCAGGTGGATGATCGAAAACCGCTCGGAAGCGGTGGGTAAAATCCTCATAATTTTCCAACATCGGTCCTTCCCTTCCCCAGACTGCGTTGGCCCATTCAAGTGCTCTACCAGTCAGACAGGAGATGAGGGCGTTTACACTCTCGCATCCCGAAGCAGCTGGGTGAACGGTTGCCAGGTAGAGCCCCTGCTGGAGTAGGAACCCCTGGCACCCGGCAGCCGTTCCATCGTATACCCTCGGGAGCGCGAGCCGAATCCCACTGGATCCAGGGGAAGGATGGGTGGACAGCGGTGTGGGTTGTTGTGGGAGCTGGGGTGACGATGATGGGATTGCTGGAAAAACCCCTCTCTCCCATCGCTCCATGGTTTGCAGCACGCGATCCATGGCTGTGCCGAGACTTTGCAACATAGTCGCGTGCTGCTGGACGCACTCCTCCATAGGTAGAGGAGTGCTGTGTGCACCTGCTGACTCCATTGAGGTGCGTGTTTCTGTCAGAGTCTAGGTGATGTGGGTAAGGCGGAGTCAGGCGCAGGACACAGAGATGAGTAATAATAGTAACTTTACTCAAAAATAATCTTCCAACAAGGAGAACGAAAATCCAGAATCACATAAACGAGACAACTGACAACAATAAACACGCACAAAACCATGATGGTTCCAGAGGGCTAAATAGGGAAATAATTCAAACGTAATGGGAACCAGGTGTGTAAAATACAGACAAAACAAATGGAAAAAGAAATGTAGATCGGTGAAGGCTAGAAAGCCGGTGACGTCGACCGCCGAACGCCGCCCAATAAAGGAGAGGCACCAACTTCAGCGGAAGTCGTGACACTTTCACAGAACCAATTTTGGTTTGCTGGGTATCCAACTTAAATAAAATAAAATTCTATTGGTCACATACACGTATTTAGCAGATGTTATTGCTGGTCTAGCGAAACGCTTGTGTTCCTAGCTCCGACAGTGCAGTAGTATCTAACAATTCACAACAATATGCACAAATCTAAAAGTAGAAGAATGGAATTAAGAAAAATATAAATATTAGGATGAGCAATGTCGGAGTGGCATTGACTAAAATACAGTAGAATAGAATACAGTATATACATATGAAATGAGAAAAGCAGTATGTAAAGATTATTAAAGTGACTAGTGTTATATTATTAAAGTGATCAGTGATTCCATGTCTATGCACAGTATATAGGGCAGCAGCCTCTAAGTTGCAGGGTTGAGTAACTGGGTGGTAGCCGGCTGGTAATGGCTATTTAACAGTCTGATGGCCTTGAGATAGAAGCTGTTTTTCAGTCTCTCGGTCCCAGCTTTGATGCACCTGTACTGACCTCGCCTTCTGGATGGTAGCGAGATGAACAGGCCATGGCTCAGGTGGTTGACGTCCTTGATGATCTTTTTGGCCTTCCTGTGACATCGGGTGCTGTAGGTGCCCTGGAGGGCAGGCAATGTGCCCCAGGTGATGTGCTGGGCAGACCGCACCACCCTCTGGAGAGCAGATGCCGTACCAGGCGGTGATACCGAGATATGAGATACTAGAATTTGCTGTCATTCCATATCTGAGGGAAGTTTAAAGCTCCTCTCTCCCATTGAATGCTATTGGCAACAATAAAAATAAAAACAATAAAATCTCCCATCTACCCATGCAACTGGCAAGCGGCATATGAGGGCTCTAGAGAAAGGCTGAATAACAGAACACTGTCCCATCATACCCCAGGGCTCTGCAGCAGACAGACAGCCTGGTTGAGCACTGGGCTGAACGACATGGTGAACTCAGTAGGGGCTGCGGGAAGCTAAGGGCTAGCTAGTCACTGTAATTGGCTTAGTGTGCCTCTGCTGCCCTTGGGTAAAATACTCTCATTGGGCAATTGAACAGAAATTGAAATATTAATTGGCTCATAGAGATGAATTGTACATGTAATTAATATGTTAGCATTAGTCCTCATTTTGCTGAAAGTATTTTGCTTTGTTTTGGTCTTCGTGTGTCATTTTTATATTGCATGTAGAAGATCTATGCTATTCTAGTGTGGTACAAATGTAGGATCTTAATTTGAGCCAGTTTACTACAGCAGGGGTTGATACATTTTTCGAAGGGAAAATAAAGTCTGAAATTTCAAAGTGGAAATTACAAACTTCAGAAGCATTTGTAAACCTCATATACACTATAGGTTTAAGGGCTAGCAGGACAACTCCTGCGGGAAACTGGAGGGCGTGCAATTCAAATAAATAATCTGAAAAATTATGGATATTAAAAATGTAGGTACATATAAGTGTTTTATATCGGTTGAAAGCTTAAATTCTTGTTAATCTAACTGCACTGTCCAATTTACAATAGCTATTACAGTGAAAACATGCCATGCGATTGTTTGAGGACGGCGCCCCACATCAAAATATTTTTCCACTGGCACAGGTTTCATAAATTCACAAATAGCGATTACATATTCACTTACTTTTGAAAATCTTACTCTGATTTGTCATCCAAAGGGTCCCAGCTATAACATTTAGTGTCGTTTTGTTAGATAAAATCCTTCTTTATATCCCCAAAAGTCTGTTTAGTTGGCGCCATCGATTTGAGAAATCCACTCGTTCAACATGCAGTGAAAGGAATCCGAAAATCTAACCCTAAACTTTGTTTCAACAAGTCAAAATATGTTTCTATTTACTCCTCAGATACCCTAAAATGTAATCAAACACGAATTTCCAAGACTGTGTCCCTGTACTAAAACTGATATTTGTTATTCGTTTTTGAAGTTACAAGCCTGAAATCTTGAACATAGACTGCTGACACCCTGTGGAAGCCATAGGAATTGCATCCAGGGAGCAAATTTTCAGTATGACCTTATACTTGCCACTGTAAGAGGATGGTCTCTCAAAAAATATATATTTCTGGTTGGTTTTCCTTTGGATTTTCTCCTACCATATCTATTGTGTTATATTCTCCTACATTACTTTAACATTTCTACAAACTTGAAAGTGTTTTCTTTCCAATGGTACCAATTATATGCATATCCTCGCTTCAGGGCCTGAGCAACAGGCAGTTTACTTTGGGCACGTCATTCAGGCGGAAATTGAGAAAAAAAGGGGCCTAGCCCTAAGAAGTTTTAAAATGTACTGGATTGCAGGGAAGTTCTCATGCAACAGGGTGATCAAATTAGCATCATACATTTGTATGTGCTATTGCTCAGAACATGAAGGGTGTATTATTTTTTGATTTACTGTGTGAGTAAGTTCATTATAAATCCACTGGATTGGGTCTCATGATATTATGAAGTAGAGCCAACTGGCTGTTAGTTGCCACCAGACACACTCCATCACATCAAAAAAAATTATCTGGCTGCTTGTTTATTCTGTGTGATGTTCTGCTTACTGACATTGCTATGGTGCAAATGCAGTACCACGATTATATGTTATGCTCAAACTAATAGGAACCCACAGAAACAAACTAAAACCTTTACCATTTCAACAGATTTTACATTGAACTAGAGTAACAAATAGATCGAGAGAATTTTCCCTGTCTGGTATGTTTGACATTATAAACTTTGAGGAAAAACAAACCCCAACCTCTTACCACCATGCAATTTTGTCCGGAGCATTAGAGTCGAGGTCACATTGTGGGGGATACTCACTCACAGGAAACAACAGTATTTCTCTTGGAGAAACAAGCAAATTCTTAGACAACAACAAAAAAACTAAATAACATGTTATGACATTCGTACCCATCTTTTAGGAAAAATGGCAAAGCCCAGACAATGATATTTTACCAATGTTTTGGCTCAGCAAGGAACAAAGACTTTCCCCTTCAACCATTTGTCCTCCTTGCTACTTTAGCAGTGGCTTAACTTCCCTCTCTTCTCCTCTGTCTTTCCTGAAAGCTATTGTTTATATTTTCTCAAAGCCTCAGCCCCTATGTTTAGAGCATTGTTGTGTATAGAAGACAGCTGACATGCAAGGAAGCTGTTTTCAGTCTTTCTTTGGGAATGTCCCCTCTCTCTCTGTGTGACATTGGAGGTATAAATACCTCAAATTCCTAACAATTTTGGCCATATTTCCTTTGTTACTGAAGAAAAGTTTAGGATATCAGGCAGTGACTTCAGTCTACTTTCAAGTCTATCTCCATGATGTAGTTGAACACACAGCAATAATACAGTAAAATGATTTTCTGGTGTAAGAAAATTCTCTGCTGTCCTTCACCTAATAAGTCAGCCAACTTCCTTCAATTCCACAACACAATTGAAATATATTCGGTACCTGTGGAATTTGATTGTTTAACATACTGTACTGTACCACATAAGTTAATGTATAAAAAAGGAAAAACACAAATAATTTCCCAGTGTATCATAGTGAAAGTAACTCTCAGTATGCTTTGTGTGAGTCACACTGTTTCTTCCTGGTCTCCTAAGTGTTTCCATCTACGCTGTGATGTGACAGACTTCAAGACACATTGTCTGGCGCTTCCTTCCTCTAGTAACGGCCTTCTCAATTAGCTTTCTCCTTTATCCACATCCCTAAGAGTACTCACAATCCTCCATTTAGCTGACTCCATCAGCCATAATGCCTGTTTATCTCTAGGGCCTATTTAGACATGCAATTGATTGTTTTCTGATGCAAGACAGGTGGTGTTTCTGTCTTCACCAATGGACCTAGTGCTATTACAGCGCACTTCCTCAGTACATTATGTGCTGTGAAGTACAGACAAAGGGCTGAGCATAGCTGTGCACTAAGAAAAAAAGGTGCTAATGTATCTACAACCTAAAAGAGTCATTTGGCTGTCCCCATAATGTTCAACATAGGATTTTGCCTGGAACCAAAAGGGTTCTACCCAAAACCAAAAAGGGTTATTCAAAGGTGGTTTCAGGTAGAACCCTTTTGGTTCTAGGCAGAACCCTATTGGGTTCCATGTAGAACCCTTTCCACAGAGGGTTATACCTGGACCCAAAAAGGGTTATCCTATGGGGACAGCCGAATATCCCTTTTGGGACCCTTTTTTCTAAGAGTGTTGTTTACCACTACGTCCTACTAGGTAACTGAGTATACTATTCCCAAATAAAATGAGTTTGTTTGTGTCTAACCCTCTAAGCTTTTAAGCATACCATTGAGTTACCGGAGTGACTAAATTATTTATAACTCTGTTGGAGCAGAATATATTGACACTTGACTTGAGAAAGACCGGTCAAACTCACAGCAGCCAAGCAGATAGAAGTTCATTAACCTCCTGAGCTCAGAAGTCATTCTGTGCGGAGACAGAGAGAGAGGTAACAACAGAGGCTTTAATAGTTACATCAATACCAGATGAAGCAATCTGGCCAGAGGGGTAAGTGAACTGAGCTCATTAACCATACCTGTTAGTTGGGAGACATGCAGAAGAGACACTAATGGACTTCAACAGGCTCTCTCTGTGCCTAACTCCCTTTGCTCCTCTGATTGTCTTTAACTCTGTAGTGTTCAGTATCTGTTTACCTATCCCCCCGTTTTGAGCACTGTCAGCCATTAAGCGCACCTGCTCAGTATGCAAATTGCATTTTTACTCTGGTGGCAAGGGAAGCTTTCAAGCCAACATTCAAAGGCTCAGGTCTGCATGGAGATTAAATAATGCACAGCTGAGATTCTCTGAAACGGTTCCAGTGTCAGTCATTTCCCTGCTTATCAAAAGGTTCATATACAGGACATTAGACACCCACGCTGCAACCGGTGGTAAAAGTCCTGGGGTAATGCCCCAATTTTATATTTCACATTTCAGCTTGCTTATTAGAATATTAAACCAAAAGGAGGTGGTAAACAAAATGTGGAGGAAGAGAAGAAAAGGGAGGTTGAGTATAATGTACTACTAGACTAGTTTATACACTTCATTCTTGTTGGTGTGCTTGAATCCCTTTATATATATACAGTTGAAGTCGGAAGTTTACATACACCTCAGCCAAATACATTTAAACTCAGTTTTCACAATTCCTGAAATTTAATCCTAGTAAGAATTTCCTGTTTTAGGTCAGTTAGAATCACCACTTTATTTTAAGAATGTGAAATGTCAGAATAATAGTAGAGAGAATGATTTATTTCAGCTTTTATTTCTTTCATCACATTCCCAGTGGGTCAGAAGTATACATACACTCAATGAGTATTTGGTAGCATTGACTTTGAATTGTTTAACTTGGGTCAAACGTTTCGGGTAGCCTTTCACAAGCGTCCCACAATAGGTTGGGTGAATTTTGGCCAGTTTCTCCTGATATAGCTGGTGTAACTGAGTCAGGTTTCCTTGCTCGCACATAGGCCTCCTTGCTCGCACATACTTTTTCAGTTCTGCCATCAAATTTTCTATAGGATTGAGGTCAGGACTTTGTGATTGCCACTCCAATACCTTGACTTTGTTGTCCTTAAGCCATTTTGCCACAACTTTGGAAGTATGCTTGGGGTCATTGTCCATTTGGAAGACCCATTTGCGACCAAGCTTTAACTTCCTGACTGATGTCTTGAGAAGTTGCTTCAAAATATCCACGTAATTGTTCTGCTTCATGATGCCATCTATTCTGTGAAGAGCACCAGTCCCTCCTGCAGCAAAGCACCCCCACAACATGATGCTGCCACCCCAGTGCTTCACGGTTGGGATGGTGTTCTTCGGCTTGCAAGCATCCCCCCTTTTCATCCAAACGTAACGATGATCATTATGGCCAAACAGTTCTATTTTTGTTTCATCAGACCAGAGGACATTTCTCCAAAAATTACGATCTTTGTTCCTATGTGCAGTTGCAAACCGTAGTCTGGCTCTTTATGGCGGTTTTGGAGCAGTGGCTTCTTCCTTGCTGCATGGCCTTTCAGGTTATGTCGATATAGGACTCGTTTTACTGTGGATATAGATACTTTGTACCTGTTTCCTCCAGCATCTTCACAAGGTCCTTTGCTGTTTTTCTGGGATTGATTTGCACTTTTCGCACCAAAGTACATGCATCTCTAGGAGACAGAACGCGTCTCCTTCCTGAGCGGTATGATGGCTGTGTGGTCCCATGGTGTTTATACTTGCGGATTATTGTTTGTACAAATGAACGTGGTACCTTCATGCAGTTGGAAATTGCTCCCAAAAATGAACCAGACTTGTGGAGGTCTACAATTTTTTTTCTGAGATCTTGGCTGATTTCTTTTGATTTTCTCATGATGTCAAGCAAAGAGGCACTGAGTTTGAAGGTAGGCCTTGAAATACATCCATAGGTACACCTCCAATTGACTCAAATTATGTCAATTAGCCTATCAGAAGCTTCTAAAGCCATGACATCATTTTCTGGACTTTCCAAAGCTGTTTAAAGGCACAGTCAACTTAGTGTATGTAAACTTCTGACCCACTGGAATTGTGATATAATGAATTATAAGTGAAATAATCTTTCTGTAACAATTTTTTGAAAAATGACTTGTGTCATGCACAAAGTAGATGTCCTCACCGACTTGCCAAAACTATAGTTTGTTAACAAGAAATGTGTGGAGTGGTTGAAAAACAAGTTTTAATGACTCCAACCTAAGTGTATGTAATCTTCCGACTTCAACTGTATATATATATATATTCAATTTTATTTCCACTTGTGATTGATCAAGTGAGACATTGAAACTCAGTGACAGTACTACGTTTAATTGGGTTTAATTTAATTCACTCGCCAAATGAATAATTGATATCTAACTCTCTCCTAAGATTATTTATTTATTTATTCCAATAAATGCCCACTTCTATTGAATTCCATTGACTCAGTTTTCAGCATTACATTTTGATTTACACAGTTTTTTATTTTATTTGTAAATGACCATGGTTGTAGAGCATTGGCATTTGTAGTCATGTATCAACAATCTATTCTGCTGTTTCACTCTGCAAATTGTAGTAAGTTGTTGAAGAAAATATCCCACACTGACACAAAAACCACTGCGCAGCAGGAGAAGCTAAGCTTAGTAGACCAAAGATAACAAATATAACCCGCAGTATGTCTTCAAACAAACCTTACATGTTGATATTGCTCAGTACCAGAAACTAGAGAGAGACTGGAATTCTGTCCATGTCACCATGGAAACCAGCCACTGACAAGAAAATCTGTTATCTTCTTTATTATCTTTCAAGAGATATTATGGTTCAGGGCACCAAGCGATGAAGCTTGTTGCAGTGTCTGTGACAAAATTGACCCCAAGCGGCAGAAACAAAAGAAAATGCTTTGTGTTATGTATTTTGCTTCACTAAATGGCTGAGAAGGAGTCTTTTATCAGATGCTGTGTGTTAGCATTTGAAGAGTTTAATTCTAAAACATTAGATATCTATTTCCTGAAATGTTGCTAAATTAGCTTTTATTGTGTAATCCTTTCCTGCAGTCAATGACAAAAAGCACCCTCCTTGGCCTCATGGGTGGAATGTTATATTTTCCATAATTTCATAATTAATAAAGATTACTTTTAAAAAAACTGATGAAAACTGGTGTTTCTATGTCAAACAGTTTTGTTATATTTCAGTCTTCTGTGATGTGTATATATAGTGTAATATTGGGATGCAAAATCAAAATTCTATGAATTTAAACTCTGTCTGACGTGGTACAGGTGTCTTCTTTTTCTTAAGTCCATAATCATATGTGTGAGGTTTTGAAGAATTTGTGAAAGGAATTGTTTGTTTTTTCACCACCTAATCATGGCATGGGTTTGTTCAATGACAGACATGTATTTCAACCCCATAGCACAGTCAATACGAGCATTCCATTCCAGCTAACCAATTGATATAGAGCGTTTTGCAACCAAACCCATTTTAATACGCATCTAAAATATATGAATAAAACATCTGAGAACAGTAATATTTTACACACACATGAGGTTACCAATAAGCAATAATATCTAATGAAAAAACACAAATGTCAAACATTGGTGCGTATAGTGTTTTGAAACTAAACTCTTTGTTTGTACTATAGGATGGTGTTGACTTCAGGCTGTAGACTGTAGTTTCAGTAGAGGGTATTTCAGTTGAAATACTCTCTTCTGTCTCACTCTTTCTCTCTCTTCCATTGTGAAAATCAAATTGTGCTGTCGCTCATTATCAACATAAACCTCCATACTGAAACTATTGGGAGCTCTGAGAGATGGTACATGAGATGGAGGAACTATACTGAGACAAAAGCTCTATGGAGCGTTTTTTTCCCTCATCCCTTTAATTACCTGACATGCAACTGCATTCTTGAGTAAGCAGTTGGTTATTAAAGATGCTGTCCTTGATCATGAGCGCTCACAAATTCATAACATACAGTACTCTATGACTTGAAATTCATAACATACCACACGAATTGCAAAAACATACACACCATATCATACGAAATGTATGACGTTGTACACAATTGTGCACAATTTCCGGGGACCCGTTTTGGCTCGTGAGCACTACTTTCAAAACTACTTGCTGAAATTATACAAAAGCTCTGGAGCATCACTTTAAAGGATGTGTAGGGCCAAATTAAATAAGAGGAACAATTCTCTTTAGGAAGTGCTTTCCATGATCAGCCAATCCTTTCTCGTGTCTACTACTGTTCTTCTTCGCCCTTTACAGGTTGTAGTTTTTGTTGTTGTGTTGGGAATTATTTTGTGAGTGATTCCCATGATGCGGCAAAGCTCACTATTTATGGTGAGAGTGAGCCATGAAAATGACGTTATGTCAGCACCTGGAATGAAGATAATAGTTTTTAGCTTGACAAGCTAATTGTGCTCGTCAGAGGCTTATTTCAGTGTGTGGTTGCCTGAGATTACGACCAACTGAATCCCTGGCTGTTCGGACCACACCGCTGTCACAGACAGTGTTCATAGCATAATGATGCTGTATGTCCAGGGATGTGATAGAACTCTGTTTGTTTGGATGTTACCTTTGGATGTTATGATATGGGTGCACTAAGGCAAAGAAGCCCTGATCACTCAAACTGACTTGAGGAGCACAATTTAAATCTTGGTTGTCACTAGCAACAGCAAACCTGCAGGGTTTATGCACTGATGAGTCTTTGGCTGAGTACCTCTAGAGTTGCTTGAAGCAGACATGCTGTCTAAAGCAGTCAGTCACGCCATGCTGATGTCTGATGTTGGGGGATGATCAGTTGTCAGGTTGTGATCTCAGTATCTTGCTCCCTCCTTTTTTCTTCATAGAACAAAACCTCATTATGAATGGCACAATGGTAACGTTTTGCCCCATGGTCCCAGGGCTTTTTAATATTTCACTGGGAGTGTGTGTGGAGCTTAAGAATTATCCTAAAGGATGGCACTCAACATTACATTTCCATGGACAATCTCCATACTAACCCACTTGGCTCTACTCTCTCACACATTCCTCCGATGGTGGACCACCAGGCTTTTCTGGGATTAAATCTCAATAGACTTAAATCCCAATCGAATCAGGTGGCTCCCTGTTACTTGAAGCTGACGTTTATTCATTTAGAATAAAAATGAGGTGGGTCCAGGCTGGGGTGAGATTTTTCTCCTATCATGGTCATAATGAAGACCCAGGGGGCTAATATCCTCACACAAAAATAATCCCCCACAAACCCATTGTCTCACATTTTCAAGATAATTATCTCTCACTCCCTTTGCAAGATAATATTAGTGGGTAAGGCTCCTACTTCCAAAATATAATAGCCATTTAATAGCCATTTGTTTTTGAATTTCTTACCTGTATTTGTTATTGTAGAATGTGGTGAATGTAACAACTGCTTTGAACATGCGTGAATAAATACACTTTTGTTAAGGAATCCTATGATTCACATTGTTTTTGCCTTCAAACTCTTCAATTCCAACTCTACTGTCATATTAGACTGAGAAGACCCACTATGTACAGAAGTCAATTCAATGTATATTTCACATTGGTTCAATGTAATTTCATTGAAATGAAGTGGAAATAACGTTGATTCAACCAGTGTGTGCCCAGTGATCTAAAGTAACATTTAGAGAACGTAACAAGAGTGAGAGCGGCAAGATATATTGAATGCTTCACATGAACTTTCAGTGCATGTTTCCCTCATGGTGGAGATAATGTGAGCGGAGAGAAGAAAAATTGAAAAATACCCTTTCCGTATAATGCCCTAGACACAGGTGGGGAAGTACATGATTCCCTATGGAGCAGACATGACAAAAGAATAGTACCACAATCGACCATCAAATATCCAGAGGAGTGCTGTGAGCACTAGAAATGTAGAACACATGGTCTTAATTGGCTGTTTCAGGGGCCAAAGAGGAGTAATTGTTGAAGTTCGGAGATATGGTGCTATTGAATACACACACAGAAACTTATTTTTAAACTGCAGTAAATAACGCAATACTCCTGAAGAGTGTATACGTGGTCAGAAAAGAGAAAGAGTTTGGCTCTTTAAATGATGGCAGGGGAGAAGAAATTTTAAATGAGTCCCTCCATCTCTCCCTGTGCCCCCATGTCTTCTACCTCCTCACTCCCATCTGGCAAGAGCCTGGCCCCCTCTTATCTCTCGCTACTCTCCCTGACACATTTCCTTCTCAAATCATCTTGTCAACACTACCCAACAAGTTAAAATATAATTTACAGGTTTCAACAAGTATTCTGTATAAGAATCTATGATGATATTGTTGTATTATTGTATTTATTTTATTAGGATAGGTAAAAAGCACGTAGAAAACATCCACAAATTAGCACAGTTAAAGTTTTAGATACCAAAGTTTGAATGAGTCTTTGAGATAAAACGTGTTTTCCTTCAAATACTTGTTTCAATGTCTCACTATGGGATATGCTGCATAAGACAATCACTACAGAAGAATCAATCACACAACGTCTGTCGAAGACAAACAGGTCAAGTGGCAAATAAGGTGAGCTTCTCCCGCTTTATAAGGCGCCACTCACCCTACCTTCTAAGCTTTCCCCAGCACAACTCTATCCCTGTCTTCCTGCTTAACTGTTCTCAGGTGAACCGTGGTGTTAACGCTGCTGAATGTAGGACCTCAGCTCTCTTCCTTTGTGTTGAGCACTAACCGAAAGGAAAGTTTTTGCTTCGAGTAGAATTAGCTTTTTGACATTTTCTACTCTCTCTAAGTCTTCAGTTGTAGATAGCGTCACACGGCTAGCTCAAGCCGCAAGCTCACTGCAAGGCCAGCTAACCACCACTCTCTTTCTACCTGCACAGACAGTAGAATTGCTAGCTCTCCTCTCTTGTTTAGCTCAACCTACTAACCTGATCGACCCAACGGTCAAGAGAGGCTCTTTGTTCACCGAAGTACTACGATGTGACACGCTGGTCTTTGGCTAACATTGTACTAACTAGCTAGGCTAGCTAAAGTGAGCACGGTGTATAAATGCTATATCCATGAGGCTATGTGGCGTTAGTTAGCTAGCGTCCACTTCGTTGCTATAGCGAGGCATCTAATACGCTAGCTCAAGACTTTTCAAAAAGACTTGGGGCTAACACGTTGTTTTTACAACAGGCATTACGGTATTAGCAGGCTCCTTTTTTCAACAAGGGCCACTGCTATCCCATCCATGGACGAACCTAGCCTAGCACTCAAAATTCCCTCGTTTCTATGATTGAGGGGAAAGATTTTCACATTCTGTGCATCAACTGCTTGGGAAGAGAACATGCATTGTAAAATTCTGACTTGGGCGGCTTTCACTAGGGAGCTCAAACTTACCTCAGTCTCTATCCCCACGACCGAGCCCAGTTGGGGCGAGGTCATGGACAGCCTCGATTCCTTCACCTCACTGTCTGGCAATGTGGTGTGAGATGAAGGTGAAGTAAGGGATGACGGGGATGAAGACGGGATTCATCTCTTGGGTCTCCTCAATGTCAAAACTGAGATGTAGGGTGAAGACCCTGTTCTTTGACCCTCTCAAGCCCTTATGTCACCCTGCTACCAGGACGGTGAGGCTGCTCTACCCGACTTGAAGTATAGGCTCCTCGACATGTGCAAGCGAGCCTCAGCCAGACTCTGCATCAGGTGGCCTGCACCCTTGGGGAATAAGGATCCCGTTAGGGACCTGTACGATGGGAAAAGACTCCCGTCCCATGCGGACCCAGTTAAACAACTGATTCCCATGGTCCCAGCTTGCCTTAAAGATGAGAAATGCTTGTGGGAAAAGCCCCTTTCCAGCTTAGGGCTCCCCTAGCCTGGATATGCAGGACATAGAGGAATCCAGGTTTTGCAACCCCAAGGCGGAGCCCTCGTTGACCAACCCTCTCCACCCCACGTGTCGTGTAGCTAACATGGACAGGACCTCTCTCCCTGGAAAGACGGAGCGGTTTTCCACCTCCATTTTCCCAAAAGTGTACCAAGTCTAAGGCCAGTCAGTCAGAGCACTTATCAGGCCTAATTACTGGAGGAGGTGGGGAAAAACTGGATTCGGACACCCTGAACCCAGATACCTGGGAGGAAATCTGTATGATTACAGACGTAAAGCTCCACAACTCCCGTAATGCCATCCAAGGCTGTGGCCGTACATGAGCCACAGCAAACCTGAAAGTGTAAACCACCGCATTTAACCATGGAAAGGTGACTGGGAACATGGACGTGTACAAACAGACCAGCTATGCCCTTCGTAAGGCAGTCAAAGAGGCAAAACGACAGCTCAAAAACAAGACGTACAGTTTAAGTCGGAAGTTTACATACACCTTAGCCAAATACATTTAAACTCAGTTTTTCACAATTCCTGACATTTAAAACTAGTAAAGATTCCCTGTAATGGTTCAGTTAGGATCACCACTTTATTTTAAGAATGTGAAATGTCAGAATAATAGTAGAGAGAATGATTTATTTCAGCTTTTATTTCTTTCATCACATTCCCAGTGGGTCAGAAGTTTGCATACACTCAATGAGTATTTGGAAGCATTTCCTTTGAATTGTTTAACTTGGGTCAAACATTTCGGTTAGCCTTTCACAGGCGTCCCACAATAAGTTGGGTGAATTTTGGCCAATTCCTCCTGACAGAGCTGGTGTAACTGAGTCAGGTTTGTAGGCCTCCTTGCTCGCACACGCTTTTTCAGTTCTGCCAACAAATGTTCTAGAGGTCAGGACTTGTGATGGCCACTCCAATACCTTGACTTTGTTGTCCTTAAGCCATTTTGCCACAACTTTGGAAGTATGCTTGGGGTCATTGTCCATTTGGAAGACCCATTTGCGACCAAGCTTTAACTTCCTGACTGATGTCTTGAGATGTTGCTTCAATATATCCACGTAATTTTCTTTCCTCATGAAGCCATCTATTTTGTGAAGAGCACCAGTCCCTCCTGCAGCAAAGCACCCCCACAACATGATGCTGCCACCCTTGTGCTTCACAGTTGGGATGGTGTTCTTCAGCTTGCAAGCCTCCCCCTTTATCATCCAAACATAACGATGGTCATTATGGCCAAACAGTTCTATTTTTGTTTCATCAGAACAAAAGATATTTCTCCAAAAATTACGATCTTTGTCCCCATGTACAGTTGCAAACCGTAGTCTGGCTTTTTATGGCGGTTTTGGAGCAGTGGCTTCTTCCTTGCTGCATGGCCTTTCAGGTTATGTCGATATAGGACTCGTTTTACTGTGGATATAGATACTTTTGTACCTGTTTCCTCCAGCATCTTCACAAGGTCCTTTGCTGTTGTTCTGGGATTGATTTTCACTTTTCGCAACAAAGTACGTTCATCTCTAGGAGACAGAACGCGTCTCCTTCCTGAGCGGTATGATGGCTGCGTGGTCCCATGGTGTTTATACTTGCGTACTATTGTTTGTACAGATGAATGTGGTACCTTCAGGCATTTGGAAATTGCTCCCAAGAATGAACCGGACTTGTGGAGGTCTACAATTTTTTTCTGAGGTCTTGGCTGATCACTTTTGATTTTTCCATGATGTCAAGCAAAGAGGCAATGAGTTTGAAGGTAGGCCTTGAAATACATCCACAGGTACAACTCCAATTGACTCAAATGATGCCATGACATCATTTTCTGCAATTGTCCAAGCTGTTTAAAGGCACCGTCAACTTAGTGTATGTACAATTCTGACCGATTGGAATTGTGATACAGTGAATTATAAGTGAAATAATCTTTCTGTAAACAATTGTTGGGAAAAATTACTTGTGTCATGCACAAAGTAGATGTCCTAACCAACTTGCCAAAACTATAGTTTGTTGACAAGAAAGCCAATTCGCTCCCGGATGAGCTAAACACTTTCTTCACCCGCTTCGAGGAAAACAACATTGAGCTGACAACGCAGGCCCCTGACGCTGACGCGGACTGCATGCTCTCGTTCTCCTGGCTGAGGTGAGTAAGTTATTTATGCGTGTTAACCCTCGCAAGGCTGCCGGCCCAGACGGCATCCCAAACCATGTCCTCAGAGCATGTGCAGACCAGCGGGCTGGAGTGTTTACAGACATTAAATATCCCAGTCTGTTGTCCCCACTTGCTTCAAGATTTCCTGAACTAAATTACTATCGCCCTGTAGCACTCATTTCTAATATCATGAAGTGCTTTAAGAGGCTAGTTAAGGACCATATCCCCTCTACAATTAGCATATCGCCCCAACAGATCCACGGGCGACACAAATGCAATTGCACTGCACCCTGCCGTATCCCACCTGGACAAGATAAATATCCATGTTAGAGTACTGTTCATCGACTACAGCTCAATATTCAACACTATAGTGCCCTCCAAGCTCATCACGAAGCTTAGGGCCCTGGATCTGACCCCATCCCTGTGCAACTGGGTCCTGGACTTCCTGACGGGCCGACCCCAGGTGGTGAAGGTAGGCAACAACACCTACAACACGCTGATCCTCAACACAGGGACCCCACAGGAGTGTGTGCTCAGCCCCATCCTGTACTCCCTGTTCACACATGACTGCCTGTATCATCATCAAATTTGCTGACGACAAAACAGCAGTAGGCCTGATTACCAACAACGACGACACAGGATACAGGGAGTAGGTGAGAGCCCTGTCAGAGTGGTGGCAGGAAAATAACCTCTCCCTCAATGTCAACAAAACTAAGTAGCTGATTGTGGACTAAAGTAGAGAGCACGCCCCCATCCACATCGATGGGGTCGCAGTGGAGAGGGTCAGAATCTTCAAGTTCCTCAGTGTACACATCACTGATGACCTGAAATGGTCCCTTCAAACAGACAGTGTGATGACGAAGGCGCAACAGTGCCTCTTTAACCGCAGGAGGCTGAAGAAATTAGGCGTGTCCCCTAAGACCCTCACAAACTTCTACAGATGCATCCTGTCGGACTGTATCAGCGCCTGGTACGGTAATTGCATCTTCTGCAACAGCAGGACTTTCCAGAGGGTGGTGCAGTCAGCACAACGCATCACCAGGGGCACAATGCCTGCCCTACAGGACATCTACAGCACTCGGTGTCACAGGAAGGCCAAGAAGATCATCAAGGACCTCAGCCACTCAAGCCCCGGCCTGTTCACCCCCTACCATCACCCCACTACCACCCGGAACTCTATCCTGCACATTAGAGACTGCTGCCCTATGTACATAGTGTCATTGAACACTGGTCACTTTAATAATGTTTACATAATGTTTTACCCACTTCATATGTACAGTGCCTTCAGAATGTATTCATACCCCTTGACTCACTCCACATTTTGTTGTGTTACAGCCTGAATCCAAAATGGATGTAAACACACACACACAACACCTCATAATGACAAAGTAAAAACATTTTTTTTAAATGCTTGCACATTTATTGAAAATTAAATAAAGAAATATCTAATTTACAAGTATTCATACTCCTGACTCAACGCTTTGTAGAAGCACCTTTGGCGGCGATTCAAATCAAATCAAATCACATTTTATTTGTCACATACACATGGTTAGCAGATGTTAATGCGAGTGTAGCGAAATGCTTGTGCTTCTAGTTCCGACAATGCAGTATTAACCAACGAGTAATCTAACCTAACAATTCCACAACTACTACCTTATACACACAAGTGTAAAGGGATAAAGAATATGTACATAAAGATATATGAATGAGTGATGGTACAGAACGGCATAGGCAAGATGCAGTAGATGGTATCGAGTACAGTATATACATATGAGATGAGTAATGTAGGGTATGTAAACATAAAAGTGGCATAGTTTAAAGTGGCTAGTGATACATACTGTATATTACATAAAGATGGCAAGATGCAGTAGATGATATAGAGTACAGTATATACATATATATTATATTAAGTGGCATTGTTTAAAGTGGCTAGTGATACATTTTTGATCAATTTCCATCAATTTCCATTATTAAAGTGAGCTGGAGTTGAGTCAGTATGTTGGCAGCAGCCACTCAATGTTAGTGGTGGCTGTTTAAATGTCTGATGGCCTTGAGATAGAAGCTGTTTTTCAGTCTCTCGGTCCCTGCTTTGATGCACCTGTACTGACCTCGCCTTCTGGATGATAGCGGGGTGAACAGGCAGTGGCTCGGGTGGTTGTTGTCCTTGATGATCTTTATGGCCTTCCTGTGACATCGGGTGGTGTAGGTGTCCTGGAGGGCAGGTAGTTTGCCCCCAGTGATGCGTTGTGCAGACCTCACTACCCTCTGGAGAGCCTTACGGTTGTGGGCGGAGCAGTTGCCGTACCAGGCGGTGATACAGCCCAACAGGATGCTCTCGATTGTGCATCTATAGAAGTTTGTGAGTGCTTTTGGTGACAAGCCGAATTTCTTCAGCCTCCTGAGGTTGAAGAGGCGCTGCTGCGCCTTCTTCACAACGCTGTCTGTGTGGGTGGACCAATTCAGTTTGTCCGTGATGTGTACGCCAAGGAACTTAAAACGTACTACCCTCTCCACTACTGTCCCGTCGATGTGGATAGGGGGGTGCTCCCTCTGCTGTTTCCTGAAGTCCACAATCATCTCCTTTGTTTTGTTGACGTTGAGTGTGAGGTTATTTTCCTGACACCACACTCCGAGGGCCCTCACCACCTCCCTGTAGGCCGTCTCGTCGTTGTTGGTAATCAAGCCTACCACTGTAGTGTCGTCCGCAAACTTGATGATTGAGTTGGAAGCGTGTATGGCCACGCAGTCGTGGGTGAACAGGGAGTACAGGAGAGAGCTCAGAACGCACTCTTGTGGGGCCCCAGTGTTGAGGATCAGCGGGGTGGAGATGTTGTTACCTACCCTCACCACCTGGGGGCGGCCCGTCAGGAAGTCCAGTACCCAGTTGCATAGGGCGGGGTCGAGACCCAGGGTCTCGAGCTTGATGACGAGCTTGGAGGGTTCTATGGTGTTAAATGCTGAGCTGTAGTCGATGAACAGCATTCTCACATAGATATTCCTCTTGTCCAGATGGGTTAGGGCAGTGTGCAGTGTGGTTGCGATTGCATCGTCTGTGGACCTATTGGGGCGGTAAGCAAATTGGAGTGGGTCTAGGGTGTCAGGTAGGGTGGAGGTGATATGGTCCTTGACTAGTCTCTCAATGCACTTCATGATGACGGAAGTGAGTGCTCCGGGGCGGTAGTCGTTTAGCTCAGTTACCTTAGCTTTCTTGGGAACAGGAACAATGGTGGCCCTCTTGAAGCATGTGGGAACAGCAGACTGGGATAAGGATTGATTGAATATGTCCGTAAACACACCAGCCAGCTGGTCTGCGCATGCTCTGAGGACGCAGCTGGGGATGCCGTCTGGGACTGCAGCCTTGCGAGGGTTAACACGTTTAAATGTTTTACTCACGTCGGCTGCAGTGAAAGAGGTTTTGGTAGCGGGCCGTGTCAGTGGCACTGTATTGTCCTCAAAGTGAGCAAAGAAGTTATTTAGTCTGTCTGGGAGCAAGACATCCGATTACAGCTGTGAGTCTTTTGGGGTAAGTCTCTAAGAGCTTTGCACATGTAGATTGTACAATATTTGCACATAATTTTTTTTTAAATTCTTGAAGCTCTGTTAAATTGATTGTTGATCATTGCTAGACCGCCATTTTTAAGTCTTACCATAGATTTTCAAGCCGATTTAAGTCAAAACTGTAACTAAGCGACTAAGGATCATTCAATGTTGTCTTGGTAAAAGCAACTCCATTGGTGATTTGGCCATTTTAGGTTATTGCCTTGTTGAAAGATGAATTTGTTCAGCAGACTGAACCAGGTTTTCCTCTAGGATTTTCCAGTGCTTAGCTCTATTCCGTTTCTTTTTACCCTAAAAAAAATCCCTAGTCCTTATTGATGACAAGCATATCCATAACATGATGCAGTCACCACCATGCTTTAAAATATGAAGTGGTACTCAGTGATATGTTGTGTTGGATTTGCCCCAAACATTACACTTTGTATTCAGGACATAAAGTTAATTTCTTTGCAGTATTACTAAAGTGCCTTGTTGCAAACAGGATGCATGTTTTGTAATATTTTTATTCTATACAGGCTTCATTCTTTTCACTCTGTAATTTAAGTTAGTTCTGTGGAGTAACTACAATGTTGTTGATCTAGCCTCAGTTTTCTCATATCATAACTGTTTTAAAACCACCATTGGCCTCATGATGAAATCCCTGAGCAGTTTCTTTCCTCTCTGGAAACTGAGTAAGGAAGGATACTACAGGTAGTGACTGGGTGTCACTAAAAACACGTTTTTAGAAATGTTTGCAAATGTATAAAGAAAATTGCCATCATACAAACTGAGGCAGCAGACTTTGTGAAAATTTATATTTGTGTCATTCTCAAAACATTTTTGGCCACGACCAAATCATGTCCAGTCAATTGAATTTACCACAGGTGGACTCCAATCAAGTTGTAGAAACAATCAATGGAAACAGGATTTACCTGAGCTCAATTTCGAGTCTAATAGCAAATGGTCCAAAATCTTAAATAAGGAATTTCTGTTAGTTTTTTTATACATTTGCAAACATTTCTAAAAACGTGTTTTTGCTTTGTCATTAAGGTGTATTGGGTGTAGATTGATGAGGGAAAATAGAATACAGAATAAGGCTGTAACGTAACAAAATGTGGAAAAAGTCAAGGGGTCTGAATACTTTCCGAAGGCACTGTACCTCACATACGAGTACGACCAAATTGATATAATATCATTGTCATGAACATTATATTATACAAGGCATAAAGCTTAAGCTACAAAGCAATACTGACATTAACAAAGCATAATTCTAGGCATATACTGTAGATCCTAAGGTTAAGTTACAAGACAAAGCATGAACAAAGAGATGCCTACTAATCCAGAGGCCCAGAAACCTAGGAAATTGGAAAATATCATACAACCGTTCTCCAATCGACAGCATACAGGATAAGAGAGAGAACAACATACTTTCATTCCATTTATAACATCTGAAGGTGTAACTTTTTCTAACCAAAACCAACCACCATTGACCAATCAAACGATACCAAGTTTACAGTAACCTGATCACTGAGGCCCCATCTCCACAGTGTCACTGCATCTAAAGGCTTGTGTGGGGGATGAGACCAACGTAAATAAGACTGAATTTCTGAGAGGACAATAAAAACCCTAGCATAGAGAAATGCATAGTTCACCCTGTACAGAGATCATACATCCATATAGATTACGTTTTAGATAGATACTAAACATGGTTGCTGTAGGATTATTCTATCATACAATCCAGTAATCAGTCCTCCGGATCCTACACTCACACACACGCAGAGCTGCCATGAGCAGAGTGCATGCAGAGTGTGCAGAGTGCTGGTTTCCCACAGAAAGGATTGAGTGCTTTGAAGTGAGCCTTCTCTATAATCTCCGCTATGCTGCATTAGCACAATGGACATTGTATCTCACTTGAGAAAGCATCTGAGCGAGCGAAACAGCACCCCTCTGTCTATGTACGTGTAGGCCATCTATCTGATTCTGTCTGGTCATAAAGAGTATGACATTGTTGCCGCCTGTAGCACTGAATGCAAGGGAAGACAGAGAGCATTTGGCCTCCGTTGATAAAAAAAAGTATAAAATAATAGCCAATCAGCGTTGAGCTAAACTGAGTGAGCTCAACTGTGAATGGTCTGGGCACACCAAAACATTTTGTCAAGGGAAGCCAGTTTGGATTTGGCTTCTCTCCCATCAAGATTACTACGTCATTGACAGAAACAACTTGAACTGTTGCATCTCGTTGTGTTGTTGTTCTCTGGTGGTTAGCTAGCTAGCTAAAATTGGCCCTTTCCTAAATTAGCCATTAAATTAGCCATGGATTGAGCTAGGGATTTGGACTGATTTTACTTCATTCTCCGTACGGCCAATGATTATAATGGCGATTCTACACCAAACATAAATTCATACATTGTGCCCCTGGACTGAGAGGATGGACGTTCAATATGTAGTTAGATGTAGAAGGCTAATGTTAACTACACACACACAAATCAGAACCATGGAGCCACATCATATTTAGCTTACTTTGATTGGACTAAATTGTTTTTGGTATTTTTTAGTTTTCACTGTATTAGACTAAGCATAGGTATTTTGATGATGTTGAAATGTTGAAGTTGAAATGGTGCTGGAATAGTGGAGGGAGCTCCTGTTTTCTTTTCGACTTGTGGTAACTCTTCGTGGTTCTAAATCATTAGCTGTTAAGTAATAATAAGTAATAATAATAAAATAATAATTACTAATAATAATAATAATAATAAGACAATAATACAAGAAACAACACTTCTATTGCCTCTCCCTCTACGATACGCACTTCCGGTTTGGTTTGGAGCGAGTAGTTGCATTCCGCTTTGCTCCACAGGTAGTATTACAGGTAGTATTACATTTCATTTCATTACAGTACAACAGTTTGATTTGTTTGATCTTAGCTGGCTACATAGCCGTCTTTGTATCCAAGATAATTGTGTAGTCTAGAGTAATTGTCGAGGTTACCTAGCCAGTTGAGGTTACCTAGCCAGCTACACTTTCAAACAAAGTCAACAACGCAGCCACTGCTAGCTAGCCTATTTCACCAGCCAGCAGTACTATATCATTTTAGTCAATAAGATTTTTTGCAACGTAAGCTTAACTTTCTGAACATTCGAGACGTGTAGTCCACTTGTCATTCCAATCTCCTTTGCATTAGCGTAGCCTCTTCTGTAGCCTGTCAACTATGTGTCTGTCTATCCCTGTTCTCTCCTCTCTGCACAGACCATACAAACGCTTCACACCACGTGGCCGCTGCTACTCTAACCTGGTGGTCCCAGCGCGCACGACCCACGTGGAGTTCCAGGTCTCAGGCAGCCTCTGGAACTGCCGATCTGCGGCCAACAAGGCAGAGTTCATCTCAGCCTATGCTTCCCTCCAGTCCCTCGACTTCTTGGCACTGACGGAAACATGGATTACCACTGATAACACTGCTACTCCTACTGCTCTCTCCTCGTCTGCCCACGTGTTCTCGCACACCCCGAGAGCTTCTGGTCAGCGGGGTGGTGGCACTGGGATCCTCATCTCTCCCAAGTGGACATTCTCTCTTTCTCCCCTGACCCATCTGTCTATCGCCTCCTTTGAATTCCATGCTGTCACAGTTACCAGCCCTTTCAAGCTTAACATCCTTATCATTTATCGCCCTCCAGGTCCCCTTGGAGAGTTCATCAATGAGCTTGACGCCCTGATAAGTTCCTTTCCTGAGGATGGCTCACCTCTCACAGTTCTGGGTGACTTTAACCTCCCCACGTCTACCTTTGACTCATTCCTCTCTGCCTCCTTCTTTCCACTCCTCTCCTCTTTTGACCTCACCCTCTCACCTTCTCCCCCTACTCACAAGGCAGGCAATACGCTTGACCTCATCTTTACTAGATGCTGTTCTTCCACTAATCTCATTGCAACTCCCCTCCAAGTCTCCGACCACTACCTTGTATCCTTTTCCCTCTCGCTCTCATCCAACACTTCCCACACTGCCCCTACTCGGATGGTATCGCGCCGTCCCAACCTTCGCTCTCTCTCCCCCGCTACTCTCTCCTCTTCCATCCTATCATCTCTTCCCTCTGCTCAAACCTTCTCCAACCTATCTCCTGATTCTGCCTCCTCAACCCTCCTCTCCTCCCTTTATGCATCCTTTGACTCTCTATGTCCCCTATCCTCCAGGCCGGCTCGGTCCTTAAGTAGTCCGAAAATGTTGGAAACGTTTGTTGACCATGCTGTAGGTCATGTAGTTGTTTGTTTCATGCAATATAAGCTTTGTGGACTTTTGTTGCTCTCCGGTTTTGTGATAAAGCAAAGGTGGGGTTTAATTTATTCTGCCCTGTGTCTTCATTTTGTCTCGGCCTTTGGCCTATATATCACGGTCGCAAGGTATATGAACTAACAGGTTATAGAGCAAACAATGCAACTATCACAACACATAGGTTGTAATAAATTCTAGATTTTTTTTATGGCTCGCTTTCCCCGGTGATTTTACCCACTCACCACTACTGCGCCCATAAACACTAAAGCAAGGATGGTTTGGTAATGAATATAGGCTACACGATACAGTAGATAGGGCACCTATTACAAACAGCCTATGTGAATGCAGCCGTACACACAGCTGTCATACCAAAATAATGCAAACTAAATGCTGAAAGTAGTAGCTTAGTTATTCATGCATGCAAACAAAAAATACTGAATAGCAGTTTGGCTTAGAATACCGACACTGTGAACTGTGAATGCGAACAAATTAATGCAAACAGAACAAAACAGCGGTATCAAGTAGGCCTAGTAAACAATATATCAGATAGATAAAGGCATGACACAATCTATATTTAGGCTAGTTACATTAACAGTAAACAAATGCAGTAAACAAAAGGCGACTGGAGATCCAAATAACCAAAACATAAAAAATAAAAAAAAAGAATTCACCTTTATTTAACCAGGTAGGTGAGATGTAGCCTTGCACAGCTGTCTTGCCAAACAAATAGGCATATAGGCCCGCTTCAAACATGGAAAACCATGCTGCTATCCTGTGGAGCCATTATCCTGGCGGCGCTTGTGGAAGGGTGGGTAGGCTCTCCAGAAAACTGGAGCTCGGCAGCATCATTGCTGTTGGGCTTGGCGGGAGCCACGGTGGTTTGATGCTGCTGCTGGTGGTCATCACTCTCCTTTCGGCTTTGTTTGGGTACTTTGGCGAAGCCAATTTCTGTTATCTATCAGTGGCAGATTAACTGGGTTGAGCAACAAAGGGTAAGGCTAATAGCACTAAATAGCCCTTTGCGCCAACCTGTCACTCAATCATTTGAACTTTTTTGCTATTTTTATATAGGGACATAAAACTTTAAGTTTCACCTTGTGGTTTACCACCTCTGGAGGGCTTATGGGCCATTTTCTCCACCAGAGAGGTGGCTACTTCATGGGCAGTGCACTAAGGCATCTCTATTCAGAGATTGGTTTGCGATGGTTGTATACCCCTCAAGGTATAGGTATTTTACGGATGGTGCTGTGCTGTCTCATAGCTTGCTGCCTTTTTCTCTCTAGGCCTCTGTGGATGAGTCTGTCAGGTCAACCTGGCTTCGGAGAGCATTTCTGCCATGAGGGACTTGGCTATACGTGTATCCCATAGTTACACATCGAAACGAGTACTTGAAAGAGAACTCAAGGTTTTCTTGAGTGAGATTTCTCACTGCATTTCCCTGCTCGCAAGAGCTCAAGAAGTAGAGACATGCTTGAGAATAACCAGAGGGTGGGGAGAGTGGTGCCTCATAAAGAGATATGGCCTCACCTCATTTGGCACTCGACCTGTCTGTCTCCGACAGACGTTGTGTGATTGGTTCTTCTGTAGTCATCAGCATATCCAGCAAATCCCATAGTGAGACATCTCACTCATATACTTTTAGAGAACTGGGGTTATGCAAGTAACCTTGAGTTCTGGGAGCTGAGCTCCTATCTGCAGTGCTGTCTTGTTCTCATCCAAAAAGTAACAGCACTTTGATGGATGACCACAGTTTTAGTTTAACAAGCTGAAGGTTGAGGCTGCAACAAGACTCACTTTCTACTGCCAGCAAAGCAGCATCAGAGGTGCAAATCCAAGAAATTGCTTTTGCCTAAAAAATATTTCACACCACTTTTGTGACTTTCACTCTAAGAGTATCTGATTATTACAAACAGTGATTAGACCATGAGTACTTTTTCTTTGCAGGCCACGCACAAATGTAGACACAAATGTAACTAATGTAGGGTTTTACAGCAGATGCAAGGATAAAAGCAAAAATTCAAATGCATTGGAAGTTCTGTAAATCACTGGATTAACCAACAGTCAGATAAATTGTATATCTCTAGACTGTCAACATGAAAGCAAGTAAGTGCACCATTACCACAGTGTGCATGCTTCAATGTATTTAGGAAACCCCTTTTTTAATTGGGGCTTTGAGAAAACAATAAAAATGAAATACTGTCTTATAGATGAGCTGCATTAAACCAGCTCATTCTTCACTTGGACAATATGTAATTACTCTGAGCTAATAACATTTGCCAAAGCTTTCATGGGTTTATTTATCTTAACATACATTTGAAAAGTGTTCTAGGGGGACGTTTATGTCAAGGGTCCATTTGCGGTTTCCAAAAGCTGTTAATCATATGGATTGATAATGAGATTTTCACATTGGCATCTCTTCCCCTCATTTTCATGCCTTTGATGAATAACTTCTCTAGTTCCTCCCTGATCAAATCAAATCAAATGTTATCGGTCGCAGATATTATTGCGGGTGTAGCGAAATGCTTGTAATCATAAGGTACTTAAACAAATCAGCAGTCATCATTGGTCATTAAGTGCAGTCTCCGTCATGCAACCTTCATCAACAGAGATCCTTATTATGCATACAGATACAGCCCATATATTTGTATGACCTTGGACGTTGATGTTGCTATTATTTTCTTGTTTAAAAAAAAAAAGTCAAATGGTTATGCATACTAAATCATCATAAGGAATATGTCAGATTTGCAGTATGCTGTTGCTGTGAACTAGTTTTTATTTGCATCAACTTAACCATAGTCAGCCATAATGAATTATTAAAAAAATAGACAGAAGATAGAAAGAGCACAGTTTTAAGTTGTTTCTTATACATCTTCCCAGACCCTTTTTTACTGGCTCAAACTTTGATGTGCCTTTTTGTGCACTAGAACCTACACTGAATCAAGAAAAATATAAATATAACAGAAAATTAGGAGAAAGTAGAATGCTCCAGGCTGTTTACTCCATTCCAGCTACACAACCATTCAAAAGTTTGGTGTCACTTAGAAATGTCTTTGTTTGTTTTTTGCCCATTAAAATAACATCAAATTGATCAGAAATACAGTGTAGACATTGTTAATGTTGTAAATCACTATTGTAGCTGGAAACAGCTGATTTTTAATAGAATATATACATAGGCGTACAGTGGCCCATTATCAGCAACCATCACTCCATTAAAATAACATCAAATTGATCAGAAATACAGTGTAGACATTGGCAGCTTCATTAAATAGTACCCGCAAAACACCAGTCTCAACGTCAAGAGTGAAGAGGCTACACCGGGATGTTGGCAGAGTTGCAAAGAAAAAGCCATATCTCAGACTGGCCAATAAAAATAAAAGAACACAGACACTGGACAGAGGAACTCTGCCTAGAAGGCCAGCATCCCAGAGTCGCCTCTTCACTGTTGAAGTTGAGACTGGTGTTTTGTGGGTACTATTTAATGAAGCTGCCAGTTGAGAACTTGTGAGGCGTCTGTTTCTCAAACTAGATGTAAACTAATGTACTTGTCCTCTTGCTCAGTTGTGCACCGGGCCTCCCACTCCTCTTTTTATTCTGGTTAGAGCCAGTTTGCTCTGTTCTGTGAAGGGAGTAGCACACAGCGTTGTACGAGATCTTCAGTTTCTTGGCAATTTCTCGCATGGAATAGCCTTCATTTCTCAGAACAAGAATAGACCGACGAGTTTCAGTAGAAAGTTCTTTGTTTCTGGCAATTTTGAGCCTGTAATCGAACCCAGTATTGCTGATGCTCCAGATTCTCAACTAGTCTAAAGAAGGCCAGTTTTAATGCTTCTTTAATCAGAACAACAGTTCTCAGCTGTGCTAACATAATTGCAAAAGGGTTTTGTAATGATCAATTAGCCATTTAAAATTATAAACTTGGATTAGCTAACACAATGTGCCATTGGAACACAGGGGTGATGGTTGCTGATAATGGGCCACTGTACGCCTATGTATATATTCTATTAAAAATCAGCTGTTTCCAGCTACAATAGTGATTTACAACATTAACAATGTCTACACTGTATTTCTGATCAATTTGATGTTATTTTAATGGACAAAAATGTGCTTTTCTTTCAAAAACAAGGACATTTCTAAGTGACCCCAAACTTTTGAACGGTAGTGTATGTTGTCTAAAATGTATTACCCATGACATTTGACTCAATCTGAAATTGAAAAGTAGACTGTGGTAATTAGAACAACAACAATATCAACAACTCTAGAAAAGCACGGGGCACAAAACTATAATGTGAGAGTTGGTTTTCAACAGTATATTGTCAACAGAGGTCATGGTAAATAACATCAGCAGATAAATACACAAGGTGCTGTATTATGGCCATGTTTTAGAACTCATTATGAGAGCTAATGTAATGTTCTGTAGGCTACAATGTGTGCTGTTTTGCACGACCGTGGAAATGATACTGTACATTGCTCTGAGATCACCCTCACACTAAAGTAGGCTATACTGTTACTGACACAGACTGCTATATTCCTGTCAAAAAGCTACTGGATTTGTGCTAAATAAGATGTATTTGATCTGTCAGATCTCCAGTGAGAAAACATCCAGGTCTTTTAAAATATCCTTACATTGTCTAATGATTCAAGACAAGAGAAAAATATTTTGTAAAGCTTCAACAAGAGATGAAAGAATTCGTAACTATTTCAAACATATTCCTTTGCAGGTTTTATGGATTTAAAGGTTTTGTCATGGATGTGGTTATAACATTTAGTTTGTGCTTCAAACCACTTAGTTTTAAAGGCTGAATGTCTTTTTATTTAATGTAACCCTTATTTTACCAGGTAAGTTGACTAAGAACACATTCTTAACACATGGCTTAAACGTCTCCAGAGACAATATCTCTCTCATCATTACTCAATGCCTAGGTTTACCTCCAATGTACTCACATCCAACCATACCTCTGTCTGTACATTATGCCTTGAATCCATTCTCTCACGCCCAGAAACCTGCTCCTTTTACTCTCTGCTCTGAGAGCACTAAACGACCAGTCCTGTTAGCCTTTAGCCATACCCTCATCCTACTCCTCCTCTGTTCCTCTGGTGATGTAGAGGTTAATCCAGGCCCTGCAGTGCCTAGCTCCACTCCTACTCCCCAGATGCTCTCATTTGTTGACTTCTGTAACCGTAAAAGCCTTGGTTTCATGCATGTTAACATTAGAAGCCTCGTCCCTAAGTTTGTTTTATTCACTGCTTTAGCACACTCTGCCAACCCGGATGTCCTAGCCGTGTCTGAATCCTGGCTAAGGAAGTCCACCAAAAACCCAGAAATGTCCATCCCTAACTATAACATTTTCCGCCAAGATAGAACTGCCAAAGGGGGCGGTGTTGCAATCTACTGCAGAGATAGCCTACAGAGTTCTGTCTTACTATCCAGGTCTGTACCCAAACAATTCGAACTTCTACTTTTAAAAATCTGTCACGACTTCCGCCGAAGTCGGTCCCTCTCCTTGTTCGGGCGGAGTTCGGCGGTCAACGTCACTGGCTTTCTAGCCACCGCCGATCCACTTTTCATTTTCCATTTGTTTTGTCTTTGTCTTACACACCTGGTTTCACTCACCCAATTACTTGTTTATTATTTAACCCTGTGTTCCCCATGTTTGTTTGTGAGTGATTGTTCGTTGTACATCGGTCTGTTATTGTGGGTTCGCTATATTGCTTTGTATTTTGTATATTTTGAGTAAAGTACGTTGATTACTCATATCTGCTGTCCTGCGCCTGACTCTATACACCAGCTACACACAGGACCAGTACAGAATCACTCACCTGGAATGGAGTCAGCAGGAGCGCTCCTCTACTCCCTGTGGCAGTAGAGGAGCGCGTCCAGCAGCACGCGATCATGTTGCAACGTCTGGGCACCGCCATGGATCGCGTGCTGCAGACGATGGATCGTTGGGAGAGAGGAGGAGGTTTTCCAGCTCCTCCACCAGCCCCACTACAGCAGGCCCCACTGTCCACCCCTCCTTCACCCGGTCCCAGCGGGATTCGACTCGCGCTCCCGAGGGAGCCCGTTGTAGGTGCGTGGATATGCCCTTCCCTGTGCATGCCCTAGATAGTCGACCATTAGGGTCAGGGCTGATTTGGAGGCCACCGCTCCACTAGACATGGTTACGCAGGAGGGTCACAAGGAGAGAATCAGTCTCTTCCTTATTGATTCTCCTGCGTTTCACATGGTGCTGGGCCTACCCTGGTTGGCCTGTCATGACCCCACTATTTCGTGGCAACAGAGGACTCTCAAGGGTTGGTCACGAGAGTGCTCAGGGAGGTGTGTAGGGGTTTCCATCGGTGCGACTACGGTGGAAAATCCAGACCAGGTCTCCACCGTGCGCATCCCCTCAGAATATGCCGATTTGGCTCTCGCCTTCTGTAAGAAGGCGGCGACTCAATTACCACCCCATCGTCGGGAATATTGTGCGATAATTCTCCTGGTAGACGCAGCACTTCCCAGGAGTCACGTGTATCCTCTGTCACAGGAGGAGACGGCGGCTATGGAAACATATTTCTCCGAATCCCTGGGGCAGGGATACATTCGGCCGTCCACTTCACCTGCCTCCTCGAGTTTCTTTTATGTGAAGAAGAAGGATGGAGGTCTGTGCCCGTGTATTGACTATCAGGGTATCAATCAGATCACTGTGAGGTACAGCTACCCGCTGCCTCTCATCGCCAGTGCGATCGAGTCAATGCACGGGGCGCGCTTCTTCACAAAATTGGATCTCAGGAGCGCTTACGACCTGGTGCGTATCCGGGAGGGGGACGAGTGGAAGACGGCATTTAGTACCACCTCAGGGAACTATGAGAACCTCGTCATGCCGTACGGGTTGATGAATGATCCATCAGTCTTCCAATCCTTTGTTGACGAGATTTTTCGGGACCTGCACGGGCAGGGTGTAGTGGTGTATATTGACGACATACTGATATACTCCGCTACACGTGCCGAGCATGTGTTCCTGGTGCGCAGGGTGCATGGTCGACTGTTGGAGCATGACCTGTACGTCAAGGCTGAGAAATGTCTGTTCTTCCAACAGTCCGTCTCCTTCCTAGGGTACCGCATTTCCACTTCAGGGGTGGAGATGGAAAGTGACCGCATTTCAGCCGTGCGTAATTGGCCGACTCCCACCACGATAAAGGAAGTGCAGCGGTTTCTAGGGTTTGCCATCTACTACCGGAGGTTTATCCTGGGTTTTCGTCAGGCAGCAGCTCCCATTACCTCACTGCTGAAGGGGGGACCGGTGCGGCTGCAGTGGCGGACAGGGATTTTGGTCACCTGAATCAAATCAAATTTATTTATATAGCCCTTCTTACATCAGCTGATATCTCAAAGTGCTGTACAGAAACCCAGCCTAAAACCCCAAACAGCAAGCAATGCAGGTGTCGAAGCACGGTGACTAGGAAAAACTCCCTAGAAAGGCCAAAACCTAGGAAGAAACCTAGAGAGGAACCAGGCTATGAGGGGTGGCCAGTCCTCTTCTGGCTGTGCCGGGTGGAGATTATAACAGAACATGGCCAAGATGTTCAAATGTTCATAAATGACCAGCATGGTTAATTAATAATAATCACAGTAGTTGTCGAGGGTGCAGCTAGTCAGCACCTCAGGAGTAAATGTCAGTTGGCTTTTCATAGCCGATCATTAAGAGTATCTCTACCGCTCCTGCTGTCTCCAGAGAGTTGAAAACAGCAGGTCTGGGACAGGTAGCACGTCCGGTGAACAGGTCAGGGTTCCATAGCTGCAGGCAGAACAGTTGAAACTGGAGCAGCAGCACGGCCAGGTGGACTGGGTACAGCAAGGAGTCATCATGCCAGGTAGTCGTGAGGCATGGTCCTAGGGCTCAGGTCCTCCGAGAGAGAGAGAGAGAGAGAGAGAGAGAGAGAGAGAGAGAGAGAGAGAGAGAGAGAGAGAGAGAGAGAGAGAGAGAGAGAGAGAGAGAGAGAGAGAGAGAGAGAGAGAGAGAGAGAGAGAGAGAGAGAGAGAGAGAGAGAGAGAGAGAGAGAGACAAAGAGAGAATTAGAGAGAGCATACTTAAATTCACACAGGACACCGGATAAGACAGGAGAAGTACTCCAGATATAACAAACTGACCCTAGCCCCCCGACACATAAACTACTGCAGAATAAATACTGGAGGCTGAGACAGGAGGGGTCAGGAGACACTGTGGCCCCATCCGATGATACCCCCGGACAGGGCCAAACAGGAAGGATATAACCCCACCCACTTTGCCAAAGCACAGCCCCCACACCACTAGAGGGATTTCTTCAACCATCAACTTACTATCCTGAGACAAGGCCGAGTATAGCCCACAAAGATCTCCGCCACGGCACAACCCAAGGGGGGGCGCCAAACCAGACAGGAAGACCACGTCAGTGACTCAACCCACTCAAGTGACGCACCCCTCCTAGGGACGGCATGAAAGAGCACCAGTAAGCCAGTGACTCAGCCCCTGTAATAGGGTTAGAGGCAGAGAATCCCAGTGGAGAGAGGGGAACCGGCCAGGCAGAGACAGCAAGGGCGGTTCGTTGCTCCAGAGCCTTTCCGTTCACCTTCACACTCCTGGGCCAGACTACACTCAATCATATGACCCACTGAAGAGATGAGTCTTCAGTAAAGACATAAAAGTTGAGACCGAGTCTGCGTCTCTCACATGGGTAGGCAGACCATTCCATAAAAATGGAGCTCTATAGGAGAAAGCCCTGCCTCCAGCTGTTTGCTTAGAAATTCTAGGGACAATTAGGAGGCCTGCGTCTTGTGACCGTAGCGTACGTGTAGGTATGTACGGCAGGACCAACTCGGAAAGATAGGTAGGAGCAAGCCCATGTAATGCTTTGTAGGTTAGCAGTAAAACCTTGAAATCAGCCCTTGCCTTAACAGGAAGCCATTGTAGGGAGGCTAGCACTGGAGTAATATGATCAGATTGTTTGGTTCTAGTCAGGATTCAAGCAGACGTATTTAGCACTAACTGAAGTTTATTTAGTGCTTTATCTGGGTAGCCGGAAAGTAGAGCATTGCAGTAGTCTAACCTAGAAGTAACAAAAGCATTAATTTTTCTGCATAATTTTTGGACAGAAAGTTTCTGATTTTTGCAATGTTACGTAGATGGAAAAAAGCTGTCCTTGAAACAGTCTTGATATGTTCGTCAAAAGAGAGATCAGGGTCCAGAGTAACGCAGAGGTCCTTCCCAGTATTATTTGAGACGACTTTACAACCATCAAGATTAATTGTCAGATTCAATAGAAGATCTCTTTGTTTCTTGGGACCTAGAACAAGCATCTCTGTTTTGTCCGAGTTTAAAAGTAGAAGGTTTGCAGCCATCCACTTCCTTATGTCTGAAACACAGGCTACGAGCGAGGGCAATTTTGGGGCTTCACCATGTTTCATTGAAATGTACAGCTGTGTGTCATCCGCATAGCAGTGAAAGTTAACTAATTACTAATAATTAATTATGTTTTCGAATGACATCCCCAAGAGGTAAAATATATAGTAAAAACAATAGCGGTCCTAAAACGGAACCTTGAGGAACACCGAAATGTACAGTTGATTTGTCAGAGGACAAACCATTCACAGAGACAAACTGATATCTTTCCGACAGATAAGATCTAAACCAGGCCAGAACTTGTCCGTGTAGACCAATTTGGGTTTCCAATCTCTCCAAAAGAATGTGGTGATCGATGGTATCAAAGGCAGCACTAAGGTCTAGGAGCACAAGGACAGATGCAGAGCCTCGGTCTGACGCCAATTAAAGGTCATTTACCACCTTCACAAGTGCAGTCTCAGTGCTATGATGGGGTCTAAAACCAGACTGAAGCATTTCGTATACATTGTTTGTCTTCAGGAAGGCAGTGAGTTGATGCGCAACAGCTTTTTCTACAATTTTTGAGAGGAATGGAAGATTCGATATAGGCCGAAGGCTCTGTTTACCTCGGCTCCTGTGCTGGCTCATCCGGATCCCTCTTTGGCGTTCATAGTGGAGTTGGATGCGTCCGAGGCTGGGATAGGAGCCGCACTCAGGCACACCACCAAAGCTCTGTCCCTGTGCTTTCTTTTCGAGGAACCTCAACCCGGCGGAGCGAAACTATGATGTGGGGAACCGGGAGCTGTTGGTTGTTGACAAGGCTCTGAAGGCGTGGAGACATTGGCTTGAGGGGGCTAAACACCCTTTTCTCATCTGGACTGACCACCGCAATCTGGAGTACATCCGGGTGGTGAGGAGACTGAACCCTCGCCAGGCAAGGTGGGCCATGTTCTTTACCCGTTTTGTTTTCACTCTGTCCTACAGACCAGGTTCCCAGAACGCTAAGGCAGACGCATTGTCCCGGATGTATGACACAGAGGAGCGGTCCATGGATCACACTCCCATACTTCCGGCCTCTTGCCTGGTGGCACCGGTGGTGTGGGAGGTGGACGCGGACATCGAGCGGGCGTTACGCACAGAGCCCACTTCCCCCCAGTGTGGAGCTGGGCGCATGTACGTTCCGTCTGCTGTCCGCAACCGTTTGATCTATTGGGCCCACACGTCACCCTCCTCTGGTCATCCTGGCATCGGTCGGACGGTGCGTTGCCTTAGTGGGAAGTAATGGTGGTCCACCTTGGTCAAGGACGTGAGGTTTTGGGTTTCCTCCTGCTCGGTGTGCGCCCAGTGCAAGGCTCCCAGGCACCTGCCCAGAGGGAAGTTACAACCCCTACCCGTTCCACAACGGCCGTGGTTGCACCTATTGGTGGACTTCCTGACTGATCTTCCTCCCTCACAGGGCAACACCACGATCCTGGTCATGGTGGATCGGTTTTCTAAGTCCTGCCGTCTCCTCCCTTTGCCCGTTCTCCCTACGGCCCTACAGACTGCGGAGGCCCTGTTCACACACGTCTTCCGGCACTACAGGGTGCCTGAGGACATAGTTTCTGATCGGGGTCCCCAGTTCAGGTCCAGGGTCTGGAGAGTGTTCATGGAACGTCTGGGGTTCTCGGTCAGCCTCACCTCAGGTTTTCACCTGTAACGGACAGGTGGAGAGAGTTAACCAGGATGTGGGTAGGTTTCTGCGGTCATATTGCCAGGACCAGCCGGGGGAGTGGGCGGCGTTCATCCCCTGGGCAGAGATGGCCCAAAACTCACTCCGCCACTCCTCCACTAACCTCTCTCCTTTCCAGTGCGTACTGGGGTATCAGCCGGTTCTGGCACCTTGGCATCAGAGCCAGATCGAAGCTCCTGCGGTGGACGAATGGTTTAAGCGCTCAGAGGAGACCTGGGACGCCGCACATGTGCACCTACAACGGGCTGTGAGGCGGCAAAAGGCGAGCACCGACTGCCACCGCAGCGAGGACCGGGTCTGGCTCTCGACCCGAAACCTGCCCCTCCGCCTGCCCTGCCGGAAGCTGGGCCCGCAGTTTGTGGGGCCATTCAAAGTCCTGAGGAGACTGAATGAGGTATGCTACAGGTTACAGCTTCCTCCAGATTACCGTATTAATCCCTCGTTCCATGTGTCTCGCCTCAGGTCGGTGGTGGCTGGTCCACTCCAGGAGTCTGAGGTGCGGGAGGTTCCTCTGCCCCCACTGGACATCGAGGGGGCCCCGGCGTATGCTGTTCGAGCCATCCTGGACTCGAGACGTCGGGCGAGGGGCCTTCAATACCTCGTGGAGTGGGAGGGGTACGGTCCGGAGGAGAGATGCTGGGTGCCGGTGGAGGACGTCTTGGACCCTTCGTTGCAGCGGGAGTTCCACCGTCTCCATCCGGATCGCCCTGCCCCTCGTCCTCCGGGTCGTCCCCGAGGTCGGTGTCAAGGGGGGTACTGTCACGACTTCATCCGAAGTCGGACCCTCTCCTTGTTCGGGCGGCGTTCTGCGGTCGACGTCACCGGCTTTCTAGTCACCGCCGATCCACTGCGTTACAGGGGGATGAATGAGCCAATTGGACGCTGGGGATGATTAGATGGCCATGAGGGCCAGATTGGAAATTTAGCCAGAACACTGGGTTAACACCCCTACTCTTACGATAAGTGCCATCGGATCTTTAGTGACCACAGAGAGTCAGGATACCCATTTAATATCCGATCCGAAAGACGGCACCCTACACAGGGCAATGTCCCCAATCACTGTCCTGGGGCAAATATTTTAAGTCAGAAGGAATAATGTGAATATTAGTTTCAACAGCCCTAGAAATCCTCATGTAAATCACAAAAACAACAAACAAAAATTATTGGAAATGGTCAAACACCATTACAGTAAATTTCTCCAGAGTATAACATCCAATGAGCTTTTTAATATGCCCACTTGAGAGGAAAGAGTTCTCTACACCCGTTTCCACTTTTAGAGTCCTTAAGGATCAGTAAGTAAGTCCACACTGACAACACAGCTATCATTCCATAGTATCTCCAGGCCCGAATACAATATCATTGGCAGAGATCCTCCGAGCCAACTCTCATTAAATGTTCATTCCCAGCATGTTGTAATGATTCCCTTAAATGAAAATCTTCTCATTGATAATTTAGAGGACACTAATGCCTTTCTGGCTCCTGCAAATCAGATAGAAATCTGAATTCTTTAATATTTCATTATTTTCTGTTCAAGTTATTGATGTGATTGGATTTTAATGATGATCCTCCTTTCTGCACACCTGTAAATAGTTCCTGTGGAGCTTGTTTTACTTTGTGTGAAGTGAGTGAATAGATCAACCTATCTCAACATCATCATTAAGTCTACATGTACCAAATCCATAGAGAGATCACCTAAATCATACACTGATGTCAATGGGAGATTTGCAAAGAAAGTTCCGTTACTGTGACGTTCACGTGCTGTCAGAGTTATGGGAAGTTCCGAGTTCTGACTGGGAAGTTGCACTTGAACGACCCTTCAAGTCGCAGTTACAAATGGGAAACTCAGAGAAAATGTTATTACCTGAGTTGGGACGTTTCACCACTGACATGTCGTTTCAACCAAAGGATGAGGGTGACAATTACAAACTTATCAATGTGGATAATGTAGCTAGTTTGACCATATTGTCAATGTTAAAGAGTAACTGAATGCACCGATTCCACGTGTTTCTCTGTTGCTCATTAACAAGATTTCAGTCTTGGTGGTGTGGTTCGATGTGGCAGTTACGGACGTTTGTTTCCCATGAGACACCATTGGAACGAAGACAGTATAACTTGCTCAAAATAGGTTCTGACGAGAGTGAGTAGGCCTACAGCTATGACCGGAAGTGACGTTTTTGTAGCTGGTTAAGATAATTAACATGGTAGGTTAAAAAGTCACTTTTGATCGTAGCTATACTCTAGTAACAACCCTCAAAATAGAACGAATCTAAGTTAAAATGAATTACTGATTTCTTTAGTTGACATTTTTGCGAGGTGGTTTTATTCACGCAGTTGTATATCTAGCTAAGCTGTTTGGTGCAGTATTTCTCAAGTAAAAAAAAATGCAAATTTGGATCCGCTGCACTGCTGGGCAGGTATCTCTCACTGTCTGTGTTCTGCGTGCAATCACTGCAGCTTGTGTATCCCCCTGTGTTAGTGAAGTCAACAAGTCAACACTGTCAAAATCAAAAACCAACCCTCACAAACTCCATTTTGGACTGACTTTATGACCAAAATTCTCCTATTTACACGTTGTAGTCAATTTTGACACCAGAATAAATGTTTCAGTTGCGCTTTAAGCAAGCTAGCTTTAATATTAGCAAGGTTATTATATTATCTAAAATCTTATTGGTTGAAGAATTGTTCCGACTTCAAAAGCACTTGAACACAATCATGTCGGACTATAAGGGCACAAGGCGAGACCCAGATGCAGACACAGGAGGCAGATGGTTTGAGTCTCTGATATTTATTATAATAAAAAGGGGAGGCAAGAGAATGGCCATGGACAGGCATAAGATCAAAACCAGGTCAGAGTCCAGGAGGTACAGAGTGGCAGGCAGGCTCGAGGTCAGGGCAGGCAAAATGATCAGGCAGGTAGGTTCAGAGTCCACACAGGCAAGGGTCACAACCGGGAGGACTAGCAGAAGCAGAGAGAAGGGAAAAAAGCAGGAGAATGGGGGAAAACCCACACTGGTTGACTTGACAAACTGACAAAAAAAACAAGCAGGGAACACAGGAATAAGTACCCAGGGACTAATGAGGAAAACAGGTGACACCTGGAGGTGGGTGGAGACAATGACAAAGACAGGTGAAACAGATCAGAGTGTGACACGGACTTACGACTTCCCTATGGGGAAGTATCCCACTTCCGACAAGCACATGAATGCCCCATAAGTAGGCTATCGGATTCAGCCTTATATGACTCATTCAAGTTATTACCTGTTCAATAAAACACTTTCAGAACAATCAAAAGATTATGAAAATAAGTACCATTGCTTATTGAAAATGCAGATGCAAATAATATAATCGAAAATATCACACTGCATATTATATGGTGTGGCGTAAAGGGAGGAAAGAATAGTCAGAGGAATGTGTTAATGATTATGCTTCAAATTAAATTACATGCACTTTTGCAATAGCTCTATAAAAGATGATTGGACAGAATTGGACAGAATTTCTGTGTGGTGGAGAATCAAGTCTTGAAGAATATAATGCTATATGAATTACAATCTGTAAACTAAATAATCTGCAGAACCTTAAACTTCCCTCTGTACTTAGTAATGAAATATACTGAATGAGGTAGAATGCCAGTTTGTTTAAGAATATGGTGCCAACATGGAGCTAAGTCTCTATTGGATGAAGTATTACCTTATACTGGACAGTGTTTTCAATCATTTGAAATGCTAACTAATATGGACCTAGGGACCATATGAGAGAATAGAATTGATAATATTGTGCAAATACTGTACTTTGTAGGAATACATTAAATGTTAGTACAGTATACACACTGTACAGTATAGGTCGGAAATCCATAATACTACATATTTGATTATGTAACAGCCTAACTGTCAGAGTTTATCCTCCATTCTCATATTGTCTAGACTAGAGCATCTGTCTCTGTGTTGATTTATTGAAGTTACAACAGATGACACCTACTTTACCCCTGCTTGACAGATCTAAAGACATTGTAAGTTACTGTCATGTTTGTCTCCAGAAAATATCAACATTGACAGTGAAAAAAGGCTCCCTGTAATGAATATGGATGTGTTTCATAAAGGACTCTGGGAATCTTGCAAAACAGACTCATTAGCTCCCACAGAAGTTAATTTTTCTCAAGATGCAGTGGAGAGCTCCATCACATGTCCCTAGCCATTACTCTGGAATGTCTGCTGTGTTCTCTATGCCAACTAGGAGGTGGGAATCATTGTCTGTGTATAGGCTTATCACTCACATGGCTTCAGTGGCCACTTTGACACGGATGAGCAGACATGAGCAGATGCCAACCGGAAAAAAGTAAAGTGTGTGTGTGTGTTTAGTGTATTTCAGGCATCAAATAACAACTGTACACATTAAACCTACACCTCATGCAGGTAGTACTGTTATAAATGACACAAGTTGTGGATTTAATTGTATCATGCAAGGTGGGAGGTCTGAATCTGGGATTTAATACAGAAGAGTTACACACACTGAGGTCACAGTAGGCTCCACTGTTAGTGATGTCACTGTATGTTTATGTTTATGTCGTCATTATCGAGTGCTTGCTACAGTATGTGTGCCTGTTTGTGCTTCCCAGTAACATTTGACCATATGGTCCATGACATCTCCGTGCTGGGTTGTGGAAGGGGATGGATTCCTCATGGCCAGGATGATGCAGAGCTCTCTGGGGTTAGCAAGCGAAGCTACTGTCAGAGAAACAGAGAAGAGAGAGGAAATGACGAGAACGTACTAGATAAAGTGAAGATCACTGAACAGTATGTTGGTATGATGATGGATCACACCATACGCGGCTCATATGGATGCACTTTGCGATACACTGAATAAGAAGTACTCTATTGTCACTATCTATGCATACTGGGTTGCTTAAATGGCTTGTTAAAGCCTGTAAATTCAGGCAAATGGATAAAGAGGTATACCAGTCCTAACTGGTCCCTCTTCAGCTATAGAGCATTCAAATCCAGCAGAGAAATCAGCAACTCTCTCTACCTGATGAGCTATTCAGTCACCTCCTACAGTCTAAGTGCATTGTGCCACTGTGCTAATGCCCACTTACTCCTCAGTTAGACAACTAAAGCAAATGAAACCTGGAGCCATTCTATTACACCTGTAACCAGACAGACACAGATACTGTGCAAGAAACCTTCCATCCCGCTAACATGCATTAAGAAACGTTATTCCAATCTTTTATTGTTCAAATGTCCTTGAATTGAATTGGTTTAAATCAGTACTTTGGTTAGGAAAAGATGAAAGATAAATTAAATAGCGATTTAACTATTCAATTTTAAAATCACTTGATTTTTTAAAATGAATCGTTCATAGCGGTCCTGTTCTGTACAAGTTCACAATTTATAATAAGTAGGGTTAGTATAAGAGTAGGAGATCTAAGTGACCTGTGCTAGGTGGATGTTTTTACTGATCGTCTGTCTGAGAGCCAGAGCTATTGACCCTGTGACCTCAACATTCACTTACCGTACAGTGTCTTTCTGCTGATGCCCAAGGGGATACGTGGAGGGAAGGTGGGGCATGGCGTGTCAGTAAATAAACATGCCACTCAGTCAGACAGAGAGTGTGTTGTTGACAGCTGGTGAGTGCTAGGTTGTGTTCAGGGCAGCTCTAGTGTGACAGCAGAACACACCATCTGTCATACAGAAGTGAGGAGGCATGTGGTTAGGGGCTATGAACTCTCTTCTGTCTCCCCAGGTGTGATGAAAAACAGTCATGAACTGAAGTAAGAGGAAGTGAGGATGATATATAAAAAGACCAGAGGTCTTGTTTCTCACTTTACTGTACGTGACCAGAGAGACAAGGTAACATCTACAAACTAACTTTCTCTAGGCTAGACTGGGTGGGGAGGTATAGGCTAGGTCCATTATTTTATGTTTTCTTAACGCTTGTTTCACTGCACAGTTGTGTAACCTTTTTTTATTCTATCAGTCAACTTTGAAGGACCGCACCCCCCACCTTCCCGTACCTCATTGGATCATTAAACTTATTTAATGAGTTCTAAGATGTAATTGCACTCGTTCCTTTATGTAGTGGGTAAAGAGCTCTCCGGCTTTTTGGATGTGAAGGGCGGCCTATAAAGGCAGTCCATTATTATTGTTATAACTCAGACAGGGCCCGTGCCATCGGCTACAAAGGTAAGACACAAGTCATTAAATCTAAATGAAGCAATATTTCCGTTGAGCGCATGAAGGGCTCTTGCTGTGGTAGATTGATGTTGCAGCATTAACCCGGCTCTCTGTTGCCTCTTTCAGTCGAGGGTGGATAGAGTAAACTTGTAGAGCTTTCATACTAAAGAAAAAGGGCCTTGTAAATTAGTATTCCACTGAAGAAGGAAGATACAGTAAGAGGGGGAAACCTTTACTTTTGGCCCACAGCAGATGTTGTCTTTTGACCCATTATCCTCTATCTCCTCTAGGCTTAAAACAATGAGGCCACTTATTAGTCTTCTCTCATAGTAGAGAAAGAGAGTGACCTTGTATATTTTATATGGTCAGAGATTAGCCCCTGTCCCGTCCTTATTGTAGACCGTTTAAAATTCTATGTTGTCGGGTCAGCATTGCTCTCAGCACAGTACCATCGATCCGACTATTGATTGGTCTGTTATTGATTGGAGGGAGGTGTTCAACCAGCTGCTTTGATGTGTGTTTTAAATTTCCCTCCATCCGTCGGGTCACACAACACTGTTATCGTCATATAAACAGCTTCCTCATCATCCGTGTCAATTCATTCCAAAAGACTGCAGCAAACTGGGACTACCTAGCAGGCAAAGCTGGTTGCAATGACTTCAACCACAGACCAAGAAAGAGTAGAACAGACATCCTTATTTAAGTCAATAATGCCACAATGGGTGGCTACAACTCATTGTGCTGGCTGGGTACTTTTGTTTTAGACTGGTTGAGTTGGTACTGCCTCTACACTTTGTAGAGGTGTGTGATTTGTGACAGACGTAGTAAACAGCACTGAGTAAGACCTCATAGTTGAATGGTGTTTAAATGGTTCATGTCATAAACCTGCTGATGGGGCAGAAGCTGTCTTCATCTGTTGTGGTGCACGGAAATTATGTAATTTTTACAACTCTTCTCTTTTATGTGACATCATATACTTACTATATTTCATGGGATGACACTGTGGCACATTTCCTGAAATATTAATGATCTGACTACTTTTATGGCATGGCATGGCACGCCACTTAGTTTGACGAAGTTGGGTCTCCAATTTTAATTAGATTTATAATAATAATAATGCCCAGCATATCATGTGGATCATGGGCAAAGACATCCATCACCAGACAATGCTTTGTTATTGGTTGGTTAAGAATGCAAGTGGCATCACTGTTGTGTATCTAAACATCTTATTTATTTGACATAATGACCTTCAGTCCGAATGCATGCGTTTTGAGAAGTCCTCATCTCAGGCCAGACATTTTATATAAAAAGCCTGTGCAGTATAAATGATGTCTGTGGGAAATGAGATCAGATTGCTTTCTAAGGAGCACTTACTGTATGTGCAAACAGTCCTCAGTGTGCTAAGATCTTAGCCCTATGTGGCCAGATAAACCACTTCACATCTACAACTCCACATCTCTAGGAAATGAAAATGTAATGTTATATGGCTTCAAAACCTCAGGGCTATAAACACAGGATACAGAGGCTCAGAGTATCATATAGTACATACATACCATCTTAACATTAATATTTCATTAATGGAAGAAAAAAAAGTCATATTTTTCACAAGAAAACATTGCAGCCTTCTTGAAATACTCACCTTTCAAAGACAATGCTTTTTACCAAAACATACATCAGGTACTGCCTTGACAAAATAGTTTTACTAGATTTATGGACAGAGAAATTATCCAGACCAACCCTGACACTTCTGAATATCTGAACTCATTGGTCTCTCTTCAAACAGGAGTAAAATCAGAGGCATCCCAACAGATCTGAGGCCAGTCTTTATCAATATCCCATTGAGAGTGTTCATTTAGCCTTGAATAGAAGTTAATAGAAATAAAATGTACTGGCTTTAGCCACTGGAGGCCTTCACTTTTGATATGCACTTTTTTCCTCAGCAGATAACAGATGAAAACCACTTAAAACATCATTACGGAAAGGAGATGCTGCTTTTTGTTCTTTTTGTTCTCTGTCACTAATTTGTCTGCCTTTGTGCTGGACAAGTTATTACAGGAATCATCATTGTAAATTATGAGCACAAAGCAGCACGGTTGCTGTAATTCTTGTCTACTGTGGGCTATAACCAATGTCATCAGTTTTTGAGAGCTCACAGGATTCCAAAGAGCAGATAGAGGCTGCTCACTGCGCATCTGATCAAAATCCCATTTTGGTTGGTATTTGACTGATTTGTCAAGAAACATGAAAGCAAAGATTTGGGCACTGCCCAATATGCTGATTACTTAGGTCTTATGTTGGTGCTGAATGGACAGCTAAGCTACATTTTTTGTTGGCCATACTTTATCCCTTACCCAACATTTTCTAAATATGACTTTTAAAGTGTCTGAAAACTTCACCCTAAAGGAAACACAATACCATGGAACAGTGCCTGGTAATAAGATACTGTATACTTGAAACTCTTCTCTTGCAGAGTTCTGACCTTACAGTTCACACCACTCAGACAGACATATATATATATATAGATAGATAGACAGACAGTAGTCTGGATGCTCTGTTCTGTTGACTCCTGGGGGCTGTGTGTGGAGGCTGCAGGAGCACAGTGATGTGGGAGTCGTTCTTTATCTCTCCCTTCCCTCCCTGTCCGGTGGACGTCTCTCTGATCTCTCTCTATCCATCTACCTGGGCCTGCAGCTAGCTATATATCTGTGTCACTGGGGCTTCGGCTGCTGCTGGAATGGAGCAACACAGAAAAAGCTGCATCAGAAGACCCAGAAGAGAGAAAATATGGCAGAATAGAGAAAAACATTAAAAATAACACAGAGCAGTACCTTAGTAATGGAAACAGGCTCTGCATGTCTGAATTATTTTGCTTTCTAATACGAATTAATTCTGTTTTATTTGTGATCCTATTATTGGTTCATGGCATGCACTGTTTCATAACAAACAGAATGCATGTGTTTAAACTGTCCAGAATGTGAGGAATAGCGGAGTGAGTCAGTGAGTGAAAGAGAATCAGAGAGGAGTGCCTGTGGAGGGTGGAGGAAGAGTACATATGAACGCTGCTTGCGCCTCATTGGCCTTGACAATGAGTCTGAAACCTCATGGACACGTACAGACTGAATAAAAAGACGTCGGCTCATAAGGAGGAGACGGGAGCTGAGCAAATGGAAGATAATTACACCTATCGAGAGCAATGTCCTTATGTCCTTATGCCTTCTGCCAAAATAATGAAATAAAATGTGTCTCCACCAGCCAAGTTGGGCAGAGTGGGAAATCCATACCCGCCCACTGTAGAAGAATGGGATCATGTTAGCATTGAATCCTCATTCAGAAATCAAAATAGGTTACGGCAGACTGCTTTCCTTTCTTCCATTATCTGAGAGCCACGTGATTGTTGACTGGTACTGTATCTGGCTTCATAGATGGTCCATTGTTGTTGATGGTGCAGAGTGGGGGTTCTTCAGGATATGTTGGTCTGGTAACCTACAGCAGCTCAATTCTTATTTGTTTCAAATAGAGCAGCTCACTCAATACCTGCTTTGAAGGAGTATTGATCTTTTGAGAGCACTCTCCATTTCAAATGTATTCTCCTGTCTCATTTAACCATCCATCCACAGAATGTTCCGCACCCATGCTGAACAAGTCTGTCTTCCTCTATCTCTATGTCCCACTCTGTGTTTCTCTCTGTTTATCTATGGGCACACTTTTTCTTCCTGTTCTGTCCCAGCTTTCTATCTGATAAACCTAACCTTGACAAGTCTAAAGCGGTGACAGTTTGTGGGGGATATGTAGCTGAACAGTTACTTCGTATTCATTAGCGATATAAAACCAGTAGGTGCCTCTTCAACTAACTAGAGCAAAATAAGCTGCCAACGAGAGGCTGGCATCGCAGCGTTCAATGTTCCGCCCCAGGGTCAGTCTCCCAGCTCATAGCCCTCTGTGCCCTCTCTCTGTGCAGGTAGATATGAGAGTTTCAAGGCAGAGAACAGGGAGGAAGAACTGTAACACCTCTCAAAGGTAGCCTGAGGACATTGCAATAGTTGCTTCCAGCAGATTCATACTGCTCAGAAAATTCTTCATACTGTAAATGCTAAATAAATGTTTTTCATTCGCTCTGCTAATTCCTTATTCCCTCTCTTCCTCTGAGTGATTAGCATTTTCTTCCATTTCTTTCCCTCCCGCGCTGTAGACTACTTGCACAAAGAGCAGATTTTCTTTTTGTTATAATGTCGCTCGCCAATATCTCCCTTTTCATTTATTTTCTTTCAAAAGAGACAGTGGTTGTTCCTTTTGCTCAAATAAGTGATAGAGAGCTGGATATCCCTAGGCAACGCCTTTGAATGACTGATAGATCTGTGGGGTGAGGGTAGAGAGTTATGAGAGATATGTCGTCTCACATGCAAAGCAGCATATTCTACATGCCTTGTAGGTACACAGGGCGGGAGGAGGGACACCCTGAAACGACAAGGCCTACTGCTAGTCCATTACTCAGGAGACTTGCTGTTTTAATTTACTACAGGCTCTGAGAAGACAGCTAGGACGAAGGACCCGACCAGGGGGCTATGGTCATCCATATGCAACAGAGGCTTTGCCTAGCTGCTGCTTTCTACTATTTATTCTGTCTTACAAACTTTCATTATCCTCAGGGATATCAGAAACCACTTCAAGAGAAAGATGGAAAGAGGGACACAATAATTATTGTGAGGCAATGTTTTAATGTTCTGTTTTTGGTAGTTGCTGGGATTTAATGCAAAATTGTTGTGAGTGGATTGTAGGCAGTCAATATTTATTGGGATATGACTGAGAAGCAATGATGGTAATATTGAGGAAAAGTTGATTGTAAACATGTAGGCTAATTATGTGTTTTTATTTGCTTGCCAACATGCTAATTAGAAGCCAATCTGAGCAATCAGTGAGGTTAGGGGTAATTCTTTCCTGATTACTGTGCCACTCAGAGGTGTCAGTTGTGGAATAAACAAAACCTGATTGAAATTACACCCTACCTTCTATCCAATTAGAAATTCAGAAACAATTTACCTTTGTCGCTGATGTCTTTGTCTGTATTGATCCAATAACAAAATCATGTGCTGCACATACAGTAAAGGAGACTACCCACTAGGCACACCATGTCATTTCAATGTGGATAATTGAGTAATATTTGGTTGAGACAATCAATGAGATTACAACCTACATGGAGTGTACAAAACATTAAGAACACCTTCCTAATATTGAGTTGCATCCCATTTGCCCCTCAGAACAGCCTCAATTCATCGGGGCATAGACTACAAGGTGTCGAAAGCGTTCCATAGGGATGCTTGACTATGTTGACTCCAATGCTTCCCAAAGTTGTGTCAAGTTGGCTGGATATCCTTTGGGTGGTGGAACATTCTTGATACACATGGGAAACTGTTGAGCGTGAAAAACCTAGCAGTGTTGTACAGTAGTTCTTGACACACTCAAACCGGTGCACCTGGCACCTACCACCATATTCCATTTTAAGTCACTTAAATCTTTTGTCTTGCCCATTTAGCCTCTGAATGGCACACACACAATCCATGTCTTAATTGACTTAATTCTTAAAAAGCCTTCTTTAACCTTTCTCCTCCCCTTCATCTACACTGATTGAAGTGGATTTAACAGGTGACATCAATAAGGGATCATAGGTTTATCCTGGATTCACCTGGTCAGTCTACAGTATGTCATGGCAAGAAGAGGTGCTTCTAATGTTTTGTACACTCAGTGTATATCCACCCACTCAAAAAGACAGCCAAAAGTAACCATCTAAAAGCACAACAAAATTCCAATGGAAAAACCATGTCTGATTTTTGGTTTATTTATGTAACAGATTATTGTGTTATCACTGTGTGTTTCATCTAATAGCAGAACCAAATGACCTGGATTGCAGTTGAAATTACATTAAAAGTAGGCCTACATGGTGCAAGTGATCAATGCCATTCCAGGTTCTGTACAGATTATTACAGGAATTGTGAATATCTCCACAGACCTGCGATGACCTATGCATGCTATCTTGAACATGCACGCTTTATATGATTACATAAGAAGAAATGTATAGTTACAGAAACCTCAAAATGTGACCACTCTGATACGCTATACTGTATCACAAAAGTTAAATTGAATTGTGTTTGGTTGTCAATGCAACCAAATCTCAACATTTAAAGGATATGTATCTTCTGCTTGGATAGTTCCATCTGTACCACTTACTTAGTCTGGCTTTAATTTCAGTTTGTTTATAAATTTGTAATTGTTGGATTCATATGTCTCAACCAAAAATCTACTTTAAAGAATAGGTCTAAATCAAATCAAATAAACTTTTAATGCACTTAAAAAAAATTGATTTGATTTAGTAATATTATTTAAATTAGATTTTTATTTGAGATGGAGACGTGAATCCAACATAACAATTGTTAATTTGTCGACAAACTGGAATTAAAGCCAGACTAAATCAGTGGCACAGATGGAACTATACAAGCAGAAGATACAGTACATCTCCTCCAAAAGTTGATATTTGGTTACTTTGACAACCAAACACAATTCAATATCACAAAATATAATTAAATCAGAAATCAACCAGAGCTTGAAAACCTAGGCCTCTTACTTGTCTTTCACTGCCATTTCCCAAAAGCCTATTTGTATTGTCTATTTAAGAAATAATGCACGAGGGGGAGTGGTATAATATACCACGGCTAAGGGCTGTTCATATGCACGACGCATCTTTAAAGACAAGTAAACTGAATTTAGACTACCAAACTACAAATGCCTATTTAGACCCAATCACCATCTCTAAGTTACTAAATATAGTCCAGTTTGTAACACTCTCTATGAAATGGGCTTTTGAATTGTGTCTAATTGAATGTAGTGATCTTTGATTGATGATTGATGTAAGTCCATTTTAAAGTGGGTAAAATTCATTAAAATGTTGATGACAATATTATGATAAATTAAAGAAAATATACATTTACAGCACGTTTTTGACATTTTTATGTTAACTTTTTGAAAATTCTAATATTAATTGGCCAAAATACCAACAAATCACTAAATTGATATAGGTAGATGCAAAAATGTATTTTCAGCCTGTGGTGCCTGGCCTTAAGTGGCTATCTCAACACTCCCTCTCACAATAGCACATTGGTAATAGCCAGTGACAAATATCATAGCTAAGCAGAGCTAGGCTTTAAACCCCTGGATGGGAGACCAAAGTGTAGCTGTAGATATTCTCCAGTAGAAGGTGCTGCCCAGCCTATTGTTTTTTTCTTCTTCTGATAGTGGATATAACATTGAAGATCTGACATTGTTTTAAAGGTACAAATTCAACATATTTTATACAAGGATTGTCTATGTTGAAATTTGGTTACCATGATGACATAACCCTGTGGTTGAAATTTCACCCTCAAAACAACATTTTACGTTGATTACTTTTTTCAGATCCAATATACTATATCTTCCACGTAGATTACACGTGACAATAAGTTGACATATTATGTTGAAAGAATGTTGATTCAACCAGTTTTAGGCATTGCAGCTTTTAAATGCAATTAGCAGCGTTTACCATGAATGGGAGCTCCGCGAATTCGGGAACATTCCCTTTAAAAGCCACAATGCCTATAAACCGCTATCAAATTTAATTCCGGCCTAACTCTTGATTGAAAGTTTATGCCTCATGAAAATGGTGGCTTAAGTAGGCTACTCATGATCCCTCACATACTGTGTATGTATTGATAAGACATCGTTAAAGTAATTGTGTTATTGTGTGCTATCCTCCATGATTTTACTCATGTTCATGTCTGTCTTGTTTTTAAAATTGTCAAATTAGTAAACTAAACTATATGCAGATATAGGCAGGGGTAAAAGTGACTGGGCAGCAGGATAAATAATAATAATAATAGTAGCAGCAGCATACAGTATTTAGGTGAATGTGTGTGTGCCTGCATGTATGATGGTGTGTGTGTTGTGTAAGTGTGTGTGTGTGTGTGTGTGTGTGTGTGTGTGTGTGTGTGTGTGTGTGTGTGTGTGTGTGTGTGTGTGTGTGTGTGTGTGTGTGTGTGTGTGTGTGTGTGTGTGTGTGTGTGTGTGTGTGTGTGTGTGTGTGTGTGTGTGTGTGTGAGAGAGAGAATGTCAGTATATGGGCTGTATTCAATCAGATCCGCTTTAGGTGACATCCACATAGAGGTTGTTTTGTTGGTGTCGGAGGTGGAACTGAGTTACAGCTGTCAAATCCACAAGCAGCTCCTGGCACCATACCTAAAGGACACATTACCATTGGCTGCACGGAGTCACATTAAGATAAATCCCATGTTTACAAGTTCAAACACTGGAATGTGAGACATGATCTACACCTTGATTAGGCTGATAGAAATCCTCATTATTTTGTTTAATAATTTTCTATTTGAGCTTCATTATTTATATATCCTACACTTTCTAGTTCTGAACTTCTAACGCGAGGGGGAGGTATGGCTTCATGACAATGATCAGCTGCTCACCGATTTGATGGCTCCAATGCAGTTATACCTCCGACACCGCCAAAACATCAGCTATGCAGGTGTTGACTATCGTCGGTTAACGCTTATCTGATTTAATTTAAAGTGTGTGTGAGTGTGTGGATAGAGACCTGAGAGTCAGTGCAGATAGAGTCAAGGAAGTCCTTTTTCATAGCATATACTGTAAGTCATGTTTGATTATAAAAATACATGCATTAATCCGTAGAAAACCTCCATTAGCTTTTTTAAGTATGGCAGTTGTGACAGGTCAACGGGAAGCTAGAGCATAAATGCAGTAGATTAATGACCATGCAGTTGATGACATCTGAACTCCAATGTGTCGTATGAAGACAGTTAAATCAGACATGAATATTCAGTGAGAGTTATAAATCCGAGCAGGCCTGTTAGATACTGTGAGTGGTTGTTTCTCAGAGTGCGTATTCTGCAAGGTTTTATCAACCAGAGAGGGTTTGTTATCACCACAGATAAAACTGACCTTGAACATTCACTGTACTCTCTCTCTCTTTCTCTTTGCTGTTAGCACACCCACTCTAACAACTCTGTTGAGAAACAATAACAAAGTAGGCTCTCATTTTTATTTACCAAATTCTAATCAACTGTAATCAACTTTATATGAAATCAAAGCAAATAGAAAGACAACAACACAATTCATTCCTTCGATTACAAGAACATGGCTTTGCCTTACAACGTCCTGCCTGCTCCCAGATCCCGGACTCTCAAGAGGCCTGTACACTTCTCTTTTAGAAGAGCTGTGAGAGGAGAAAATGTAATCACTTTTACCTCCTTCACCATCCACCTCTACTCTTTGCCGTGTCCTTACGTTTCATTAGTTGGTATTGTAATTTGTATCAAAGCAGTGGCGTCAGTTAGGGTATGGCAGTGGCTAAACCTAGGGTATGGCAAAGTGGGGGATGATTTTCACCATAAAATTACACCTTTATAATAAAGGATTGCATGCATCTATCATCACATTTGCAGACTCATGTAAGATAGGCTACTATGTGATGAGTAGATTGCATAGTCATAATTTAGGCTAATAATATAACTCAATCACTGTTAACAAAACAGACCGTTCTGAACAATGCACGCCTGAGCACGTAATGACATAGAGTAGGCCTAATCAGAGACGTTTCTTCTCCTTTCTTTGCACAGGAAAAATGTGACCATTTATAAACGGATTTCATACAATTCTACTACACTTTATATGAATGAAGACATAAGCAACATCTTTTTTAATACGACACAAATTAGTAGCCTACTATGCTGACACTGACAAACAGATCAGTGAAAATGACCTTGTCTTGAATGCAACCATCTAATCTAGGCCTACGAAAAGGGGAGACACAAATTTTACAATATGACGTCCATCTAGCCTGGAGGAGGAAATTATTGTCCCCCAAAAAACTTTCCAGTGGTACTGATCCAATAATAAATGCAGTGAATATGCATGCACACAACGGGGATGTAGCCGATGCTCTCCGCTGGTGCCAATAAGATAGGCTACTGTTCGCTCAATTGGGAGTTGAGAATTTCGATAACTAAAGACAGATTAGGGCTCCAGCGTGGTGCAGTGGTCTAAGGCACTTTTCACTGACCGCCGCAACCCAACAATCAGCTATTTGTCACATGCCCCTTCCAAATTGTGCTTAAAACAATCCACAGCTAATTTTTTTTATAAATAAATGATGTTATGTGGCCAAATCAAGCTCTCTAGAGTAGTATTTTGTATTACTGTATTTATTTCTCTATAGGCACAAGTATTTATACAGCTAATTTTGGCACATTTTATTCAATTTAATTTAGGGGAAGCCCCTAGCCAATTGGACGCGCCGCCTATGCTGACATCAATGTGAAAGAAACCGGTACATAAAACAGCTGGCAGTGAGGCTTACAAGGTTGAGTTCTAATGCTGACATCAAATTCAAACGGCTGACTGGCAAAGCAAACTGTCTGGCACTGTCTCTGCTCTCTGCTTTTTTAAAGTGAGAGAAAAGCACGCAGCCTGGCAGCTTCTCTCCGAGCGATGCTCCTCATGGTCCTAAAGCCAGCCTCCAATACACTAAACAGCCATTGCATTTAAATCGAGATTGGAATGATTTTAGTCAACTTTTTTGTAACCTACTTTAAAATGTTTGGTCTTGAACTAGGTTCTTGGCCCTCCGTTTCCTATAGTCCACGATCACCTCCTTTGTCTTGCTGATGTTGAGGGAAAGGTTGTTGTCCTGTCACCACACTGCCAGGTCACTGACCTCCTCCCTATAGGCTGTCTCATTGTTGTTGGTGATCAGGTCTACCTCTGTAGTCAGCATCAAACGTAATAATGGTGTTGGAGTCATGGAAGTCCAGGATCCAGTTTCAGAGGGAGGTGTTCAGTTCCAGGGTCCTGAGCTTAGTGATGAGCTTGGAGGGCACTAAGGTGTTAACGCTGCGCTGTAGTCAATGAGCAACATTCCAACATAGGTGTTCCTCTTATCCAGGTGGTGGAGGGCAGTGTGGAGTGTAATAGAGATTGCATCACCTGTGGATCTGTTGGGGCGGTATGCGAATTGGAGTGGGTCCAAGGTGTCTGAGATGATGTTGTTGATGTGAGCCATGACCAGCCTTTCAAAGCATTTCATTGCTACAGATGTGAGTGCTATGGGATGATAGTCATTTAGATAGGTTGCCATGCAGACATGGATGCCCATGCAGATGCTTTGTCTTTCACTTCCTGCCCCTGACATTGAGTGCTAATTGTGGCCATAGAGATGGATTTGCTCACTGTCATTATGCTGTGGGATACATGTACATAGATTTCCAGACCACTGAGAGAGATTAGCTATTCCTGCCAAAGGCCTGGAATGTGTTTTGATAATTGATGAAGAAGAGGGCTAGCAAAACTAATTTCTCTCCTCAGTTATACACTTCATATGTAATGTAATACGATGAGAAGATTGAGCAACCACAATCAAGGGACATTGTCATTGAAGTCTTGAGTTTGATTGGTTCATCCTGGAAACATTTCTTTTGACTTTATTGATTAAACTAATTTGGTAAGGAAAAAAAGGAAAGCACTCATGCTAATTAAACTCTTCCTCTTTAGGATTTATTATAACAAGCACAGTGTGTACTTATTGTGCTAAAGAGAAGTGGAATATGCAGAATAAAAATAATGTCAAAGTGCAGAGATAATCAATTTTCTGCAATAATGTATTTAATATATTTTTAAATCATGATTGGCATAATCTATAGTTAATTTGTAAACGGCCTACATACAGTAAAGATTTGCTCATATACTTTGCCCTTGACCAATCACTGTTGCGTGATAGCAGTATCTCCTATTTTCTAATTAGATACATTTATTTTTAAAGCTTTTGTGATTTATTATCTCTAAGGCTCTATTAATTCCACTGAAATTGAATGTCTGTTTGAAATAAGGCAAATTATATTCTAAAACCAAAGGCATGATACCACCCCTATAAAAGCAAGTCATAAATCTGTAGTGCCTTGTGGGAGATGGGGTAGGGGAAATAATTCAATTTGATATGAGATGTGTCATTCTCTGCGCCAAATTGCATTTAGCCTACCTTACTGAATTAATGGTAAGTGTTCTACAATGAAATGTTGAGTCAGAATTTTTTCTTCCATGAGAGCAACCTTTCCTTTACCCACAATGCATTTCTAGTACCCACAGTCCATCTCTATTTTGCTGCATGAACAGTGTTTGTCCCAGGAAGACAAATGTTCTCGTATCTCCACGAAATAGTGTCATTTCTCTACCCTGATGCCTAGGTCTGTCCTTTCCTCTCTCTCCTCCCTCCCTCAATCCTGTCATTCACCCCTATCCTCTTTTCACATCACCACTCCCTCCTTATAAGGCACTGGCAGTGTCACTAAATACATTTTTTAAGATATATATTTATACATGTGAAAAGTGTAGTGAAATCTTCCTTCCATGAGCATACAGTATATCATGTGTGAGTTAATGAATAAGATAACAGGTCTGTTTTTAATGGCACTGCTAGAGTTCCAGAGCGTCATGATGAATAGGGCTGATTCTGCCCGGCTATAATTACACTCACATGACGGCACTCATAATTGATTTTTAATCTCCTAAAAGTGAATATATATGAGCACATGCTAACCCCATCAGCTGGGCAACGACAGATAACAGAGTAGGAGAGGAGAAGTTACATGACTTCTGAAAGTGGGCGTGAAAGTCAGAGAGAGGTGTGGACTAAGCTGTGTGATACAGTGTCTCTCTACACTTGTATGGACTATACAATGAACTCCTTTACTGTAGAATCCTACGTACCCAATGCAAGAATAGGAGCAAAGGTAATTTCATTCCATCAGCCACCAGGCTGCTGAACAGTGGGACAAAGGACAGATGGAGGCCCAATACATGGCCGCAGAGGCTTTGAATGTGTGAAAATGTAAATGTGTGACGTGTGTACAATACACTTCTGGCTTTCTGTACTACATGTAATACAGTATATTGTGTTGTGTTTGTGTATTTGTATGCGGACGTCACAAAATGAATTTACATGTAAATGGACAATAAAGTATATCATATCGTATCTTACCGCTAAACCCCTATTCGTCCCAATCTGTTAGCCATCAAGTCTACATGAACAGTAGAATAACCGACTGCAGCTGCTCAATGTCTCCATGTGCTTGTACAAAGTGTATCATTCTCCTCTGAATCTAACTCTGATCGAGAGGGGCGTTTCCCTCAAGGCTTCAGAGGCTGCGGTACGCCTCAGAGAATGTTTCTTTAGAAGCTCTGACACTACCTCCCTGTATCTACATAAGAATAAAGCATGGATAGGGTGTTCTTTCAGTGAACTGAAAGTCTCGTTATACAACTTTACTGACACATCTCCCAGAACAAGCTTATTTTATGTGAATATTATTCCTAAGAGTAGAGGTTCACTCTTGGGGTAGAGGAAGCTTTTCCTGTGTGACTATGGTTACAGTATCTATTTGTTGCTATCATGAATAATGCATTGTCCTCTCTCAAAGCATTTGAATATCGCTAGTCTGCTACACATCAAAGAAAGCCACCTGCAACATATTATGCAGTAGTCCTGGTTTGAAGCACCAAATTTAGAGCAGCACTTTGAATTAAAACCCCAAATTTGAACATTACAACATAAAAACAATCTTACAGAACAGCAACATCAAAAAGCATGAAATCACACTATCCTCAAAATAAAGTATTTGGAACAACCTCATAGAGTAATGCTATTGCTGTATTCCATTATGATTATAATTTTTTCTAAATGCTATTTTATTTCAATGTGACTTTTCCCGTTAAAGTTCAAACCAAATAAAAAATGTACACAACCGGTCAAAAGTTTCATAACACCTACTCATTCAAGTGTTTTTCTTTATTGTTACTATTTTCGACATTGTAGAATAATAGTGAAGACATCAAAACTATGAAATAACACATATGGAATCATGTCTTATATGGATCCTTGACTTCGGCGATGTCATTTACAAAATAGCCTCCAACACTCTACTCAGCAAATTGGATTCAGTCTATAGATACAGCCCTCAATCTCACACAAATTATCAAGGAAACCACCAGGTACAACCCTAAATCCATAAACATGGGCACCCTCATTGATGTTATCCTGACCAACTTGCCCTCCAAATACACCTCTGCTGTTTTCAATCAGGATCTCAGCGATCACTGCCTCATTGCCTGCATCCGTTATGGGTCCGCGGTCAAACGACCACCCCTCATCACTGTCAAAAGCTCCCTAAAACACTTCTACAAGCAGGCCTTTCTAATCGACCTGGCCCGGGTATCCTGGATGGATATTGATCTCATCCCGTCAGTCGAGGATGCCTGGTCGTTCTTTAAAAGTAATTTCCTCACCATCTTAAATAAGCATGCCCCTTTCAAAAAATGTAGAACTAAGAACAGAAATAGCCCTTGGTTCACTCCAGACCTGACTGCCCTCGACCAGCACAAAAACATCCCGTGGCGAACTGCACTAGCATCGAATAGTCCCCGCGATACGCAACTGTTCAGGGAAGTCAGGAGCCAATACACACAGTCAGTCAGGAAAGGAAAGGCTAGCTTTTTCAAACAGAAATTTGCATCCTGTAGCTCTAACTCCAAAAAGTTTTGGGACACTGTAAAGTCCATGGAGAATAAGAGCACCTCCTCCCAGCCGCACACTGCACTGAGGCTAGGTAACATGGTCACCACCGATAAATCCATGAATTAAAAATGTCAATAAATATTTCTCTACGGCTGGCCATGCTTTCCTCCTGGCTACCCCAACCCCGGCCAACAGCTCCGCACCCCCCGCAGCTACTTGCCCGAGCCCCCCAGCTTCTCCTTCACCCAAATCCAGTTAGTAGATGTTCTGAAAGAGCTGCAAAACCTGGACGCGTACAAATCAGCTGGGCTAGACAATCTGGACCCTCTCTTTCTAAAATTATCCACCGCCATTGTTGCAACCCCTATTACCAGTCTGTTCAACCTCTCTTTCCTATCGTCCAAGATCCCTAAAGATTGGAAAGCTGCCGCGGTCATCCCCCTCTTCAAAGGGGGTGACACTCTAGACTCAAACTGTTATAGACCTATATCCATCCTGCCCTGCCTTTCTAAAGTCTTTGAAAACCAAGTTAATAAACAGATCACTGACCATTTCGAATCCCACCGTACCTTCTCCGCTGTGCAATCCGGTTTCCGAGCTGGTCATGGGTGCACCTCAGCCATGCTCAAGGTACTAAACGATATCATAACCGCCATCGATAAAAGACAGTACTGTGCATCCGTCTTCATCGACCTGGCCAAGGCTTTCGACTCTGTCAATCACTGTATTCTTATCGGCAGACTCAATAGCCTTGGTTTCTCAAATGACTGTCTCGACTGGTTCACCAACTAGTTCAGTGTGTCAAATCGGAAGGCCTGTTGTCTGTACCTCTGGCAGTCTCTTTGGGGGTTCCACAGGGTTCAATTCTCGGGCCTACTCTTTTCTCTGTATATATCAACGATGTCGCTCTTACTGCGGGTGATTCCCTGATCCACCTCTACGCAGATGACACCATTCTGTATACATCTGGCCCGTCTTTGGACACTGTGTTAACTAACCTCCAAATGAGCTTCAATGCCATACAACACTCCTTCCGTGGCCTCCAACTGCTCTAAAACGCTAGTTAAACCAAATGCATGCTTTTCAACCGTTCGCTACCCACACCCGCCCGCCCAACTAGCATCACTACTCTGGATGGTTCTGACCTAGAATATGTGGACAACTACAAATACCTAGGTGTCTGGCTAGACTGTAAACTCTCCTTCCAGACTCATATCAAACATCTCCAATCCAAAATCAAATCTAGAATCGGCTTTCTATTTCGCAACAAAGCCTCCTTCACTCATGCCGCCAAACTTACCCTAGTAAAACTGAGTATCCTACCGATCCTCTCCTTGTTCGGAGCGGCGTTCGGCGATCGACGAAACTGGCTAACTAGCCATCGCCGCTCCATTTTCCATATATCCATTTGTCTTGTCTTGTTTCCATATACACCTGGTTTTTATTTCCTAATCAAGCTACTTGTATTTAACCCTCGGTTTCCCATCATGTTTTGTGTGTAATTGTTTTCATGTTATGTGGTGTTAGTTTAGGCGCTTTACTTTTATATTCCGTTTTTTTGAGCGCGTTTGTTTTATGTATGCTCTCATGTTTGGAACTATAATAAAAGTGTGCCTGTTTATATACTCTGCTCTCCTGCACCTGACTTCGCCTCCAATACACCTATTGACAGGCTATGTAATCTTCAAAATAGCTTCCAATACTCTACTCAGCAAACTGGATGCAGTCTATCACAGTGCCATCCGTTTTGTTACCAAAGTCCCTTAAACCACCCACCACTGCGACCTGTATGCTCTAGTCGGCTGGCCCTCGCAACATATTCGTCGCCAGACCCACTGGCTCCAGGTCATCTATAAGTCTATGCTAGGTAAAGCTCCGCCTTACCTCAGCTCACTGGTTACAATAACAACACCCACCCGTAGCACGCGCTCCAGCAGGTATATCTCACTGGTCATCCCCAAAGCCAGCACCTACTTTGGCCGCCTTTCCTTCCAGTTCTCTGCTGCCAGTGACTGGAACGAATTGCAAAAATCGCTGAAGCTGGAGACTTACATTTCCCTCACTAACTTTAAACATCAGCTATCTGAGCAGGTAACCGATCGCTGCAGCTGTACATAGTCCATCTGTAAATAGCCCACCCAATCTACCTACCTCAACCCAGTATTGTTTTATTTACTTTTCTGCTCTTTTGCACATCACTATCACTACTTGCACATCATCATCTGCTCATCTATCACTCCAGTGTTAATCTGCTAAATTGTAATTACTTCGCTACTATGGCCTATTTATTGCCTTACCTCTTCATGCCATTTGCACACACTGTATATGGACTTTCTTTTTTTCTATTGTGTTATTGACTGTACACTTGTTTATTCCATGTGTAACTCTGTGTTGTTGTTTGTGTTGCACTGCTTTGCTTTATCTTGGCCAGGTCGCAGTTGTAAATGAGAACTTGTTCTCAACTAGCTTACCTGGTTAAATAAAGGTTAAATAAAACAAATTAGAGCCAGTTTCATCATAGTGCCTGACGGTTTCTGCGACTGCACTTTTCAAAATTTCCGGATTGACTGACCTTCATATCTTAAAGTAATGATGGACTGTCGTTTCTCTTTGCTTATTTGAGCTGTTCTTTGTCCCCCCAAATAGGGCTATCTTCTCTATACCCCTTACTTTGTCAAAACAGAACTGATTGGCTCAAATGCATTAAGAAGGACAGAAATTCCACAAATGAACTTTTAAGAAGGCAAACCTGTTAATTGAAAGGCATTCCAGGTGACTACCTCATTTTTTTATTATTTAACTAGGCAAGTCAGTTAACAACAAATTCTTATTTTCGAATAACAGCCTAGGAACAGGGGGTTAACTGCTGTGTTCAAGGGCAAAACAACAGATTTTTACCTTGTCAACTCGGGATTCTATCTTGCAACTTTTCAATTACTAGTCCAACGCTCTAACATCTAGGCTACCTGCCGCTCCCTCATGAAGCTGGTTGAGAGAATGCCAAGAGTGTGCGAAGCTGTCATCAAGGCAAAGGGTGGCTATTTGAAGAATCTCAAATATAAAATATATTTAGATTTGTTTAACACTTTTTTGGTTACTACATTTTTTGAAAATGTTTTATTTCACCTTTATTTAACTAGGCAGTCAGTTAAGAACACATTCTTATTTACAATTACAGCTAGGAACAGTGGGTTAACTGCCTTGTTCAGGGGCAGAACGACAGATGTTTACCTTGTCAGCTCAGGGATACAATCTCAACCTTTCAGTTACTGGCCCAATGCTCTGACCACTAGGCTACCTGAGGACCACCACAGGACTGGAAGACCCAGAGTTACCTGTGCTGCAGAGGATAAGTTCATTAGAGTTACCAGCTTCAGAAATTGCAGCCCAAATAAATGTTTCACAGAGTTCAAGTAACAGACATATTTCAACATCAACTGTTCAGAGGAGATAGCGTGAATCAGGCTTTCATGGTCAAATTGCTGCAAAGAAACCACTACTAAAGGTCACCAATAAGAAGAAGAGACTTGCTTGGGCCAAGAAACACGAGAAATGGACATTAGACCAGTGGAAACTTGTCCTTTGGTATGGAGTCCAAATTGGAGATTTTTGGTTAGAACCGGCGTATCTTTGTGAGATGCAGTGTGGGTTAACGGATGATCTCCGCATTGGTATTTCCCACTGTAAAGCATGGAGGAGGAGGTTTTATGGTGTGGCGGTGCTTTGGTGGTGACACTGTCTGTGATTTATTTAGAATTCAAGGCACACTTAACCAGTAATACAGGATTAGAGAGAGAGAGAGAGACAGCTGCATGTGAGCGCTCACATTTTTCAACATGTTTTGTACAAAAGGATAGATTTGGAGTTAGATAAACTTGGATTTTTTGGCAGGGACATATGCAGGATGCTACCCTCCACAGCATGGCATTCGCTCCAGATCAAAACTCCAAACCTACAACATAATTTGGGCCAAAATTAACTGAAGAGATTACTGCTACCAAGGTTTCCTTTTTCCAAGCTATAGGGAAGGGCGCTCTAGCAAACAAACAGAAGAGACCTGAGGACACCATCCAACCTGGAACTAAGTGAGTAGTGTTTGGTCTGAAAGCCAAGAAGGAAAAGAAACATTAAAAAAAATAAAGAAAAAGTACATTACAATGATATATTTTACTTTATGGGGACTGCATGCTGAGTTAAGGCTGTCAGGCTTGCTAAGACAGACCAGATACAACTTCAATTAGCACTGAGGTGTGAAGTGAGAGGCGTTGGGGGCCTTTGGGCCCAACAAGTGGCAGGAGTCTTTGAAGCCCTTTTTGTTCATAGACCATCCACTGGCATTTTCTACAAGAAATCTACCTCCAGAAATAAAAGCTTCTCCCAAGTGGGTGTGACACCTACTCCCGTTGCCTGCTGCACTGCTGCTTTGATTCCACCTGGCGATCTGTTCACCGTCTGCCCTGGTCTGTCTCCCCCTGAGCTTTCGCTCGCCTCCAGCACACACACACTGTTGGGGCGAGTGACTCTGAACTTACAATTTTTTATTTATTTTATTTTACCGTTATTTTACCAGGTAAGTTGACTGAGAACACGTTCTCATTTGCAGCAACGACCTGGGGAATAGTTACAGGGGAGAGGAGGGGGATGAATGAGCCAATTATAAACTGGGGATTATTAGGTGACCAAGATGGTTTGAGGGCCAGATTGGGAATTTAGTCAGGACACCGGGGTTAACACCCCTACTCTTACGATAAGTGCCATGGGATCTTTAATGACCTCAGAGAGTCAGGACACCCGTTTAACGTCCCATCCGAAAGACAGCACCCTACACAGGGCAGTGTCCCCAATCACTGCCCTGGGGCATTGGGATATTTTTTAGACCAGAGGAAAGAGTGCCTCCTACTGGCCCTCCAACACCACTTCCAGCAGCATCTGGTCTCCCATCCAGGGACTGACCAGGACCGACCCTGCTTAGCTTCAGAAGCAAGCCAACAGTGGTATGCAGGGTGGTATGCTGCTGGCGCAGGGTGGTATGCTGCTGGCTAGCCCCAAGTCATTTTTTTTTATCTCAGCCCCCGTCCCCGCATGAGGCCTTTTGCCTTTTGGTAGGCCGTCATTGTAAATAAGACTTTGTTCTTAACTGACTTCCTAGTTAAATAAAGGTTAAATACATTTTTTAAAGCATGGCTACCACAGCATTCTGCAGCGATACGCCATCCATCTGGTTTGGGTTTAGTGGGACTATCATTTGTTTTTCAAACAGGACAATGACCCAACACACCTCCAGGCTGTGTAAGGGCTATTTTACCAAGGAGAGTGATGGAGTGCTGCATCAGATGACCTGTCCCCACAATCCCCCGACCTCAACCAAATTGAGATGGTTTGCGATGAGTCGGAGCGCAGAATGAAGGAACAGCAGCCAACAAGTGCTCAGCATATGTGGGAACTCCTTCAAGACTGTTGGAAAAGCATTTCAGGTAAAGCTGATTGAGGGAATTCTAAGAGTGTACAAAGCTGTCATCAAGGCAAAGGGTGGCTATTTGAAGAATCTCAAATATAAAATATATTTCAATTTGTTAAACACTTTTTTGGTTACTACATGATTACATATATATTGTTTCACAGTTTTGATGTCTTCACTATTATTCTACAATATAGAAAATAGTAAAATTCACATCTCCTATATTATTTTGATGATTTGCCCCATGGTGTAATGTAGACCTGTTATTAATGAAATGAGAAACTGTCATCTTAACACACTAGAATTACTTGAGAATTATAGTGAAAAAGATATTTGTAAGCATGATAGAATGTCTTGTCAATTACTCACTAAATTCAACCAAGACCACACAGGCTGCAATTCATGTAGGCAAAGCACATGTTGTCCCTACTTCTTTATCTCTCTTTTTCTTCCCCTATCTGATCATCTGAGAGTGAGTCTTATCCTGGGCTGCTCAATCGAGCTCTGGCCTCGTCAGCAATAAGGCAGCTAAAGAGAGTGAGGAAGATGAATGAGTGTTCTTTTAAGGAGAGATAGAGAGAGTGAGAGAGAAAGAGAGAGAGAGAGAGACGAGGAAGAGCTGGTGAAGTGGGTTGGCTGCTGGTTGATTTACAGACAGACAGGTCTCTGGGGTGCTGGCTAATTGTCTCCAGAGAGGGGCAGGGAATGAACATGGATTTATTCTAATGAGATCCTTGGGAGTGTGTCCTCCTAAGAAAGTTTCAGGGCTTATCAGTTTAAGGTCTGCTTGCTTGTCTGAATGCCTTCAAGTCCCTTCAGGTGAGGCCTCTAGAATCCCCAAAATACACACAAACAAAAGCATGAGTAGAAAGACAGATACTTCTCACGATTTGTTAAGGGCTTTTCAGCAATGTGAATTCAATGTGAAATCAACAAAAAATGTCACCATGTCATTGGATGTAGGTTAAAAGTTGGGTGAAAAAAATATTAAATGCCTTTACGTTGCAAATCCATTCTATTTCCCACGTTGATTCAACATCATCACCTAGATTTTTGGGGATGAAATGCCGTGGAAACAGTGTTGATTCAACCAGTTCTTTCCCAGTGGGTTGTATCACAAAGCCTTTCGTTTATGAACTAGATTATTTAAAAGCATTATTCTGAGAACTCATCATTCATCTGGCACACGTATTAGCACCCTTTTGTGTCAATTGTAACTCACCCTCTTTTCATTTAACCCAATTAAATAGGGAATGTGAATAAAAAGTGGCTCTGATTGGTAGTTACTGTAGGGTACAATACAGTTTATCTAATTGCTTTCCATAAATGTAATTCAGTGGTTAATTTACCCCAGCAGTTTACTAATTCATTCATTCACAGTAGATCGAAGATTCTTTTAAGATAAGGGAAAATCTAATGCAAAACTGAACAGAAAATAAATCAGTTTTTCTACAGTATGTACTGTTACACATTAAAGCAGATTTTACCCTTACGTAATCACAGTCGTCTTTGCTGATCTCAATGTCAAATATAAGTGTCACGGATACTAGGAGTGGTGGGTAGGAGTCAGGCGCAGAGAGCAGAGGGTTCAGTGATTTGTAGATTTATTTATCTGGCACAAAACGGTCACGCCAAATACAGGGCGCATAAACCCTGAGCAGCCCAAACACAGGGCAAACGATCCGGAGAACAATGAAAACACATCCACAACCGACAGAGAACACAAATAATCCTGCACAAACCCAAGCGGGCCTAACAGGCTTAAATAGACCAAAAATCAAGAAACAAAAAGGAACAGGTGCAACTAATAAGACTAAACTAATATAAAAGGAAAAAGGGATCGTGGCGGCTAGTAGACTGGCGACGACGACCGCCGAGCACCGCCCGAACAGGCAGGGGAGCCACCTTCGGTGGGAGTCGTGACAATAAGGTACAGTTGAAGTCGGAAGTTTACATACACCTTAGCCAAATACATTTAAACTCAGTTTTTCACAATTCCTTACATTTAATCAGAGTAAAAATTCCCTGTTTTAGGTCAGTTAGGATCACCACTTTATTTTAAGAATGTTAAATGTCAGAATAATAGTAGAGAGAATGATTTATTTCAGCTTTTATTTCTTTCATCACACTCCCAGTGGGTCAGAAGTTTACATACACTCAATTAGTATTTGTGTCACGGCCATCGAAAGAAGAGGACCAAACTACAGCGTTGTCAGCGTACATTTTCTTTTCTTTTAGTAAATGTCACCAACAAAACAAGAAACGAAAAAAACATCCGTGAAGCTTACAGGGCTATAGTGCCATGAACAAAGATGTCTTCCCACAATGACAAAAGGGATAAAGGCTGCCTAAGTATGATTCCCAATCAGAGACAATGATAGACAGCTGACCCTGATTGAGAACCATACCCGGCAAACACATAGAAATACAAAAACATAGAAATCAGAACATAGAATGCACACCCCAAATCACACCCTGACCAAACCAAATAGAGACATAAAAAGGCTCTCTAAGGTCAGGGCGTGACAATTTGGTAGCATTGCCTTTAAACTGTTTAACTTGGGTCAAACGTTTTGGTTAGCCTTCCACAAGCTTCCCACAATAAGTTGGGGGAATTTTGGCCCATTCCTCCTGACAGAGCTGGTGTAACCTAATCAGGTTTGTAGGCCTCCTTGCTCGCACACGCTTTTTCAGTTCTGCCCACAACTTTTCTATAAGATTGAGGTCAGGGCTTTGTGATGGCCACTCCAATACCTTGTCTTTGTTGTCCTTAAGCCATTTTGCCACAACTGTGGACGTATGCTTGTGGTCATTGTCCATTTTAAAGACTCATTTGCGACCAAGCTTTAACTTCCTGACTGATGTCTTGAGATATTGCTTCAATATATCCACATAATTTTCCTGCCTCATGATGCCATCTATTTTGTGAAGTGCACATGATGGTCATTATGGCCAAACAGCTCTATTATTTCTCCAAAAAGTCCCCATGTGCAGTTGCAAATGGTAGTCTGGCTTTTTTATGGCAGTTTTGGAGCAGTGGCTTCTTCCCTGCTGAATGGCCTTTCAGGTTATGTCGATATAGGACACGTTTTACTGTGAATATAGATACTTTTGGACCTGTTTCCTCCAGCATCTTCACAAGGTCCTTTGCTGTTGTTCTGGGATTGATTTGCACTTTTCGCACCAAAGTATGTTCATCTCTAGGAGACAGAACACGTCTCTTTCCTGAGCGGTATGACGGCTGCATGGTCCTGTGGTGTTTATACTTGCGTACTATTGTTTACAGCTGAACGTGGTACCTTCAGGCACTTGGAAATTGCTTCCAAGGATGAACCAGACTTATGGAGGTCTACAATTTTTTTTCTGAGGTATTGACTGATTTCTTTGATTTTCCCATGATGTCAAGCAAAGAGGCAGTTTGAAGGTAGGCCTTGAAATACATCCACAGGTACACCTCTAATTGATTCAAATGATGTCAATTAGACTATCAGAAGTTTCTAAAGCCATGACATTATTTTCTGGAATTTTCCAAGCTGTTTAAAGGCACAGTCAACTTAGTGTATGTGAACTTCTGACCCACTGGAATTGTGATACAGTGAATTATAAGTGAAATAATCTGTCTGTAAACAATTGTTGGAAAAATGACTTGTGTCATGCTCAAAGTAGATGTCCTAACCGACTTGCCAAAACTATAGTTTGTTAACAAGAAATGTGTGGAGTGGTTGAAAAACGAGTGAAAAACCTAAGTGTATGTAAACTTCCGACTTCAACTGTACCTACATAGTGGAACTGATGCCATTAAGTACAGTATGATATGGGTCACACAGCAACAGCATGAAGAATAGAGAGAGGGAGTTATACAAATCTGAGAGGCAGAGTTCAACAGAATACTAGGTGGAGAAGACAAGAGTAGCAAAACATTTTAATTCAAGACGGATCACCCTAAATGAAAATCACCTCATTAAATGCATTCTGAGGAAGACATTGACTTCTTACCACCTCATTGCTCGAATGGGATTTAATTGAGCCACTAATTGGGATGTCAGCGAAAGATGAAAATTGGAACAGACCAGAGGAGCTGAGCTCAGCATGGTTTTGCATACCTCAGGGTTTGGGGGTAACAAATGTTTTTAAGGTACACCGTGCCCTCAAAAAGTAAAGTGTCGTGGGAGACATGGTGTGATTTTCAAGCATGGCTCACTCCCTTTCCTCTTAATTGGCATAGATGTGTCTTATTGCCAGGCACCTCTCCCTCTGCCAGTTTGCCCTACGCTCTGCTCTGAGTGAGGCCTCGGCAGGACACTTCCTACCTGCCTGCCGAGATATTCAGGCTTTTGAGCTACAGGTCCCCAGGGTGACCACTGACAGCTAGCTGCCTGCTCCCAGCAACTAACATCCTCCCTCTGTTCTGCTCCGAACGTTTCTTTCTTTTTTTATGACGGTATTCTTCTTTCTGCTTGCATTTTGTATTTAGGTTAAATAAATAAAACATCTGAAGGAGATGATGTCAGTAGAATGGATGATGAGAATCCTAATTCTCATCATCATGTTTTCAGCTGTTTTGTTAATATCCCAGTCTGAATCAGCTCATGTCCATGCTTTATTAATCTCTGTCAATAGGTAACGGTTATTATCTCTCTCTAAAGCTCTTTGCCACTCAAAAAAACAGAAGCCTGCTTTATTTACTCCGATTCATGACACTCCTGCCTCACTTCTCCATTTCTTCAAGCAAATGCTGCTCTTTAATTTACATTCTGCTCATGACCAATCTATGAAACAATATTGCATTGTTTAGTAGTTTGGAATGTTTAGCGTTGTTTTGGTTGTTTGTGTTGTTTAGTGCACTGATGCAGGCTGTCTGTGTCTCCGTCGAGGCCCTTTGAATTCCCTATTTTCCGGATGGTTTGAGTGTGTCTCAGCCATGACTGTGTACTACACACCTGAGTGCTAATTGAAATGAGGAGAGTGGCTCACTAATTGAGCTGCTCTAGCGCTAATGCGCTGACGAATAATCAGCACCTGCCGCAGCAAGTCTCCTGTGCCAGACGTGGCTGCCAGCCGACGAGGGGGGGGAAGGAGGGAAGGACAGACAACACAAGACACTATAACAATCACAAGAACACAGAACAGAAGTGAAACATGGACTATACAAGGGCACAGAGGAACGAACAAATGAACAGGGTACAAAGAGAATTTTCAGAAAACAACTGAAAAGCATTGTCAATTCAACCAGTGCCTGCTGTGCCTGTTAAATATGTGGAATTAAATTTTAATTAGAAAAATAAAGAAAGCGATGATGTACAGAACAGAGTCTCCCAACAAAATGTGAGGGCTCTTTCTAAATGTTGCAAAGCATTTAAAATCATATCAAATTCGTACAAACAATTACTATACAGCTTACAGTTTAATGTTAATGTGGTATATACAGTGGGGAGAACAAGTATTTGATACACTGCCGATTTTGCAGGTTTTCCTACTTACAAAGCATGTAGAGGTCTGTAATTATTATCATAGGTACACTTCAACTATGAGAGACGGAATCTAAAACAAAAATCCAGAAAATCACATTGTATGATTTTTAAGTAATTAATTTGCATTTTATTGCATGACATAAGTATTTGATACATCAGAAAAGCAGAACTTAATATTTGGTACAGAAACCTTTGTTTGCAATTACAGAGATCATACGTTTCCTGTAGTTCTTGACTAGGTTTGCACACACTGCAGCAGGGATTTTGGCCCACTCCTCCCTACAGATCTTCTCCAGATCCTTCAGGTTTCGGGGCTGTCGCTGGGCAATACGGACTTTCAGCTCCCTCCAAAGATTTTCTATTGGGTTCAGGTCTGGAGACTGGCTAGGCCACTCCAGGACCTTGAGATGCTTCTTACGGAGCCACTCCTTAGTTGCCATGGCTGTGTGCTTCGTGTCGTTGTCATGCTGGAAGACCCAGCCATGACCCATCTTCAATGCTCTTACTGAGGGAAGGAGGTTGTTGGCCAAGATCTCGCGATACATGGCCCCATCCATCCTCCCCTCAATACGGTGCAGTCGTCCTGTCCCCTTTGCAGAAAAGCATCCCCAAAGAATGATGTTTCCACCTCCATGCTTCACGGTTGGGATGGTGTTCTTGGGGTTGTACTCATACTTCTTCTTCCTCCAAACACGGCGAGTGGAGTTAGACCAAAAAGCTCTATTTTTGTCTCATCAGACCACATGACCTTCTCCCATTCCTCCTCTGGATCATCCAGATGGTCATTGGCAAACTTCAGACAGGCCTGGACATGCACTGGCTTAAGCAGGGGGACCTTGCGTGCGCTGCAGGATTTTAATCCATGACGGCGTAGTGTGTTACTAATGGTTTTCTTTGAGACTGTGGTCCCAGCTCTCTTCAGGTCATTGACCAGGTCCTGCCGTGTAGTTCTGGGCTGATCCCTCACCTTCCTCATGATCATTGATGCCCCACGAGGTGAAATCTTGCATGGAGCCCCAGACCGAGGGTGATTGACCGTCATCTTGAACTTCTTCCATTTTCTAATAATTGCGCCAACAGTTGTTTCCTTCTCACCAAGCTGCTTGCCTATTGTCCTGTAGCCCATCCCAGCCTTGTGCAGGTCTACAATTTTATCCCTGATGTCCTTACACAGCTCTCTGGTCTTGGCCATTGTGGAGAGGTTGGAATCTGTTTGATTGTGTGTGGACAGGTGTCTTTTATACAGGTAACGAGTTCAAACAGGTGCAGTTAATACAGGTAATGAGTGGAGAACAGGAGGGCTTCTTAAAGAAAAACTAACAGGTCTGTGAGAGCCGGAATTCTTACTGGTTGGTAGGTGATCAAATACTTATGTCATGCAATAAAATGCAAATTAATTATTTAAAAATCATACAATGTGATTTTCTGGATTTTTGTTTTAGATTCCGTCTCTCACAGTTGAAGTGTACCTATGATAAAAATTACAGACCTCTACATGCTTTGTAAGTAGGAAAACCTGCAAAATCGGCAGTGTATCAAATACTTGTTCTCCCCACTGTAGATGAATAATTACCATTGGAGTGTTCTTAGCCTATATCCAGTAGCATCATGTGTGACCTTGTGTTAACCAGGGCCCATGGCAGCCTCGTTTGTCTGTCTGTCTGTCTGTCTGTCTGTCTGTCTGTCTGTCTGTCTGTCTGTCTAGGTGAGAAACAGCAATCAGCGCTCCCTGATTTAGCTAAATCTGATTTAGCTAGGCCTTCATGCTGTTTCCCATTAGAATGACTGTTAACTTAGCGCTAGGGGTCAGATTATTATTATTTTTTTAAATAACGTACCCAACGTAAACGGACATTTTCTCTGGCCCAGATCGTAGAATATGCATATAATTTACAGATTAGGATAGAAAACACTCCAAAGTTTCCAAAACTGTCAAAATATTGTCTGTGAGAAAAATAATACTTATTCTGCAAGCGAAATCCTGAGAAAAAGTAACCCGGAAGTGATAAAAAAAAATATATATCTTTGTTTCCTGGCCTGTCTAACCTCCATTTAAAGGGGTATCAACCAGATTCTTTCCCCAATGGCTTCCCCAGGCTGTGACCAGGCTTTAGACATAGTTTCAGGCTTTTATTTTGAAAAATGAGCGAGATGTTTCAAAAGAGGTCAGGTGTCCTCTGAATATTTCCTGCGCGTGTGGGAGGAGCTCACCATTTTCCTTTTCTCTCTTAATGAATAGGTTATGCTCCGGTTGAAATATTATCGATTATGTTTGTTAAAGACAACCTGAGGTTTGATTATAAAAAACATTTTAAATGTTTCTACGACCATTTTGGATACTTTTGGGGATTTGTCGAACGGAACACGGCTTTTGTTTTCTCAAAATAATGCGCAACCCAAATGGCGTTTTTTTGTGATAAAAGTTATATTTATCGAACAAAAATAACATTTGTTGTGTAACTGGGAGTCTCGTGAGTGGAAACACCCAAAGATTATCAAAGGTAAGCGATTAATTTTATTGCTTTTCTTACTTTCGTGACCAAGCTAATATAAGGCTAAGCTGTTATCGCATTGAAAGCTACACTTACAAAAGCTTGGATTTCTTTCGCTGTAAAATATATTTTCAAAATCTGACACGATAGGTGGATTAACAACAAGCTAAGCTGTGTTTTGGTATATTTCACTTGTGATTGCATGATTATAAATATTTTTTGTAATATTTTTTAATCTAATACGTTTGGAAATTTTCATCTTCCTTTCAGGACCGGAACGAGGCTGTAGTTTTCTCATCATAACGCGCAACCCAAATGGCGTTTTTTTGTGATAAAAGTAATATTTATCGAACAAAAAGAAGATTTGTTGAATCTTGAATTTGGCGCCCTGCAATTCAGCGGTTGTTTAGGAAAGTGAACCCGTATTCGGTATCCGTAGCGCAGAAAAGTTAATTCTCTCTCTGACTACCCAGGAAGAGTCTCCTTCTCTACATCCATCTCTGTACTAGGTCAGGAAATCATCTAGGATCACAACCTGGTCTCAGAGAATTTTGTATTATTCTGTACGTTAATCCGAGAGACACCATTTAGTATGATATGTTACAAATTCTAACTAGGTGGCTAACGTTAGCTAACTAGCTAATGTTAGCTAGGCTAGGAGTCAGGGTTAGTGATTATGGTTAGGTTCAGGTTTAGGAGTTAGGTTAAAGGGTTAAGGTTGGAGAAGGGTTAACTAACATGCTAAGTAGTAGCAGCAAAGTAGCTAAAAAGTACTAAGTAGTTGAAAAGTTACTAATTCGCTAAGATGTAATGTCCATGATGAGATTCGAACTCGCAACCTAGACGTTCGTGTTATACGCCTACCCATCCGCCCCAAATAACCACCCTACTTTCATGTTTTGCCTTAAGTAACCATCTGTCTTATGTAACTATACCAAAAGTAACATATCATACTAACTTCAGTGTTCCGGATTTACATTTACTATGTTATGTCTAATCTATGAGAACAGGCTGGGGATCAGAATTGGCCATTTTTGAATTGTTTTTGAATTTATTTTACTAGCCAAGTCAGTTAAGAACAAATGTTTATTTTCAATGACAGCCTAGGAACAGTGGGTTAACTGCCTTGTTCAGACAACAGCTCACATATACAGCGCGGGTAGGCAGATTATTCTGGATAAAAGATAGTTAATTTTTATTTGTCAAACGGCGGCCAAGCATCGATCATCATGTCACCAGAAGAAGACCCTCAATATTTATTGGAAAGTAGCATCAAGCTCATAACTGTGTGCTTTCACCAAGTTTATCATAAATATTTTAATCTGTAGCCTAATAAACTGCATGCTTTTCCGAGTTGTAGTGGGAGGAGGACCACACTACATATCATCACGTGACTCCAAGTTTACTTTGAAAAGATGGTTATTATATCCAGGGGTGCAAATTTGGTTTTAGAAGTGGGGTGGACATAACTTTTTTTTTATTCAGTCGGATAAATACTCCTAACAGCCTACACATTGCTATTTCAAACATGTTGTTTCACCTTGATGATATCAATATTTACTCATAAAGACAGTTCCGCCGCTATTTCTCGCATAATTAATTTTCCCGACACAAAAAGATCCCATGTCGAACAAACCAATTTTTAAGGGGGGGTGAGTTTTAAATGAAATGAGAATGTTTCAGTAAAGAAAGTCTCAGTCTCAGTCTCAGTCTCTCTCTCTCCGTCTCAGTCTCAGTCTCTCTCTCTCCGTCTCAGTCTCAGTCTCTCTCTCTCCGTCTCAGTCTCAGTCTCTCTCTCTCCGTCTCAGTCTCTCTCTCTCCGTCTCCGTCTCAGTCTCTCTCTCTCCGTCTCCGTCTCCGTCTCTCTCTCTCTCTCCGTCTCCGTCTCTCTCTCTCTCTCCGTCTCCGTCTCTCTCTCTCTCTCCGTCTCCGTCTCTCTCTCCGTCTCTGTCTCCCTCTCTCTCTCCCTCTCTCTCTCTCTCTCTCTCTCTCTCTCTCTCTCTCTCTCTCTCTCTCTCTCTCTCTCTCTCTCTCTCTCTCTCTCTCTCTCTCTCTCTCCGTCTCTCTCTCTCTCTCTCTCTCTCTCTCTCTCTCTCTCTCTCTCTCTCTCTCTCTCTCTCTCTCTCTCTCTCTCTCTCTCTCTCTCTCTCTCTCTCTCTCTCTCTCCTCCTCTCTCTCTCTCTCTCTCTCTCTCTCTCTCTCTCTCTCTCTCTCTCTCTCTCTCTCTCTCTCTCTCTCTCTCTCTCTCTCTCTCTCTCTCTCTCTCTGTGTGTGTGTGTGTAGATAACAGGTACTGTATATTTGCTGCTGACTCCTAAAGCCATTAGGCTAGTTTAATGAGACGGTACATAGAAAGCTTTGGAAGCTCCAAATGAAATTGGAGTTAAATGTCAACTTTGTAATGAGAAAATTGGGGGAAGTTGTCCACAAGGCATTCAGCTTAAATACAAAAATGCAATTCTACAACCCGTTTTTGTCAGAATTGAGTTTCAACTCTTTTAAGAGTAAATGTAAAATAAGATAGAAAGAACAAGGAGAGAAGAGAAGTGGTGTTTTTTGCTGAGAGACATGTGGAATACAAATGGTGTTTGGCCAGGCAGGCAGTATTTTGAATGCCAGTGGTGCATGCATGCATTCATCTCATTTCTGGTGAATATGGCTCCTCTTCACACTCACATGACAACCTGCTGTCATCTGAAGTCCTTCATCAGCAATTTATCAGATTCAATGATGACCTACGTATTATACAGAGGGGGGAGATGGACAAAGAAAGAGGTGTGATGGTAGCATTTGGAATGACCCCCATTGACTGGGAAGGACACACATAGGGAGTAAGAGCGTAGAGAGAAGAGGAAATGGTAACTGGCTCCCAAAGGTACTAGTAGCTTCATTAGGAAGGCCATAATGATTCCCAACACAAGTGTGCATCTGAGCTGATTACGCCATCCAGCATGAGCAGGTAATTAGACAAATATTGTTAGTGTGGCACAACTGACAGAAACACAGTGTGCAGCGTGAGATAACAAAACTCAACCTGAAAACAGGTTTCGAAACTAAGCTTGCAATACATCTCCATAGGAACTATGAATGTTAGTTTTCATCCATTGATTTCTCGGCTTCAAATACGTAAGACATTATATCGACTGGATCAATACAGAAGAATAATAATCTCTCTCCTTAGGACGATATATAGGTCAAGGGAGGAGGTGTGGTGTTTGTAGTGTCAGATGTTTCGAATATATATATATTTTTTTGTTTAACCTTTATTTAAGTAGGCAAGTCAGTTAAGAACAAATTCTTATTTACAATGACGGCCTATCCCGGCCAAACCCTCCCCATAACCCGGACGACGCTGAGCCAATTGTGTGCCGCCCTATGGGACTCCCGATCACGGCCGGTTGTAATACAGCCCGGGATCGAACCAGGGTCTGTAGTGACACCTCTAGCACTGAGATGCAGTGCATTAGACCAGATATGGATAGCTAAACTGCAGCAGCAGGGAAATCATTATTGTTCACCAATAGCCTATAATTTAAAGGAGACAAATAATGAATGTGTATGATGGCTAAAGGCAATGTTATTATGCCTTTGTCACACCTGAGTGAGATCTAAATATAGCCAGGAAGCTGCCTGGGAGAGTGGAGGGGATGATTACCTGGGATCAGTGTCACCAGTGGAAGAACGGACAGTCACATAAGCAAGGGATTGGGGGTTTAAATATAGGCCTGCCACAAAAGTGTTATTCTCCTGGGCCTGCAGGAAAACTTAGCAGTTCAACCAGAGTTCATTTCTACCATAGAAGAGGTGACATCACAGAAAAGAGCACATAAGTGTTTCTCTGCTCTTCTCTTCTTAAAATACTAGTCTTGACTCTCTACATTTAAGTATACATTTGTAGGATGTTCTCCAAAAGATAGAAGATTACTCCCTTCCCTTCAATATCAAACTCACTTTTAAAGGCAACATGTTTTAGGAAGCTCAGCAAATTTATATTGATTGAATTTCCACTAGAAATGAAAATGTGTTTCACAGTCAAAAAAACATATAAATCAGTCTTGAGCACCTCCTACTCCATTTGATGGCTTTTTCGTCAGTATTTAACAGCCTTTGAAATCCATGGAATGACAACCTTTTTCCATATGCTATGTATGGAAAATAAAACATTTATGGAGACCCAGAAACTCTCCAGCCAAACACTTTTAGTCCATCACTGGTGTTCTATAGCAGTTCTGCTTGAATATAAACTATTTCCCTGTTATCTATCCATGTTTGTCAAAGATTAAAGACCAAAAATGGACATTTACATTTAAGTCATTTAGCAGACGCTCTTATCCAGAGCGACTTACAAATTGGTGTATTCACCTTATGACATCCAGTGGAACAGCCACTTTACAATAGTGCATCTAAATCTTTTAAGGGGGGGGGGGGGGGGGGTGAGAAGGATTACTTTATCCTATCCTAGGTACATGGCATACAATATATTGTACTCTATCAGTAATGACACTGAAGAAACCAAAAATACCCCAGAAATAAATATTGACACCCAACTACAGCACAGTAGCTACATACCCTGCACCCTGCACCCAAAAACATATCAGTGCCTCTGATCAGCCTGGCATGGAATGGTAGTCTTCAGAGATGGTAGTGAAAGAGAGGCCTGACGACTGAGATGGAAGCAGCGAAGTGTCAGTGCTCCAGTGATTTACGGTTTCATTAATGGACAATTAAGAGGCCTCCTATTAAAAACATTATAATACCAAAAACCAACAAATTAGTACATAATCACGTCCTCATCTCAAACGGACTCCTTAATATTGGCCAGTCAGTCCCCGATTTATTCTGCTAATAAAAGTGTTTGCAAACATTTGATTGCTAATTTCAACATGAGCAGGTGGTGGTGTACTGTAGACTTCACGGTTGTAATATAATTTCATTGAGCTAACTCAAAATATATCTTCAAAGCCATTTTGATTACATTACCCTCATCTATTTTCCTTTTCATTCTCTTTATTCTCTGCCAAATTGTCAGTCATATCTGCATAAATCATCACCAAGGTCCACCAAAGAGCAAAAGTGACTTGAGGAAACAGAGAAAAGTTTGTCCGTCTACAGAAACGTTACTTATTTCTACAGTAAAGGAGTTATTTGGGGACAGTCACCCTCTCCTGAAAAACACACAACTGGCACTCAGATCTGCGACTGGCTCCCCTGACGGCCATAAAAAGCATTCATTAACATCAAAGCCTTCTTTTTCTTAATTACCCTTGCGCAGTGCTCACCCTGCCCTTCTCTGCAGCACTACACTGCCGCCTAATTAGATTAAAGCTATTTTTAGCCCCAGATCTGGATTTACTCTGCGGTATAGTCCTGGCATTTTGTTTCAGATGTATCCCCTTGTGTAATTATTGTAACCTTTATTTAAATAGGCAAGTTAGTTAAGAACAAATTATTATTTACAATGATAGCCTAGGAACAGTGGGTTAACTGCCTTGTTCAGCAGCAGAACAACAGATTTTTACCTTGTCAGCTCAGGGATTCAATCTAGAAACCTTTCGGTTACTGGCCCAGTGCTCTAACCACTAAGCTACCTGCCGCCCCGTATGATCTGTTGTATGACCTGTTGGTTATTCCAACTGATTATTCTGATTACCATACCACAATAATAATCTCTCTGTCTACATGAATGAAGGGAAATAGTAATGATACAATAAATACAGTAAATCTGTCACATTTCTGAATGTCTTTAAAATATCGATAACATTGAGAAATGCATTCTAGCCTATAGTTCTAAGCCTAGTGGAAAACTGGTTATGCCTGGACATTGAATTAACACATCAATTCAATATACTTTTTACTTGTGTATACCGTGTTATCACAGCAGGTTCAAGGTTCCTATCATCAGATTACAAACCAGTACTTATATCAACCCACAACCATTTATCCAAGCATCCAGCCATTCATCCCAGATCAACAGTAAGCGCCTTATGACTCAATCCCTAAAGGCTGGGGGATTTCTTGACCTTTGTGGAAAACATGAATGCTAAACTGCTGTACTATAGGGGTGAGTTTTCTGTGCCCTTTAAAGACTCATATCATTTCCTCTGGTGGGAGCATCTCTGTATCTCTGAGTAACCCTGTCCTTGGCTCTCTAGCAAAGGTCATATAGATGGAATGGATGCAGAAAAACAGGATTAGAAATAGTGACCAATTTATATGATAATTATTCAAAGATGCACTATCCTGAGCAACTGCTATTCCTTTCAGCTGCTTGTTTAGCAAGAGCAGAATAATTATGGAGATGAAAAGCGGTCTAATTACCGTAAGCAGCTTTAGCATTCAGAGTATCATCAGAGCAGAGCATCAGTCTTATCAGTGATACAAAAACATAAACATATGTATACACACAGATACACACAAACACATTCACGAACACACACACCTTTCTTTTTTATCTACTCTAGCATCTGTACAAAGGATGTACAGTGCCTTCAGAAAGTATTCATACCCCTTGACTTAGCCCATATTTTATTGTGTTACAATCTGAATTCAAAATGGATTAGATTTTTTTTTTTTTATCTCAACCATCTACACACAATACCCCATAATGACAAAGTGAAAACGTGTTTTTAGAAATGTTTGCAAATGTATTGAAAAATAAATACAGAAATATCACATTTGCATAACTATTCACACCCCTGAGTCAATACGTGTTAGAATCACCTTTGGCAGTGATTACAGTTGTGAGTCATTCTGGGTAAATCTCTAAGAGCTTTGCACACCTGGATTGTACAATATTTGCACATTATTCTTTAAAAAAGTCTTCAAGCTCTGTCAAGTTGGTTGTTGATCATTGCTAGACAGCTAATAAATAAATGTTCATGAAATACCACCACCGTCTGTTTCCTTGTTGAGAGTCAATTGGCACATGCGCATCTGCAAAACAGCGGTACCAAGTAGGCCTAGCAAACAAAATATCAGATCAATCTATATTTAGGCTAGTTACGTTAACAGCAAACAAACGCAGTAAACAATGAGAAAATAGTTGGTGGTGGTATTTGATTAACGTTTATTGAAAAAGTATGGATTTCAGCAAACAAAGTAAGGCACGCAACTACAGAGGACAAACATAGGTAGGTACAAGGTGGGCATCTCACAATTGACATTTTTTGAAGTATTTTTTTTATTTTTTCTATTTTTTATTTATATATATATATATATATATTTTTTTTTTCGGGGGGTGGATCAGCTTAATATTGCGGAAAGAATGTTGTTTCCAATGTAATTGTCTGCATCATTTCCAATCCCCCATATTTTTTTGGGTAAATATATATATCCATTCACGTATGCATACATATACACATATATACATACACATACCTACATAGACATACATACTTTTTTTAAAGAGTATACCTTTATTATTATTACCTGCAAACCCTACCACCGATCCCCCAATTGGAGTAAACTGATAAACATTTCTGTTTTTACCTTCAATTTATACATCTTATACACATTTACAGACACAGTCTACTTTATAATAGTTCTCTCTTGTTTGTTCTTAGTCCTTCCTCTATTTCTGTTGTCCATCCAGTTTGATTTCCACTTGTAACTGTGCTATTTCACAATAGCTCCGCACCTATACACATTTCACAGATCCCGTATGCCCTACATTGTTTATCTTGTTATTAGTCCCACCCTTCAGCTCCACTCAACCTTTCCCATCTATCTTCCAACATCATCCATTTCGGATTTTTATTTGCCATATATTTTTCAGCTGTGCTGTGATGCTTCACAAAAGATTTGAATCTTCTTATTCTCATAGCTTCCACGGATTGTAAATTAAAAATAAACATTTTTGCTAAAATAATTATTATATTATTGATTGATTGACTATGGCTTTTCAAATCCCCCAGTATTGCTATCTGTAGCGTTAGTTCTACGCAAATGTTGCAATTCTTCAACCATTCCTGGACCTGTGACCAAAAACGAGCTACATGCGGACAATACCAAAATAAATGGTCTAATGACTCTGCCTCCTCACAGCAGAATCTATAGAGCTGAGAAGATTGTATCCCCCATATATATAACATTCTATTAGTTGCAAGAATTTTGTACAATAATTTAAATTGAAAAATTCGAAGTTTTGAATCCGGCGTTGTTTTGCGTATCAATTCATAAACCATGTGCCATGGAATGGGTACATCGAAAATCTCTTCCCAACTATTTTGCAATTTATATGGCACAGCTGTAAGTTTTTTGGTCCTTAAATGAAATTGGTATATGTTTTTATTTATCACACTTTTCTTTAACCATTTATGTTCTTTAATATAAGGCCGACATACAGTACAAGTTCCTTACTTTTATCCCCTTCCACCTGCCTCTTCCATTTTTGTGGTAATGCTGCAATTAATTGGTTGTAATTTTGGGTAGAGCAGACATTTCCATATGTCTGTGTTAGCCGCATGTGTGACATTACTCCACCAGTCCTATTTATGATATCATTCACAAAAATTATACATTTTTTAAAAATTTCTTCGATAAATACAGTTTTTTTATCAATTACTATATTTGAATTTAACCACAAGATTTGTTGTACTATTTGTTCCGTCCTTTCAGGTGGATTAAACTGAAATTGCAACCAACTTTCTAAGGCTTGTTTAAAAAATAAAGATATTTTGGAGATTATTTCCTTTTCAAGCAACCGAAAGTGAGCAGGTGTAATCTGAATAAAGGGAAAAAGGCCCTTCTTGAACATAGGATGAGACATTCGTACCAATCTACTAGAGAACCAGTTTGGATTTAAGTATAACTTTTGTATGACTGATGCCTTTAGTGAGAGGTCTAATGCTTTAATATTTAATAATTTCTGCCCTCCGAATTCATATTCGTTATATAAATAGGCCCTTTTAATTTTATCTGGCTTGCCGTTCCAAATAAAATTGAATATTTTTTGTTCATATAATTTAAAAAGCAGGTGTAGGCAAAACCATAAGCAAATAGGTAAACTGTGATATGATTAAAGAGTTAATCAGGGTGATTTTCCCACAAATAGACAGGTATTTTCCTTTCCATGGTAGCAAGATCTTATCTATTTTTGCTAACTTTCTATAAAAATTTATTGGAGTGAGATCATTTCTTTCTTTTGGGATTTGTATACCGAGTATGTCCACATCACCGTCAGACCATTTAATTGGTAAACTACATGGCAATGTAAAATGTGTATTTTTTAGTGATCCAATACGTAATATGGTACATTTATCATAATTTGGTTTTAATCCAGAGAGGATAGCAAATGTATCTAGATCCTCTAAGAGGCCGTGGAGAGATTCTAGTTGTGGTTTTAAAAGAAAACATGAATCATCAGTGTACAATGACACCTTAGTTTTTAGGCCCTGGATTTCTAATCCCTTAATATTAATGTTTGATCTAATTTTAACAGCTAACATTTCGATGGCAATAATAAATAGATATGCCGATAGTGGACAACCTTGTTTTACTCCTCTAGATAGTTTAAAACTTTCTGAGATGTAGCCATTATTTACTATTTTACACCTAGGGTTACTATACATAATTTTTACCCATTTTATAAGAGATTCCCCAAAATTGAAATATTCTAGGCATTTATATATAAACTCCAGTCGTACTTTATCAAAAGCCAAAATCAGCTATGAAAACCAGGCCTGGTGTCCCCGATATTTCATAGTGTTCTATTGTTTCCAGTACTTGCCTTATATTATCTCCAATGTATCGTCCATGTAAAAAACCTGTCTGATTAGGATGAATAATATCTGACAAAACTTTTTTTATTCTATGCGCCAAGCATTTTGCTAGGATTTTTGCATCACAACACTGAAGTGTAAGAGGTCTCCAATTTTTTAAATGGACTGGATCTTTATATATACCACTTGGGTCCTGTTTCAGTAATAATGATATCACACCTTCTTGTTGCGTGTCTGATAATCTATCATTTATATAGGAGTGGTTAAAACAAGCTAATAGTGGTCCTTTGAGTATATAAAAAAAATGTTTGTATACTTCCACTGGTATGCCATCCAGTCCTGGAGTTTTCCCATCCTTAAAGGCCCCAATTGCATCAAGTAGTTCCTCCTCTGTAATTAGGCCTTCACATGAGTCTTTCTGTACAGATGTTAATTTTACATTATTATTAGGGAAAAAATCCATACAATTAGTTTCAGTTAGTGGAGATGGAGGAGCCTGAAACGAAAATATATTCTTAAAGTACTTTACTTCCTCTTTCAAAATATCATTTGGTGAATCATGCGTGACTCCATCATTTGTAACAAGTTTTAATACGTTTTTTTTGGTAGCATTTCTATATTGAAGATTGAAAAAGAATTTGGTGCATTTTTCCCCATATTCCATCCAGTTAGCTTTATTTTTGTAATATATTACACTGGATCTTTCTTGAATAAGTTCCTCCATTTCTTTTTGTTTTTCCTCTAACTTATTCTGTGCCTCTATGGTACCGTTTTTATTGTTATCTAACTGTACTGTTAGTCCTTCAATGGACTCTTTTGATCGAAATTGCTTTTGTTTTATAGATGAGTACTGAATTGCATGGCCTCTAAAGGCACACTTAAAAGTGTCCCATACAATATGGGGATCTGCTGTACCTATGTTATGTCTAAAAAAGTCAGTTATAAATTCTTCTGTCCTAGTTCTAAACAATTTATCATCTAGTAGGCTTTGATTAAATTTCCAATATCCTCGCCCACGTGGAAATTCTGTAAGAGTAATATATATGCCAATTATGTGATGGTCCGACCGCATTCTGTCCCCTATCAAACACTTTTTAACTTTTGGTGCCAGAGAGAATGATATAAGAAAGTAGTCAAGGCGACTAGCTTGATTAAGCCTCCGCCATGTATATCTCACTAGGTCCGGGTATTTAAGTCTCCATATATCCACTAATTCCAATATATCCATGACATTCCTGATTTCCTTAAGTGCCTGAGGGTGATAGTTTGTAGTGTGATTTCCTTTCCGGTCCATAGAGGTATTTAAGACCGTATTAAAATCTCCCACTATAATAATAGAGTCTAGTGTTGCTTGTAGAGTTGATACATTCTTATATATATTGTCAAAGAAGCTTGGATCATCATTATTCGGACCGTATAGGTTAATAAGCCATATATGTTTATTGTCCAATAACATATTTAAAATAATCCATCTACCTTGAGGATCTGTTTGGACAAGTTGCACATTTGGATCAAAGTTATTATTAATTAAAACCATCACCCCTTTTGAATTTCTTTGCCCATGGGAGAAATATATTTCGCCCCCCCAGTTCTTTTTCCACAAAACTTCATCTAAAACTGTTGAATGGGTTTCCTGTAAACAGTAGATATTATAATCCTTCTCTTTTAGCCAGGTAAATACTGATCGTCTTTTCTTATTATCTGCTAAGCCATTACAATTGTAACTGGCTATACTTATTTCACCACTTACCATAATGAGACACACCTTTCAATTATTTTTATCAAAATATATGTTTGTAAACGTCCTATTAAAAAGTAACATAATGATTGAGTGTCTATATAGTTGTACCATGACATTTGCATCTCCACTAAGCAAACCTCCAATTGGTCCCCACTATTCCACCCGCCAAAAGCCCCCATCTCGAGTTGGGTTGTCATCCCAATGCCCGGCAGACCACCCCCGACCCCCCGCATCGCACAGCCCCGGACCGACTGGGATCCATCCTTCGAAAAGTGCACACAGCACCATCCACCGAACCGAAGCAGATCCATTGCCAAATGCATTTCCATCGCCCTCACCTCGATTTTTATTACATATTGCTGTGAATCATCCTCTATAGTCCCTAACATCTTTTACTTCTTCCTTCGCAACAGTTGTGGGATACACACATACACCCACACACATTCAGCCCTTACCCCCACACAACCATAAGCTCACCCTCTCAACAATTGCACCATCCCAGAGCCCAACTCAAGATGGGTCATGATTTACAAATGTACTTGCAGTTGCAGCTGCATGAGAAGGCCTGCAAGACCGCGCAAAAAATGAGCATAAATGTAGAGATTTATTTACCATTGTCACATCCTAGATGATGGAGGTCAAATGTACACCTTCTTCCTGAAACACCCACAATACGGTCATCCATTTTGACCATGTTCCCAAGCCTCTCCATGCAGTCCGATTGGTTTCGTGCCACCAGGGCCACAATAATATACCCCCTCTCTGAATGTCCGAGTGTGACCCCCTCCCCATGGGTTACTGCAGCTAGTGTTGCCAGCACTGCCACTGCCTGGGTGGGGGCACCCCACCGGAATCCCCACCGGCTAGGTACAAGGTCATCAAGGTTCTCATTAGCAGCTTTAAGAATTTCCTTGTTTATTATGCTCTCCCTTTAGGGGGCTTTGGCTTTGCAGGACCAACCCTGCCAAGCAGGCTCAGAATCTTGAGGGGGCAGTGCTGCTCTTGGTCCCTGACCTCATTTTGGCTGCATACAGACCGCATACAGCATGCACATAAAACAGTTAGGGACTTCTCCTTAGTATCTGGGCTATTCATGTGGGTGTCTAGGGTATAGGGCCATGGACCGTACCATTAAAATAGGATAATAAATAATTAGATATAATTTATTTAAAAAATGTAGTTCCCCATGATAGGACAATAAATAAATAAGACGTGTAATTCATTATAAAAGTATATCCATCATCTGAACAACATTGAAAGCCCTCTCATACCCGGCCCACAGCAATACACTGGCTCTGGGATATGCAACTATTTCATTACTCACTCACTCAACTTTTCAAACATAACAAATAAAAATAAACACACACCACACCATCCACACATACTGTGCCTTCTGTTTACTTAGTTTTTATCTTCACTATATAGAAATAGTGCTTGTGTTCAATTAGTTATATGTGAAGATTTATAGAAAAGCTATATTTTGTATTGTATTGTTACAATCAGTAACCGGGCTTGAATTGTGTTTATTTTCCTCATCTATGAGAACTTTGTAATTTTTAAAATAACCATGGAGTAATCTTTGTGTCTCTGAACAACTGGTTATCAATATATAGTTTATCAACGACGAGAGCTACTCGTTTCGCTTTTAATCTATTTTCTTTGAAAATTGGATACAGAACTTTGCGCCGTTCTGCAATTTCTTTCGGAAACTGATCATTCATGCCAATTTTGGTCCCAGCAAGTCTTTTACCCAGGCTTTTAACCATTATTTTATCTTTAAATGAAGCAAATTTGGCAACGATTGGGCGTTCGTACCTCTGCCCTCTCTGTCCGAGGCGGTGTACACGTTCAAGTTGGATCTTATCGATAACTTCGCGCGGTATCTGAAGCGCTGCAAAAAGGAACTCTCTAACTACAGATTCAGGAACCTCTCCTTCTTTCTCTTGGATACCTGTAAGTACCAAATTCTCTCTCATGGATCTAGTTTGTATGTCCAGTAAGCATTCCTTCAGAACGTTGTTCTCCTTTTTAAATTCATTCATTTCGGTTTCAATCTTATTGACCGTCCCTTTTAGCGCGTGTGTTTCCTTCTCCAAAGCCGCCGCTTTTTCATCACTCATCTCTAGGCTTGCCTTCAACTCTTTTATATCTTTACTAACTAATTCAAGTATACCCAGTTTGTCATTTATTGATTTTAACAGATCGGTTTCGACCTTTACCATTGCCGGTGTTGAGAATATTAGATCATCCGTGTCGGTTGAGGAGTCACGTTTTCGTTTTTGATTCGGTTCCCCTGTCTTATTCTCCGTCATGTTTGGGTGTTGCTTGTTTTCGTAATATTTGTCGATAAATGTCTCTAGTCTTAGGATTTGTTTTGTGTTATTATCCAGATTGAAGGTTATCACCCACCAGATTATTTAGTGCTAATATTTTAGTCTAATTTAGCAGATATTTCGAATATTATGTTTTATCTTGAGGTGCTCTACATAACTTCGTTCAGTCCGCCATTACCTTTACGTTACCTTTACGTCCGCCGTCTCTCGTCTCTCTCTGTTGGATGACTTTCCTCTTAGCTCTTCATTTTTTGAAGTATTGACCTTGGGCAAATGGATGTAGTCTGAGCTAGATTCCACAAAGCCTTGTCACAGCTCCACACCATTGGTGAAGTTCATCAGAAACTTCCTTCCCCATGGAGTGGAGTTTAGTCCAATAATTGGTAGTCAAGCTAACACATTTTTGCTCCCTATGACAGCTAACGTTTTAAAACGTTTAGGCGTATTTTGTTTTACTGGTTCTTTTTTCAATCTCTCTCTAGCTCAGGCCGTTATCCCCACCTGCTTCAAGATGTCCACTTTCATCCGCGTGCCCAAGGAACTGAAGTGCTATGAGAGGCTAGTCAAACACCACATCAACACCTCCCTCCCCGACACATATTACTTCCTCCACACTGATCCTCAACACGGAGGCCCCACAAGGGTGCATCCTCAGTCCCCTAATGTACTCCCTGTATACCCACAACTGCCTCACACAGTTCTAACTCCATCATCAAGTTTGCTGACGACACGACAGTAGTAGGCCTGATTACCAACAACAACGAAACGGTCTACAGGGAGGAGGTAGGCACTCTGACGGCATGTTGCCAGGTAAACAACCTCTCCCTCAACATCAGCAAAACAAAGGAGCTGATTGTGGACTTCAGGAAGAACCAGTCTTTGCACGCCCCCATCTTCCTCAACAGGTCACTGTGGAGACAGTAAAAAATGTCAAGTTCCTCGGCGTACACATCTCCGAGGAGCTGAAATGGTAAAACCATACAGACATCGTGGTGAAGAAGGCACGACAGAGATTCTTCAACCTCAGGAGGCTGAAGAAATTTGGCCTGTCCCTGAGGGCCCTCACAGTTCTACAGGAGCACCATCAAGAGCATACTGTCAGGCTGCATCACAGCCTGGTACGGCAGCGCCTCCGCCGCTGACCACAAGGCAATCTGCACGGCCCAATCTGCACCTATCGCATCTTCCATAAGAACAAACAGGGCAGGAAGGGATATTGAGGGTGTGCAAATTGAATTTTCTGTTGAATAAATAAAATGAAATGTTCACCAAAATTTGCATCTTTCCAGAAAGCATCTGATTGCAGTTCTGGATTTGCTATGCTGCATTTTTTAAACAGAAATAGCAGAGATGATGTACTTTGGAAATATCAACTTGGATATGACGATGTTTGCCTTTCCGTGCCTTGTATAGCTTACTACTGAATATGATGTAATGTATGCTCAGATATGTCACCTTCATGTGAAGAAGCACAATGATTTTCGGCGCCTGAACAGGTAAAATAACTTGGATTTGAGTCGGATTTAGCCCATTTTTTTATCAGACTAAAATGTCTATGATTCACATATCATGTAATGATATCTATTGAAATTATAATTTTTTTTTACGGATACATAAATTATCAGGTAATAACTACAGATATGCTAGATTTTAGAAAATATGTGGATTCGTTCATGCCTGAGTGTAAAGACCATTTTACAAATATGTAGGCAGGTGCACCAACATCAGGTGCGTGTCTTGAACTTATCTCCCCTGCAGATACAGTATTTCCCTGGACTCATACGGTACCAGGGAGGTCCGGATTGTTTTTTATAGGGCAAGGCAGCTCTAACCAACATCTCCAATCTCGTCTCATTGATTGGACTCCAGGTTAGCTGACTCCTGACTCCAATTAGCTTTTGGAGAAGTCATTAGCCTAGGGGTTCACATACTTTTTCCAACCTACACTGTGAAAGTTTAAATGATGTATTCAATATAGACAAGAAAAACACAATAATTTCTTTGTTATTAGTTTAAGCACACTATGTTTGTCTATTGTTGTGACTTAGATGAAGATCAGATCAAATTTGATGACCAATTTATGCAGAAATCCAGGTAATTCCAAAGGGTTCACATACTTTTTCTTGCCACTGCACGTCTCGTGTCTGAAAAGTTGAATTTCGACTCCACTTTGTCTCTATACAGACGTTTTGCCTGTTTTATTGCCTGCAGAGGGAATAACTACACTGTTTGTATTCTGCCATATTCCCAGTCACCTTGCCATGTTTAACCTCTTTGGGCTGCAGGGGCAGTATTGAGTAGCCTGGATAAAAGGTGCCCATTTCAAACGGCCTCGTACTCAATTCTTGCTCGTACAATATGCATATTATTATTACTATTGGATAGAAAACACTCTCTAGTTTCTAAAACCGTTTGAATTATATCTGTGAGTAAAACAGAACTCATTTTGCAGCTAACTTCCTGATAGGAAGTGGAAAATCTGAAATCGATGCTCTGTTCTAGGGCCTGCCTATAAATGTGCTTGATATTTATTAGTATACATGCACTTCATACGCCTTCCACTAGATGTCAACAGGCAGTGAGAGAAGAAATGGAGTGTATAACATCATCTGAGGTCGAATAAAAGCTCTTGGCATGACGTGACCCCAATTTCCTGTTTTCTGGAACGCGCGAGAAGTGACCTGGTATTGCCTTCTGTAAAGCTGTCGTTATAGACGACTAATATCTCCGGCATTGATTTTATTTGATACATGTGACAATATCATCGTAAAGTATGTTTTTTCAATGTAGTTTTATTAGATTATTGAAACATTTTCGGGACGTTAGGCGTGTTGCTTTGTCTGCGTATGTTCAGGAAGGAGAGCTTCGCGCCACTTTGTTAGCTTTCCGTGCTAATTGACTGGAGAAGAGGACATTCTAAATCCAAACAACGATTGTTCTGGACAAAGGACCCCTTGTACAACATTCTGATGGAAGATCATCAAAAGTAGGACCCATTTTATGATGCTATTTCATATATCTGTCGAACATGTGAACTAGTAGTTTGCGCCCAGATTTTGGGCACGCTCTCACCATAACGTAAACTGCATGTCGTAATGAAGTTATTTTTAGAATTCTAACACGGCGATTGCATTAAGAACTAGTGTATCTATCATTTCCTATACAACATGTATTTTTTAGTAATGTTTATGAATAGTTATTTGGTCAGAATATGTGAGTGTCAGAAAAATATCCGGACGTTGTGGGAAAAAGATGCTACGTTAGCACAATGTATAACCACTGATTTCAGCTCTAAATATGCACATTTTCGAACAAAACATAAGTGTATGTATAACCTGATGTTATAGGACTGTCATCTGATGAAGCTTATCAAGGTTAGTCAAAAATTATATATCTTTTGCTGGTTTGTTACGATCGCTAACTTTTGCTGCTGGTAAATGGCTTGTGTTTCTGGCTATTGTGGTAAGATAATATAATGCTATATTGTGTTTTCGCTGTAAAACACTTAAGAAATCGGAAATATTGGCTGGAATCACAAGATGCCTGTCTTTCATTTGCTGTACACCATGTATTTTTCAGAAATGTTTTATGATGAGTATTTAGGTATTTGACGTTGGTGTCTGTAATTACTCTGGCTGCTTCGTTGCTATTTCTGACGGTAGCTGTGATGGTAGCTGCAATGTAAAACTGATTTATAGCTCAAATATGCACATTTTTTGAACAAAACATAGATTTATTGAATAACATGTTATAAGACTGTCATCTGATGAAGTTGTTTCTTGGTTAGTTTGGTTGGTTCTTGGTTAGTTAGGTTGGTTTTGTGCATGCTACCTGTGCTGTGAAAAATGTCTGTCCTTTTTTGTATTTGGTGGTGAGCTAACATAAATATACGTGGTGTTTTCGCTGTAAAACATTTTAAAAATCGGACATGTTGGCTGGATTTGTTTATCTTTCATATGCTGTATTGGACTTGTTAATGTGTGAAAGTTAAATATTTCTAAAAAATATATTTTGAATTTCGCGCCCTGCACTTGAAGTGGCTGTTGTCATATTGCGCCCGGCTTCGGGCTTGCAGCCCAAAGAAGTTAAATGCGGTGGTTCGTGCTTTCAGTTATGTGCAAATGCTGCCATCTATCCACGGTTTCTGGTTAGAGTAGGTTTTAATAGTCACAGTGGGCACAACATCTCCTATACACTTCCTGATAAACTCAGTCACTGTATCAGTATATACGTCGATGTTATTCTCTGAAGCTACATATCCCAGTCCGCGCGATCAAAACAATCTTGAAGCGTGGATTCCGATTGGGCAGACCAGCGTTGAATAGTTCTTTGCACGGGTACTTCCTGTTTGAGATTCTGCCTATAGGAAGGGAGGAGCAAAATGGAGTCGTGGTCAGATTTGGCAAAAAGGGGGGGGGGGGGGGGGGGGCTTGTAAGCATCCCGGAAGTTGGAGTAGCAGTGGTTGAGTGTTTTAGCAGCACGAGTACTACAGTCTATGTGTTGATAGAACTTCGCAACCGTTTTCTCAAATTTGATTTGTAAAAATACCCAGCTACAATAAATGCAGCCTCAGGATATGTGGTTTCTAGTTTGCATAAAGTCCAGTGAAGTTCTTTGAGAGCTGTCGTGGTATCGGCTTGAGGAGGGATATACATGGACGTGACTATAACCAAAGAAATTACCTTGGGAGATAATATGGTCGGCATTTGATTGTGAGGTATTCTATGTCAGGTGAACAAAAGGACTTGAGTTCCTGTATGTTATCACAATTACACCATGAGTCAATAATCATGAAACCTACATCCCCGCCCTTCTTCCCGGAAATATATTTATTCCTGTCTGCACGATGAACTGAGAACCCAGCTGGTTGGATCGACTCAGACAGTATATCCCGAGAGAGCCATGTTTCTGTGAAACAGAGTATGTTACAATCCCATGTCTCTCTGGAAAGAAACCCTCGCCCTGAGCTCGTCAACTTTATTATCCAGAGACTGAAAATTAGCAATATATATTATATATATTACTAATATAAAATTAGTAATATACTCGGAAGCGGTGGCTGGTGTGCATACCTAAGTCGAACTAGAAGACCAGAACTAGAAGTACCTCTCCTTCGCCGACGTTGTTTTGGGTCGGCCTCTGGAATCAGTTCAATTGCCCTGGTGGGTGCGAACAAAGGATCCGCTTTGGGAAAGTCGTATTCCTGGTCATAATGCTAGTAGCGCTGGTGAGTTACCGCTGCTCTGATATCCAATAGTTCTTCCCGGCTATATGTAATAACACAAAACATTTTCTGGGTTAATAACGTAAGATATAATACATAACAAAACAAAGGATCAGAGAATTCATCTAGTACGGAAAGCATAAGCTACAGCTAGGTAGCACTGCAGTGTATAAAATGTGGTGAGTAGTTGACTCAAAAAGAGAGAGAGTCAATAGTTTAACAGTTTTGAACATATTAATTTCTTCCAAAACTAAGGAGAAGCAAAAGAGAAATATAGAGAAAGACACATTTTTTTTCATTCCACCGATTCTATTGAAAAATATTTAGCAAACAGAAAAAACATACATGAATTTGTCTAATAGTGTCACGCCCTGACCATATAGAGCTTTTTATGTCTCTATTTTGGTTTGGTCAGGGTGTGATTTGGGTGGGCATTCTATGTTCCTTTATCTATGATTTGTATTTCTGTGTGTTTGGCCGGGTGTGGTTCTCAATCAGAGGCAGCTGTCTATTGTTGTCTCTGATTGAGAACCATACTTAGGTAGCCTTTTCCCACCTGTATTTGTGGGTAGTTGTCTATGTGTAGTTGCATGTCAGCACTCTGTTATTTATAGCTTCACGTTCGTTTTGTTGTTTTTTGTTAGTTTGTTTAGTGGTTCATTCGTTAATTTAAAAAGAATGTATTCACATCACGCTGCGCCTTGGTCTCCTCACTACGACGAACGTGACAAATAGAAACTCTTGTTTGCAACTGTTGGACTAACGATTACACCCTATATCAGATGGATGTAGGCAAGAGTTTGCAAAGCGGTATTGAATGCCACTGTCTGTCCATGTGTCACTGTCTGTCACCTCACATTTTTCTCTCGACTTGTGTGCACCTACATTGTAAACTTTCATTCATAGGCTAGATTGTAGCAACCTCAAGATGGATATAGGGAAAATTTGAGTTTCATGTAGTAGCCTAAACCTATCGCTGTTACATTGAACCGGGTGAATGGAAAATGAATGAGTGTCATCTGATATGCTGTAATAGAAATAAGGCCATTCTCATGAAAATAAATCATCCAACCTCATCTTAAACGTATAAATGTTTGGAGACAGGCGCAGGAGTTCATAATAGGGGGGTTTAATACTCCACCCAAAATATACAACATGCCACGAAAAGGCACGAGGACGAAGCCCAAAACAAACACGTATACAAAAACACAGGGATGTAACCAAAACAAAAGAGCGAGATAAAACTTCGAATAAATACACGGGGACGAGACCCGTAATAACAAATGCACAACAATACACGGGACGAGGCCCGTAATAACAAGTGAACAATACACGCAGCACGAAACCCGAAATAACAATGCAGAAGTATTCACAGACCAACGGACATGGGAACAATAACCGACAAGACAATGGTGAACAAAGGGCACATATCCAATTACTAATCAAGGGAATTGGAATCAGGTTTGCGTAATGAGACAGTTAAGTGACGCCTAGAGGCGTGCTCAGCAGTACCAGGGGAATCCGTGACACATAGGCCTATTTAGCAAGTACATTTCCTTGGAAAGATAACTGCCCCGTGCTTCTCCGCCCATACATAGGCTGTAGCCTACTCTATTTAATTGAGACTACACACTCACCTGATCTCCGAGAATGTCCACTGAGCAGGAAGCAGCAAGAATGATGACAGCAACACTTGCTAAGTTTTGCATAGGCCTATAGGATATAGCCTACCTTTTAGGGGGACAATTTGCAGGAAGAAACAAATAAATGGGAAATCAATATTTATTGAAAATGAAAAGGCACAATGCTCAATTACCGTAGTAGCCTAACCTATGTGCACATTGTTCCTTTTCAATGATGATAAAAAAATGTTAATGCACTTTGACTCACGTTGGTTGAGCACCTTCCACTTCTTTCCATTATAAATATTTATTTACAGACATTGTATTAAACTACAGTCTAATCATATTTAAGTTAATTTCATATTCAAGTTAACTGCCACTTGGTTCTCCGCCCATGTAGGCAGCCTACTCTATTTCAATGAGACCACACATACCAGGCACACTTGAACTCTCACAACCAACTAGGAAAAGGTAAGCTACTGAAGTTGAAGCAGCGAAGTATGTGAATAATGCGAAGAATATGTGCTTTTAATACAATAGGTAGGCTAACGCATACAAAGCAGAAAGAGGAACGTTTCCAAATAATCTGTGGGGCAACAAAAATATTTTAAATCCCGCTCCCGCTGCAGCATGAACAATGCTGACCGCGCCGCAATAATCTCTTTTGGGTCCTGCAGGTCCCGAAGGCATCCCGCAGGAATGCAGCCCTCTAGTGCAGTCAGTACACAAAACTATGCTCGTGTCTTAGGATGATCAGATGGTGACAGGGGTCCCAGCAGGGTCAGACAGCCAGGGAAGACCTTAAAGCTACAGTCTGGGATCTGGGAATAATGGGCATTTCAATTATTGAACCACTGATTCTATTCTTGGATAATATAATGTATAAAAGTACACCAAGGAAATTATTTGTCATGCCTCATTTTAGGAGGATCAGATGGCGACAGGGGTCTCAGCAGGGTCAGGCATCCAGGGAAGACCAGTATGTGGCGGAGTTGAGGTGAATTTTTGCAGAAACAACACTTTATTCTCTCTGTGCAGCAAACACTGGACAAGCCAGATGCTATTTTAAGGCAGTCTGACAAACCTCAAGATTATTTCCAAACTGTATCAAGGGTTGATAGAGGCTTTTCCTGATTACAAAAAATGTCAAACAAAAATGTGAGGAAGATCTAGTTGTCACACCCTGATCTGTTTCACCTGTCTTTGTGATTGTCTCCACCCCCCCCCCCCCCCCCCGGGTGTCACCCATCTTCCCCATTATCCCCTGTGTATTTATACCTGTGCTCTCTGTTTGTCTGTTGCCAGTTCGTTTGTTTCGTCAAGCCTACCAGCGTTTTTTCCTCTGTTCCTGTCTCTCGATTATTCCTGTTTTCTAGTTTTCCCGGTTTTGACTTTTTCTGCCTGCCCTGACTCTGAGCCTGCCTGCCGTCCTGCACCTTTGCCTCACCTATCTGGATTACTTACCTCTGCCTACTCTGACCCTGAGCCTGCCTGCCGTCCTGTACCTTTGCCTCACCTATCTGCATTACTGACTCCTGCCTGTCCTTGACCTGTCTTTTGCCTGCCCCTGTTGGATTAATAAACTGTTGTGATACTGGTAGAATGTACTATATGCCAGCGAAACTGAATTATATGCGCTCAGAAATGTAGTTCCTCTGCTGGAGGTGTAAAACACAATAATAATATTATTTGCATATGTTATGGTCTTGTGAAGGCTGGCTGAATTCTGGAAAACAGTATATTCTTTTATCCCAGCATGTCTACAGATTCTCCCTTCTCCCTGTTTTTGTTTGCTTGGAAATGTTGATACTGGAGACTGTTATCTGAAGAAACTGTGTAACCAAGCATTTATAGCGGCTAACAAATGCATTGCCATTAATTCGAGGGTTGGTTATCCTCCCACAATTTCAAGTTATGTATCACTAGATTTTATTTATTACAAGATTAAGGGTATGCTGGGCAACTTTCATAAGGTCTGGATTAGGGCTGTGGTGGTCACAGAATTTTTTCAGCCGGTGATTGTCAAGCAAATAACTGTCGGTCTCACGGTAATTGACAGTTAATTAACATATACACATTTAGCATCTCCTGGCATCCACACATAGCGTACAAGCCACTGATGCTGACCTTGGGAACATCTCAATTTTAAAAAGTCTAATAAATCCATGCAATATAGCCTATACCTTCACAATAAATCCATTATTTATTTTAGACATTTATTTTAGACAGATCTAAAGAAGCATGATATGAAGAAAATGTAGTCTATTTCAGAAGAACAGAATAGCATACTCTGAGTTGTCCTTATGTTAGGTCCTGATATAGGTATTCCAAAAGTCTGTGACAAGATTTGCTTAGAATTCCGTGGCATTATTTTATAATATAAAGTATACAATTGAACAATGCTGAATACAATAGAAAGGATATTTTGAGGGAGTGCGCACATGCGGCTATTCTGTGTTGAGCGGTTAACAAAGAAATAGGTATTCATATATGCTTAATTTAGAGTTTTTAATGTAACTTTAGTAGTTCTAGAAATGTTGGGCTATATGTTTTGATTTTTAATACATTGTAAGGCTGCATGATGCGACTCTAATGATGATTTGAAAAATGGAGCTTGAAAGGCATGAGCTCTGCTTTGTTTTTTTTGCGGCTGTACACACTACATCAGTCACTCATTCCTGAAACAAAAAAAACAAAAAAAAACACATACACCTCAAATATACACTAACACACAGAAACAGCAAATCCTCCATATAATTAAACTCGTAGGACTAATAGTAGTGTAGAGCTCTTTTTACTTTCACACAATGTAGCTGGGTCGCCCCGTCCTGTCCCTAGGAGTCCATCACCTTGCAACACACTAACCCAACACACCCTACTCAGCTTTAGGTTCTTAGTGAAACAATCATTATTGGTTTCAGTTGTGTTAGGCCAAGGCCAGAGTGACAACCCACAGGATGGCAGACCACCAGGGCCAGCAAGGAGAGAGCTTTAGATGTCCAGATCCCCAGCCAGGTTATGTCCCCCCCCCCCCCCCCCCACTTCTAAAACCAAAGTGGCGCCCCTGGTATTGGTTATGATGCAAAAGTTTTTTTTGCCTGGTCACAGACAGCTGATGTGTTGTGCAGTGAAGTCCACAAGCAAAGGGAAAAGGTGAGAGAGGAGGAGAGCATGTAGATGCAAGAAGGAATTACAACGAGCAAAGTGATCATGCTGTTTGTATGTGGCTGCTATGAAAGTGAACTGTGTTTGCATGTGATCAGGGGTGTATTCATTCTGCCAATTCTGTTGAAAAACGTTTCTTAAACGGAAATAAACAGAATGAAACGCGGATAAACATACCTGAATTTGTCCAATAGAAACTTTCATTTGCAATTGTTGGACTAAGGATTACACCCTAGATCAGCTAGATGCAAGCAAGAGTGTGCAAGGCAATATTGAATGTGTCACTGTCTCTCACCTTGATTACAAAAGATTATCCCGACCTATGCACCTAAGTTGTAAACTTTCATTCATAGACTAGCTAGGTTGTAGCAACCTCATGATGGGCATAGGGAAATTAGAATATCATATGGTAGGCTAAATCTACTGTCATAACTCTCCTGTGATGATCTGAAGGATCAGGTTACAGTGGGTCAGCTCTACAGCGTGCTCTCTCTCGTAGAGGGGGAGAGCGGGAAGTAGGCTGTTTTATGGCAGTCATAAAATACGCTGCCTTTATGCTCTGTAGTGTTCGAGATTGGAATGTAAATTGTGGAACACAGAGAGACCCTTGGACATTAAACGTTTGAATAATTTAACAATATTTTTATTTTTGAGAATGTGGGAGTGGTCCGTGGACACTTAAGGGACAGTCATGTCGAGTTCGTTTAATTTGGTGATATCATGAAGGACAGGAAACACATATTACTGTCCACTTCTCAATTATGGGGTTGATGTATATGTATATGAGTACATATGAAACTATTTGTGAAAAGATTAAATGTGATGTTAGCCTTCTAAATGAGAGTATGGGTTTCCATATGAACCAAATTAGTGGCCACGCCCACGTGAGCATAGATTTTACGTTGGCGTCATGAACCGCCTTTTTCTCAGAAGTGTATAAAACCCACTCCAGACGAAATTTACATTAGACCAGAAAATATGGCACTGTCGCTACATGTTGGAATGGTTAAGAAATCTACAAACTGAAGTCAAACAACACCAGGACAGAGTCCCCACGTTGAAATGGCTACCACTCTATAGGCCCAGGAGACCAGACAGCATGTAGTGTTGGCTACACGGCTGGAAATGGTTAAACTCTGAGACTATCGATTACTACAGAATAAGAGCAAATCCTATACATAGAATTACTAGTCTGCAGCTGGAAATTACGTAAGTCTAGTACGAGAATACCGACAACCGCGGAAGCACCTATTCTATGCAACGACCATCTGTACGCCTGACGTAGGCATTAAAACAGACACTATCCAGAGCCGTTGAGAAAGCTACAATCACAAAAGACATTGTGACTTCTGGGGAAGTTAACCAGAGACTCTCTGATGAACTGACGCTCCAGCAGATGGACCGGCTATTCCAACAGAGAAGACAACAACGACAAACGGGCATAAATATATACATTGCAATTATTTTTGAAATAAGCAGCTGTTCATGTGCAAAGGATTAGCATTTCAATGAATATAATTATCAACTGTGTGTAGTGAATCCGTTTTGTCTTTCCCACTCTTTATCTGTCCCCACCCCTTTCCATTGTCTACCAAGCCATCATATCGGTTTAGCCAACTAGGGACTTATCAATGCATTGTGTTAGTAACCAATAACTATATTGTTAGTTTATGTATTTCTGTGATTTGTTTAGTTGGTTAGTAAATAAATAATTAAGCCAATTTGTATATCACTGATTCATTATGGAGACTAGGGTTCATGCAGATATCCAAGGGTTTGCGACATTCAGAAATGAGACTAAGGTAATAATGATACATTAATAGAAGACTAATCGATAAGATATGAAAATATCTGATGAGTCGGTTCGGGAAATAGAGACTCTATAAACATTTTCCCGTGGTGCCCCGACTTCCTAGTTAATTAAAGTTTACATGATTAGTTTAATCATGTAAAAGTAATTACACATAGAGAATTGATTTGATAAAATAACAATCTTCACATTTAATGAGTGTCACAGACACGACACTCTCAGTGTTACATTGAGCTGGGTGAATGGAATATGAATGACAGTCATCCAATATACTGTAATAGAAATAAGGCCATGATCATAAAAAAATGATCGTCCTCCTTCATCTTAAACGGCACTGACCGCCACTGATCCACAGTAAAGCCTATTGAGAGAAATGAATTAAACGTATTACTTAAACTTAACAAAGATATAATAGCAGTGATGGGCAATTTTTAACACAGAGTTAAACACAGAGATAAAATGTCCTCGAAGCACCGTCTTCTATAGACAGGAGGCATATTGCTGTGTAAAAAGGGGCCACAGTCTACTTCCAGAAAAGCTGCGGACTAGATTAAATAAAATATAAATGTTAATTTCCCCACAATATTCCAACATCGGCACCACTGGCTTTTTTCTGCCAGTGGTTTTAGTCTTCCGTGACCACTGGAAGGAGAGTCTCTCCCATCTCTAGGAATTTCAGTATGGAGTGCAAAACATATCGCCCTATTAAATCACTGTCTGGCCACGGATCCTGAATAAGGCAGAGCATGACGGGAGAGGAGCTCAGGGATCATGGAAGAGGGGGAGCTGTGTGGTGCTGTGAGTTTCCTGAATTTAACTCCCTCTCTGGGGATTTCATCAACCTTAACCATAATCCTTCCCCCCTCTCTCCCGCCCCCATATTTCTCTCTCCCTGCACTACATTGCACCTCATTTTATGACATATTATTAAAGTGGTCCATGTGTCTTTTTATGTATATTGACTAGGAAAATGCATTTACTAAATACAGTACAGTCATCTATTTCTTTAGCTCTTTTTTAAAAAGATACCTTGCTCCTGCTGTGTGTGACGTATATGCATGCTTCATCAAGCTTGACAATTTTTTAGGGAGGCCATTAACATCTTAAACAGGAGGGTTCAACCACAGGCGCGACATCATACATATCATATGAAGACCATTTAGTGCATGGGTTCATATTATTGGCCCGTTCTGAAAGGGCATTACATGTCATGTTCTTTTATAGACTCAGCATACTCATTCACTCACAGGAACTCTGTTACCGCACACACCTCAACATCCTCAATCACCACCAATTCTAGAGCACCTCTAAAACATTAATTATTGTACAGTTCGTTAAATACTGTTGTGTGAAATGTATGGAGATCTCAGATTTTACAGTATGTTGCATATTTTGTATACGCAACAACTGTCACGTTCGTTATAAGGAGGTGACCAAAGCGCAGCGTGATGTGAATACATCTTCTTTAATGACAACGAAGAACAATAAACAAACTAATACAAAATAACAAAACGAACGTGAAGCTAAATATAATGAGTGCAGACATACAACATCACATAGACAATCACCCACAAACCAAACTGGAAAATGGCAACCTAAATAGGATCCCCAATCAGAGACAACGATAAACAGCTGCCTCTGATTGGGAACCAATCCAGGCCACCATAGACCTACGTATGCCTAGACTACACACACAACCTAGACATACCAAACCCTAGACCAGACAAAAACACACATACCACCCTTGTCACACCCTGACCTAACCAAAATAATAAAGAAAACAAAGATAACTAAGGTCAGGGCGTGACAACAACATCTGATATTTACTCAGCCTGTTTGACAGCTAAGTTTATCAGAGAGTTAAGTTGATTGATTCATTCTAGTTGCAGACATGACATTCTACTACTGTTCCTCTTTCCTGGAAGATCTGGTTTGAGATAGATTAGTTAAGATTATAGGAATGACAGCACATAGGGAGACGCAGGGTTGCCTCTGGTACATCGTTGTGGCTGCTTCATTGATGTTATTTTTTCATGTTTCTGCTATGCAGCCACGTGAGCTCAAGTAAAAAATGTAATAAAAGCCCAGTACATTTAATGATTAAATTAAAATGTAAATGCAATGTGTCATAATGGACACTTCATGGGTAAACAGAAGCTAATCGCGCATTAACGTACACTCACCCACTATGACAAAATATGTATTGTATCTGTCTCTCTGAATTTCCAGATTTCAGCTTTTCCTTCTGGGAAGGCTGGGGATCAAATTCAGTATATTTGAGAAAACTGTGGTTATTTCTGCTGTGCACACATTGGGCTGTCTAAGGGAAGAACTGCATAGTAGGTTGCAGTATTATGCTGTAATGCACATTTAAGCCTATGTATGCTTATGAATTAAGGTTAGGTGTAGACATGAAGCTAGCCTCATCCTTGTTCAACCCTAACCCTTACCCTACAGCAACCCTAACCCTAGCTTCATGTCCACACCACGGCTCAACCCTTACCCTAACCGTAACCATAACCCTAACCCTAGTCTAGATCGTATAGTTAGGGTAACTGTCCAATCAGCACCATCTATTGCAGTGAAGAACCACACATCCAATCTGTTGGATGACAGGTCCATTGTATGTTGCGAGGTCATTTCAATAGTGTAATTTTGTATTCAAGATCTACAATATAACATTGTGGCCCCCATCATGTAACCAATCATTGTCAAGAGGGTTTTGTTAGCAACAGTTAGCTAATGGACAACTGAATAATCTTTTTGGATTTAACCAGTTCTCAAGGACGTGTCCTCCAGTAGGATAATCATAGCACGCTGCTCTCTCCCTTATTACTTGAACTAACTCTCTGGTTCCTGTTGCTGGTAATTACTTGAAATATTGATTGTGAAGTTAAAAGACAGTAATAAACACATGCAATTAAAAAGCAATAGTGAGGGGTTTGTCAATTAACTGTGTACTGGAATTCCCAGGAGTTCTAAGGAAAGATTAGAGAAACAACCATTTGCCTACCTTGAATGTTGTTTTAAAAGTGGTTACCTAATTCATGTATAATGGCTCCTTCACCGGTAAATGATTAGCCAGCATTTTCATATGAAGTGATTAAAGTTAGCATATCAATTCACATTAAATGGATTTGTGCCACAGAAACTATAGCAACAAGATAATTACGACTATGAATAGTCATTAGAATGGGATAATTGACAATGGGTGTAGTTGTAGAAATGCAATTACAGTGAAGTGTAACCTCTCTTGTACGTCCTGACGCAGGGGATTCCATGTGAATTATAACGTGCCATGTTGATTAGGGCCGATATCCCAGCATGCTGTCCTTTAATGGGATTACTTTGATTAAGTACCTTGTTTAATTGAAGTGGGTGGGCAGAGCTGAGGGGGCAGCATGTTCCTAGAAGGAGTCATACTATAATATACAGTTATAAAGATTATGTATTTTGTTGTGTATGTTCCAAAGGCTTTTAGTTCAGGAGAATATTCAAGCACCAACCTAATATTGAAACATGGGTAAAATTGAACGTAAAATATTTTTTTGTGCTGTTGTTGAAGAAACATATACATTCAGTCCCATTTGAGACAAGAAATATGCCAAGTTTGAAATCCTGCCTCGGTTCGTGATACATTAAAACCGGCATTCCATATACAGCAAGATTACATCTGTGGGTCCCTACACTCTCATTCCATCCCTCTTAAAATCCCATGTCAAATGTGTGATATGAAACTTCAAATAATGTGGTTTTCTTATTGCATTTGGCCATTGTTTATTACCCTATGTTGGATACTGAAGCGTAAAGTCATTTCAGGACCTCTATCGCTCCCACACACTTGATGCTGAGGGTGTCAGCATCAGCAATACTTCACAAAGGGGTTTATTGAAACATAAAAGGCAAAAGTTGTATTCTAACTTCGCAATGTAATGTTTTTTCAAGGGCATGTTAACACAGGCTTGTATTTTCAACTGCATTCACGCTGTTCATTTGTTCTCCACAACTTACAATATCTCACGCAGACTGACAACCTTCCAGGGGAATACATGGAATGGCTTGATTGATTTGTCTTTATTGAGTGCATTTAATACAATATTTCTTCTCAGAAAGTTACAACTACAAACTCTGACATACTCAGCACAATAAACAAATTTGTAACTGTACAATGACACCCCCAAACAAATGAAAAGATCCCTCCTGGTTGTGTCAAGTCTTATTTACAGTAGGTTGGATGAGTGTGTCCGTTCTCATGCTGCTATGTTGTGGCTTTCCAGTCTCAGTCCAGAGACATGGCTGGAGAAAAGAGCCACCAGTGAGATGTCTTTGAAAATGGAAAGGGGCCGTTTCACAATGGCGTACTCTGAAAATGTAGGGAAAATCTGTGTCTTGATCCAAGCAATCTACTTTTTTTGACGAGCTGGAAATATCCCATTCCTCAAAATGTAGATGAATACAGATTTTGAAAACAGACAAACCCCCCCCCAAAAAAATCTGAGAAAAATTTCTCAAAACACTCCAAAAACAGCAATATCCTGGGAGACAAGTTTGTTTAAGTGGCAGGAGTATAGGAGAGCAAGGGAGTGAAAGTTCGAGTTAGGGTTTGGGCTAGGAGGTTTCTTATCTGCTGGGGGATTACTTAAAGTGGCACAATTACAAGGGGAGGTGAAGTCAATGTGACAATTAAACAGTCTAGAAAGTCAGCAATACCACCATAAAGTATGTCCACTTGAATAAGGAATGCGTCCACTTAGGAATAGGAATCTCTAAGTTTGCCTCAATGAGTCTGGGAGTGTCTGCATTTGCTGTTGGACCTTGACTTTTAATGAGACTGTCTGAATTACAGAAAGGCACTTCAAATGCAGAACACAGATAAGAGACCTCACAATGTCAAGACTACTTTCACATTCAGTGCAAGTTCTCCAACTTCTCCCAGCTTTCATCTTCAAAATAACAACACTTTTTCCAATTCCACCAGTCTATTACCCGAATCAGTGGAGTGAAGCTGAACACTAACGTCCAACAGCTACCAAATTACTATTATAAAAAGGAAAACTTGAATAAGGACAGCAACTTTTTATGTGTCCCCACAGAATGAACAGATGTCTAATTTAGAAAGACTTAAAATTACATAATGACACTTTCTTCTTCAAAGTCTCTGCTTGAATGCAGGTGATACAATACTCTCAGTATTATGTTATCCATTAGGTACTGTTGAGACAAATTTGGCGAAAGTGTTTTTGTAACACTTAACCTGATGGGCCCTGACATACAGTACAGTCTGCTCTGCTCAGTAATAACTCTTTGTTGCCACCAATAACTAACTGTGAGGGGTTACCATGACACTGCTGAAGACAGCTCCTACTGTGATAGTAGTTAGAGAGACAATGATTTGTAATGGAGATGGCAGTTACTCTGTACATAGCTTCACATGCAGTCTAAGGCCTGCTGAGCAAATATGCACACAAATGAACAGTAGACACTTTTCAAAAGGTATTATGTTAGAAGGCTCCCACTTGTTACCCTGTAATCCGTCATATTTGAGTTGGGTAATGAATTTGATGCTTCAGTTCCAGCGTCTAGGTCCCCAGAAGAACACAGCCACCCACTTCAAGCTATTAACCTGCACTGTTCCAACAGCCCCCATCATCACCACACATCATTATGAGCTGATCGCAAATAGATGATGTCTATCATTAGTAGATATCAACGTAATTAAAAAAGGAGAGGAAGTACCAGGCAATGAAATGTCAGAATTTGATAGGAGAATGACCGGTCTGTAACGATCAGGATTCCCCCAGGCGTTTTGAACCTCATTCCTGCCACTTAATGGCTTGGCGTGGGAGGAAGTCACCTGTGTTAATTAAAAGGTAGCTTTGCAAAGTCCATCCCTATTACTTATATTCCCACTCTCTCTGTCATAATAACAACAACCTTCACTGACTTACAACATGCTTTTGACACAATTCTTTAACGCGCCTCGAGTGGCCCAGAATAAACACAGCATGGTCAACCCAACATGTCAAGCTGGGAAAGATGTTCTGTTGTCATATTTGAAAAGGAACTGGAAATGGTAGGTAACGTTCTAGGGTAGTAGTGTGGTGAAAGCACAAAGCACTTGAGACTGTCAATACAACTTTCAGATTTCATATAACCTTCACTGTCCCTGTAACATTTTTTCTTACCCTGGGTATTCGATGCACAACACTAGACACTTACTGACTCTTGCAGTTGTATGGGTTCAATGTCAATCTGGTCTCTGAAAGCCTAAAACATTACAAAGAGATATCTTATATGTACAGTGGGGAGAACAAGTATTTGATACACTGCCGATTTTGCAGGTTTTCCTACTTACAAAGCATGTAGAGGTCTGTAATTTTTATCATAGGTACACTTCAACTGTGAGAGACAGAATCTAAAACAAAACTCCAGAAAATCACATTGTATGATTTTTAAGTAATTAATTTGCATTTTATTGCAAGACATAAGTATTTGATCACCTTCCAACCAGTAAGAATTCCGGCTCTCACAGACATGTTAGTTTTTCTTTAAGAAGCCCTCCTGTTCTCCACTCATTATCTGTATTAACTGCACCTGTTTGAACTCGTTACCTGTATAAAAGACACCTGTCCACACACTCAATCAAACAGACTCCAACCTCTCCACAATGGCCAAGACCAGAGAGCTGTGTAAGGACATCAGGGATAAAATTGTAGACCTGTACAAGGCTGGGATGGGCTACAGGACAATAGGCAAGCAGCTTGGTGAGAAGGCAACAACTGTTGGCACAATTATTAGAAAATGGAAGAAGTTCAAGATGACGGTCAATCATCCTCGGTCTGGGGCTCCATGCAAGATCTCACCTCGTGGGGCATCAATGATCATGAGGAAGGTGAGGGATCAGCCCAGAACTACACGGCAGGACCTGGTCAATGACCTGAAGAGAGCTGGGACCACAGTCTCAAAGAAAACCATTAGTAACACACTATGCCGTCATGGATTAAAATACTGCAGCGCACGCAAGGTCCCCCTGCTCAAGCCAGGGCATGTCCAGACCCGTCTGAAGTTTGCCAATGACCATCTGGATGATCCAGAGGAAGAATGGGAGAAGGTCATGTGGTCTGATGAGACAAAAATTTAGCTTTTTGGTCTAAACTCCACTCGACGTGTTTGGAGGAAGAAGAAGGATGAGTACAACCCCAAGAACACCATCCCAACCGTGAAGCGTGGAGGTGGAAACATCATTCTTTGGGGATGCTTTTCTGCAAAGGGGACAGGACGACTGCACCGTATTGAGGGGAGGATGGATGGGGCCATGTATCGCGAGATCTTGGCCAACGACCTCCTTCCCTCAGTAAGAGCATTGAAGATGGGTCGTGGCTGGGTCTTCCAGCATGACAACGACCCGAAACACACAGCCAGGGAAACTAAGGAGTGGCTCCGTAAGAAGCATCTCAAGGTCCTGGAGTGGCCTAGCCAGTCTCCAGACCTGAACCCAATAGAAAATCTTTGGAGGGCGCTGAAAGTCCGTATTGCCCAGCGACAGCCCCGAAACCTGAAGGATCTGGAGAAGGTCTGTATGGAGGAGTGGGACAAAATCCCTGCTGCAGTGTGTGCAAACCTGGTCAAGAACTCCAGGAAACGTATGATCTCTGTAATTGCAAACAAAGGTTTCTGTACCAAATATTAAGTTCTGCTTTTCTGATGTATCAAATACTTATGTCATGCAATAAAATGCAAATTAATTACTTAAAAATCATACAATGTGATTTTCTGGATTTTTGTTTTAGATTCCGTGTCTCACAGTTGAAGTGTACCTATGATAAATATTACAGACCTCTACATGCTTTGTAAGTAGGAAAACCTGCAAAATCGGCAGTGTATCAAATACTTGTTCTCCCCACTGTATATATAAACAGTGTATCCTTTATACAGAATCAGTCATGTCGGTCTTTACCCCATGGATCTGCCTCCTATTGGGAAGAACTTCCAAGTGCCTCCATAGAAAATAACCCTTTATGACTACAACAATCCTAAACTATTCAGGTGAAACTAGCTGTTATTGCAAAAAATGCAAGCATAAAATTAATATCCATATAGTATTTACAAATCATCTTCAATATGAAGATTCATTTAAATAAGAAGTCAATTTACTTGTTTTGATTTTAATAACTTTTTTGTATCTTTTTTCAAATTTGGGTGACACCGTTTGATGCTGTTCTTTGGATAAGTCATCCCATTGATCCTCACATACAGTAGCACAGGTTTTTTATATTTTATTTTTAGCACTTCAAGACCATCTGTCACGGCAAGCAAACAAACGCCCTTGCATTTCCACTTGCTCTATTCTTCAGCAAAAAATAAGCCAACTTGATAGACTGCCGTGATTGAACCAGTGAAGTTGTTCTGAGGCAGAATCTTCTCTTATATCCCTTTGTACCTTCAGTAGACTAGAGGGCAGGTATCTTTCCCTCTGGTCTTGAGAAAGTGTGTGTTGGGGGCGTGAATGTTGTTGTTAGATCAAGGCTAGTGTCTCCACCCTGGTGTATTCTTTAGGGTCATCAGGAGTTCTACTATGGGTTCCATGGTGGTGGTGGTGGCACCCCTGTAGTCAGGCCATGGAGTTGGGGGACTGGGCCATCTGGTCCCTCATAGACTGGACACTGCTCAGGATCTTCTTCTGATGGCCGGCCAGGGTCACTCCTATCCTCAACAGGTCTCTGACAAACAGGACGAACAGTGTCAACAACAAGGTTGAGAGATGGAGGTGTTCACAGTACAGTACCTCATGTCTGTGTGTTTTCTCTTGGATAGAATTATTGGGCTATGGATATTCTCATTGTCTATGTATTAGTACACGCAGAAACAATCACACCATGCACAAAGACAATGGTACAATATTTTGTCTGCTTGAGGCAGAGCAGAAATACCAACATGTAGGGATGGTTTCCAGCGCAGTAAACAATGTGCCAGATACACTCCCTGCTAGAGATTAGCACAATATATTTTTACTGTTCCCATTCATATGGTAATACACTGTTCTATTTACAATGGTAAGCCCAGAATGAACACAATTGGTTGAGGACTGCTGGGAATTGTTGCTGACTTGTACAGTAGCAGTCAAATGGACAACAACAACCTCAAGGCCATCTATTTGATCAGTCTGAACAACCAGCAGGTTTACATTTATTGTTATGTGTCTTGTCATGGAGCCAGAACTAAGCGATTTCTCCTTAATGAGCCAGCTGCAAAGTCAAAATGTACTGTATTGTAAAAATTCAGGAAAACAAAAATGTCCTTTTTGGTCTGAATTGAAAATTAGGGTTAGGCATTAGGGTTAGCAGTGTGGCTAGGGTTAGGGTTAAAATCAAATGTTATGACTTTGTGGCTGTGCCAGCTAATGACCACTCTGCAGAGCTGCCTCCAGAACAAGTTTCATGACAAAAAATGCTAACCTGCAAACAACCAAAGGAAAGCCAATCATTTGTCCTACTTTAAATAATTTGTATTCGTGCCACTATCAAACCAAAGTGATTAGTAAGACCTTGGCGACGTAGACCTATCCAGAGCTCTGAATGCCTGGTGGATTTGAAGCATGACAGTCCTGAGCTCCTATGGACATTTACTGAAGGGATTATTCCTGTGTCTGAGCCAGGAGCATGATTCCCATTATTCTGAGACAGCTTTTTGAAGGTGGATGTGTGACTGCAATGGCCTGTGTGGCTGGTTGGCTGTCTCAGTGAACCTGATTGAAAATTCATTCCAGCCTGCCCCATTACGCTACATCTAGAAGAGTGCAAATCTAATTATAGGGGGATAATACTTCTGAGACCTTCTGTAATCTGTGACAAATGAGTGTGTTGCGTGCGCCGTTTGCGTGTGTGTGCAGGCAGGTGTATGTATTCCAAGACTGCTAGTGTAACACTTCTCAAAAAAGTACTATTGGGAACCATCTACCTGATCAAGGGCTGATCAAATATTCTATTGCTACAGTGGATAGTGATTGGAGGGTTTTACTGTTTGGTGACTCCTCATAAGATGGGGAAACTAGGTGGGATATGACGACGTCAGGACTTACTCAGAGGTGATCTGAGCCACCAGGGGTAAGGAGGTGAAGCCGGACCCCAGAAAGGTGTCTCTGTACTGGCCCATCTTGATGGCATCTAGCCAGTCCTCCACAGAGGTGAAGGTGGTGAAGTCTGGAATGGATCGGCCCAGCAGGGGCTGAGAAGGCCTGTGGAGAAAAAGAGAGGAGAGGGATGAAACGGTGAAGGGATGTGGTACAGGAGAGGGGAAACCTGGGACAAGTGTTTCAGTAATATGGTTTGTGTGCTATGAAGGTGCTGCACGTGTTAGGTTGAGAGTCAAACCAGTTTTTACAGACGTACACTGCAGTGATGGTGGCCACAGCTTTGAGGCTGGTAGGGTTGCGCATCATTTTGTCCAGCGTATTGACGATGTCAGGAAATTTGGGCCGGGCGTTTCTGTCTTTCTGCCAGCAGTCCAGCATCAGCTGGTGTAGTGCTGTGGGGCAGTCCATGGGAGGGGGCAGACGGTAGTCCTGCTCTATGGCATTGATCACCTGTACCAGGAGGAGAGGAGAAAGAGATGTCACATTTAAAGAGAGGAAAGGAAGGAAAAAGAGAGGGACATAGTAGACTACACTGGGAGACTGAGAATCAAAAGGACACCCTGAGAACCTAGACTACAGGAACGGACAAAGGTGTTGGTTTGAACACATTGTTTGACAGCGAAACATACATATGAAACACAAATCTAATATGGAAAATGTCCATTGTGGTTCTAAACAATGGAAGAGTTCATAACCAATTGACAAAGGTTTTTGATGTGCTATATGTTTCAAGACACCTGCAACTGAACTGCTTCCAGATTGGAGGTTTCATAACACCATAACAGAGCAGTGGATGCCCGCTCTAATAGGATTTCATTGGCACACTTCCAATGATTCCATCATATCCAATTTAAGCTTCCTTACAGCTTGTCACTGCTTGTGTAAGACCTAGCTTTGTGTTTGTGTAAACACTAGCTGTAAGGAGGGGAAAGATACACCGAATACAATGTGCAAAGTTTTGTTCAACTTCACAGAAATTTGCACTCTTTGTGACCCAGGTATCTTCACTCTACATCCAAATCTGTCAATCAAAGTTTACAGTAACATCCCATTTGATTAATCTATTTTCTTTATCCATACGATCCTCAGCAGATTTTCTCTGGTCTCTGTGTTGCAGCTGAACTTCAGGCAGAACAACGGATACCACAGCTGATAATTGCTTTCAAAAACAGGACGGTCTGAAGGGATTTTGATATATCTCCGTTCCCTGATTTCTCTTTTATCAGAGAGAGGGTGGTCTCTCCAGACAGCCGTCAATCACCACAGCATAAAAGAAGAGACAGCTTTGCTATAGAAACCGGCAGGAGCCAGCTTCCTTGTGGGGGCTTGGGCCTGATTGCTTGTAAAATAAAAAAAAGGAGAGAGTGGGAATTTAATGAACTATATACCGAGAGCTGGTCTGTGTTAAGAAATCTTCCCCCGCCCCTGACTATTCAACCTTGATTGCAGGAGAGTGGCAGGCAAGAGAGTTGCTGTCTGGGAATTCACTACGGGAGATCTCGTTAGTGTCTGAGGTAGGACTGTTGCAAATGGGAAGCAGTGCTTTCAACAATAATCTTCTTTACCTATAATCCTTCAGCATCTCTAGGTGGGTTACTCCAAGGATTTACAGAGTGCTGCACTGGTGGAGACTGCAGTGCCACTACACGGGCTCTGAATAAAAACTGCACACAACTACAGAGTCTGGCAGACAGACAGATCCACAACAATTCAGTAGTGTAATATTTGTGATGGAGATTTGAGGAGACCAGTGTTAAGTGTTAGTTTGATATAAAACGAGTATGAATATGAAATCCAGTGTCAATACAGACAAAAGCTCATTAGCAGACACCCATAATGACATCCTTAAATGAAATAATGAGCTCTGTATCATGGTATTCTCAATGTTTTTAATGCAGTCACATACAGTGCACTCAAAGTATTCACACCCCTTGACTTTTTCCACATTTTGTTGTGTTACAGCCTGAATGAAAAATGTAATAAATTGAGATTTTGTGTCACTGGCCTACACACAAAACCCCATGATGTCAAAGTGGATTTTTCTTTAAATACATTTTTACAAATTAATAAAAAATGTAAAGCTGAAATGTCCTGAGTCAGTAAGTATTCAACCACTTTGTTATAATAAGTTCAGGAGTACAAATGTGCTAAACAAGTCACATAATAAGTTGTATGGACTTACTCTATGTGCAATAATAGTGTTTAACATGATTTTTGAATGACTACCACATCTCTGTACCCCACACATACAATTATCTGTAAGTCCCTCAGTCAAGCAGTGCATTTCAATCACAAATTCAACCAAAGACCAGGGAGGTTTTCCAATGCTTCGCATAGAATATGGCAATGGAAAAAAATGCAGTTATTGAATATGCCTTTGAGCATGGTGAAGTTATTAATTACACTTTGGATAGTGTATAAATACACCCAGTCACTACAAATACACGTGTCCTTCCAAACTCAGTTTTTGGAGAAGAAGGAAACTGCTCAGGGATTTCACCATTTAAAACAATTAGAGTTTAATGGCTGTGATAGGAGAAAACTGAGGATGGATCAACAGTATTGCAGTTACTCCACCATACTAACGTAAATGACAGAGTGAAAAGAAGAAGCCTGTCTTGTTTGCAATAAGGCACTAAAGTAAAACTGCAAAAATTGTGACAAAGAAATTGACTATGTCCTGAATACAAAGCGTTATGTTTGGGGCAAATCCAAAAACACATCACTGAGTACTACTCTTCATATTTTCAAGCACGGTGGTGGCTGCATCATGTTATGGGTATGCTTGTCATCGGCAAGGACAGTTTTTTTTTTTTTACATAAAAAGAAACGGACTAAAGCTAAGTAGGGGCAAAATCCTAGAGGAAAACCTGTTTCAGTCTGCTTTGAAACAGACACTGTGTTACGGCTCTCGTTTGTAGAAGGAAGAGTGGACCAAGGCGCAGCATGGTAGGCGTACATCGTCTTTTTATTGATGACCCCAAAACAAAATAACAAAGACAAAAAAAAGAAAGCGCACAGTTCTGTAAGGCTAAGAAACTATACAGAAAACAAGATCCCACAAAACCCAAAAGGAAAAGGACAACTTATATATGATCCCCAATCAGAGACAACGATAGACAGCTGTCTCTGATTTGGAACCACACATGGCCAAAAACAAAGAAATAGAAAACATTGACTTTCCCACCCGAGTCACACCCTGACCTAACCAAACATAGAGAATAATAAGGATCTCTAAGGTCAGGGCGTGACACACTGGGAGACAAATTCACCTTTCAGCAGGACAATAACCAAAAACACAAGGCCAAATATACACTGGAGTTGCTTACCAACATGACATTCAATGTTCCTGAGTGGCTTAGTTACAGTTTTGACTTAAATCGGCTTGGCAAGATTTTAAAATGGCTGTCAAGCAATGATCAAGAACCAACTTGACAGAGATTGAAGAATTGTTAAAAGAATAATGTGCAAAGCTATTCGAGACTTACCCAGAAAGAATAGCAGCTGTAATTACTGCACATATATTGACTCAGGGGTGTGAATACTTATGTAAATTAGATATTTCTGTATGTCATTTTCAATAAATTTGCAAAAGTGTAAAAAAACATGTTTTCACTTTGTCATTATGCGGTATTGTGTGTAGATTGCTGAGAAAAAACAAATATTTAATCAATTTTGAATTCAGGCTGTAACACAACAAAATGTGGAATATGGAAAGGGATATGAATACTTTCTGAAGGCACTGTATCTATTAATACTGCAAGGAAGTTGTATAATACTCACGTCCTGGTTGCTCATGTCCCAGTACGGTCGCTCGCCAAATGACATCACCTCCCACATGACGATGCCGTAGCTCCACACGTCGCTGGCTGAGGTGAACTTCCTGTAGGCAATGGCCTCAGGGGCTGTCCATCTCACCGGGATCTTCCCTCCCTGGGGGGAGAGACAAAGACAAGGAAGAAAGAGAGGGAAATGTTTTAGACTGTAATCTTGTGTCTCTACACTGGCTGGTTTGACATGACATTTGACAGTTTCCTGCTTTTTAAGGCCAAGGCCAAACTGTAATAGCCAAAGACGAATGGAGAACCATATCTGTGAGCTTCCTCTTACAAATACACTGAAATCACCCCACCAATCAGAGTATTTATTCAAAACCTACAATCTCCATATCAAAAACATATGCAATGGACTTATTAAAACCAAGCTATTTATATAGCATTATAAACATTCTTTTGGAAAACCTTCTTTTTTTTTTATCACATGCTGACTATACAGTGGGGCAAAAAAGTATTTAGTCAGCCACCAATTGTGCAAGTTCTCCCACTTAAAAAGATGAGGCCTGTAATTTTCATCATAGGTACACTTCAACTATGACAGACAAAATGAGAAAAGAAAATCCAGAAAATCACATTGTAGGATTTTTAATGAATTTATTTGCAAATTATGGTGGAAAATAAGTATTTGGTCAATAACAAAAGTTTATCTCAATACTTTGTTATATACCCTTTGTTGGCAATGACAGAGGTCAAACGTTTTCTGTAAGTCTTCACAAGGTTTTCACACATTGTTGCTGTTTTTTTGGCCCATTCCTCCATGCAGATCTCCTCTAGAGCAGCGATGTTTTGGGGCTGTTGCTGGGCAACACGGACTTTCAACTCCCTCCAAAGATTTTCTATAGGGTTGAGATCTGGAGACTGGCTAGGCCACTCCAGGACCTTGAAATGCTTCTTACGAAGCCACTCCTTCGTTGCCCGGGCGGTGTGTTTGGGATCATTGTCATGCTGAAAGACCCAGCCACGTTTCATCTTCAATGCCCTTGCTGATGGAAGGAGGTTTTCACTCAAAATCTCACGATACATGGCCCCATTCATTCTTTCCTTTACACGGATCAGTCGTCCTCGTCCCTTTGCAGAAAAACAGCCCCAAAGCATGATGTTTCCACCCCCATGCTTCACAGTAGGTATGGTGTTCTTTGGATGCAACACGACGAGTTGAGTTTTTACCAAAAAGTTATATTTTGGTTTCATCTGACCATATGACATTCTCCCAATCTTCTTCTGGATCATCCAAATGCTCTCTAGAAAACTTCAGACGGGCCTGGACATGTACTGGCTTAAGCAGGGGGACACGTCTGGCACTGCAGGATTTGAGTCCCTGGTGGCGTAGTGTGTTACTGATGGTAGGCTTTGTTACTTTGGTCCCAGCTCTCTGCAGGTCATTCACTAGGTCCCCCGTGTGGTTCTTGTGATCATTTTGACCCCACGGGGTGAGATCTTGCGTGGAGCCCCAGATCGAGGGAGATTATCAGTGGTCTTGTATGTCTTCCATTTCCTAATAATTGCTCCCACAGTTGATTTCTTCAAACCAAGCTGCATACCTATTGCAGATTCAGTCTTCCCAGCCTGGTGCAGGTCTACAATTTTGTTTCTGGTGTCCTTTGACAGCTCTTTGGTCTTGGCCATAGTGGAGTTTGGAGTGTGACTGTTTGAGGTTGTGGACAGGTGTCTTTTATACTGATAACAAGTTCAAACAGGTGCCATTAATACAGGTAACGAGTGGAGGACAGAGGAGCCTCTTAAAGAAGAAGTTACAGGTCTGTGAGAGCCAGAAATGTTGCTTGTTTGTAGGTGACCAAATACTTAATTTCCACCAAAATTTGCAAATAAATTCATTAAAAATCCTACAACGTGATTTTCTGGATTAATTTTTCTCATTTTGTCTGTCATAGTTGAAGTGTACCTATGATGAAAATTACAGGTCTCTCTCATCTTTTTAAGTTGGAGAACTTGCACAATTGGTGGCTGACTAAATACTTTTTTGCCCCACTGTATTTATTTGAAAAAAATATTAGTTATGAGTGTACCAACAACACTGGCTCACCATGCAATTATTTTCATTAACATTGATGAACGATGCTCATTACATATTTCCCACCATGCATACAGGACACCCTGGGGGGATTTCTCTTACAACTCCTGGAAGAGTGTACTCTTAACAGCACCAAAAGCCCTGGACGTGTACGCTTTTGGATAAGCCTGATTCCAAAGGAACTGCAGGCTTACACATCCCTCCTCCGGATCTAGCTACATGCTCTACAGGGAACATATTTATGAGTGTGTGCTGTTAGAGAAGCACATTGGGCTGATGGTGGATCCCATCTATTGGAGACAGTTGAATTAAAGACCTCTGTAAGCTGGACTGAAAGTCATGAAGCTCAAGTCCTATTCTGATTGTTCTGGGCAGAGAGTCTTGGGGTTGAAAAGCCTGTGCTGTGAATTCACAGGACTGAGAGAAAACCCCTGATGAGTGTTAAGCAGGGAAACCTCCAGCAGTAATATTCACATGCCATCAACAGCTAAATGGACCTGATGCTTACAAGTCAGTTGTTGATTCAAGAATAACATATGTATTACTAAGGATGTATTTTAGAAAGAAGGTTTTTGATGTGGAAGTGTATTCAGTGTGACAACATGAGAAAGTAACCATTGTTCAGAAGCATGCCTTGAATCAGACTCTCAGTTCTTGTGCATTTCATTTACAGCGCTTTGAGACACTTTCCCTCTGTGTGTTCTTTGACTCCTGGAGGCAAGCTCAGATGTCTCTTCCACAACAGAAGAAAGGAATGCTACAGCATCAAAAATACTACAAATCCCAGTATTTCCTGCTGAATGTACTATGCTTCAATGGTTAGCTCGTTTGAGGCCGCATTGCAGATCCCCTATAATTAACGCTATGGGGGAGGCAGCCAAACCGCAGGTTTTTAATAAAGCAAATTGTTGAAATGCAGAGGAAAACAAAAGGCTTGGCTCACTGTATATTTATAATGAATAGAGTCGACTTTCTCTCTCTACCCAATAAAAACTGCGAGAAGAGAGAATTCCCTCAGGGAAACAAGGAAATTATGAAACTTAAAAGTGTTGACAGTATTACAGTAAGGTCTATAGTCAACAAAGCGTCAGAGCTCCAGACACTGTGTGATGTCTAGTGTAAGGAGTGGAGAAGGCATAATGAATGAAGAGAGATAGTGTAAGGAGTGGAGAAGGCATAATGAATGAAGAGAGATAGTGTAAGGAGTGGAGAAGGCATAATGAATGAAGAGAGATAGTGTAGGGAGTGGAGAAGGCATAATGAATGAAGAGAGATAGTGTAGGGAGTGGAGAAGGCATAATGAATGAAGAGAGATAGTGTAGGGAGTGGAGAAAGGCATAAGGAATAGAGAGAGATAGTGTAGGGGGTGGTGAAAGGCATAATGAATGAAGAGAGATAGTGTAGGGAGTGGAGAAAGGCATAAGGAATAGAGAGAGATAGTGTAGGGAGTGGTGAAAGGCATAAGGAATGGAGAGAGACAGTGTGAGTGGAAAAAGGCATACTGAATGGAAAGAGATAGGAGCCTTTATTAATTTTACAGTACAACTACTGATATCATTAAAAGCTGCTGTGTTTTGGTACTGCGTGTTGATTACACCATGACTGTTACTTAAATGAATGACAAGAATTACATGTAATAATTTATTGAAGTATTTGAAATGGATGTCTTCTTTTTGAGAGGTATGCTAACCTACATACAACACATACCAAAACAACCGCTCTCCTGTATCTCTCCATAGCACAAATACAGGTAACCCTCTCTCCTGTATCTCTCCCTAGCACAAACACAGGGAAACCTTTCTCCTGTATCTCTCCCTAGCACAAACACAGGCAAACCCTTCTCCTGTATCTCTCCCTAGCACAAACACAGGCAAACCTTTCTCCTGTATCTCTCCCTAGCCCAAACACAGGCAAACCTTTCTCCTGTATCTCTCCCTAGCACAAACACAGGCAACCCTCTCTCCCTCTGTTTCCTTTCCTCTCCCTCCCTCTCATGCACGCACGCACGCACACACACACACACACACACACAATCTTCATGTAGTATGCATTTACACACATATAACGTAAGCTCATAAATCTGCCACAGCAAATCATAAATAGTAATGTGAAGCCTAACCAGATTACTTTGTTTTTCCAATCTTCAAGGATAAATTAGACTATTAATACGGCAGAGGGGTGATGAAAAATGCATTTCATGCCAGCCGGCATAATTTGGTTTATGATCCCATTGGGTGAAGAGAATGGCACTTATTCTGTAAAAAAATACAACTCCAGGGGTATCGAGGGCTGGCTTTTCCCATCTCACATTCTTGTTTTTATAGTACAGTTAAACCCAAATCAATATGGCCCTACTCCAGATATGTATCATTGGGACATTTCAGCAAAGCAGGCTTTTCCCCTCCGTCTCCAGTGACTGTCATCCCTTTTTAAAGCCAAGTGGGTTTCACACTGTCAAAACCATGAGGATATTTATCTACATTGGAGGAAGCAGGGAAACCCTGCATTAATGGCAATTTAGAGAGCAGTACAAGTTATATTGATATTTTCTGGAAAAACAGTTTGTGGAAACACACTAGGTAGATACGCATTGATACAGTACAAACAGGAATAGGAACTAATTATCACGTATACCTCCCTGACATAAAGCATTCCCATGGTTACAGCATTACTAATGCTCTAACTTATTTAAATATTGACAAACTTACTCCATATTTGTGTCAATATTGAGCTGTTGAAGTCACATACTGCACAAGGGACAAGGAGCTTGGCTTAGATAGAGTTCATTTAACGTATCATCTTTGACCTATGAAGGACTGGACATAAATTATTAGATGAGAAAATGTAAATGGTGAGCCACCCACTGTGCAGTTCTGGTGCTCTTTGATAGCTTGTTCTGTACAGCTTTGGGCCTCTACATTCTTCTGTCTCAACTCTCTCACTCCCCATGATGTGTGTGACATTTACAAAGGCCTAAAAGTCACTGCACACACTCACACTACAAATCTCCCCTACAAAGGTGAGTAAAAGAGCCCCTCATGGCCAAAGCCATCATATCAGGTTTGTTATAATATGAGTATAATATGTGATATAAACAATTAGCAATTAGATTGTATGTATGCCTCGTGCAATTCCTCAGTGAAATCGAACATGCTTTTCAATTAGTAATCTTACTGCCAATGGGTTGCAGTCAGCAACTTAAAGACTGTGGTTGGAAGTAGGAGAAATGCTTTACCTCTGCAATAGCTGTTTGTTTGTTTTTATCAGGTGCGGTTAAGAAATAACCTTTTCACCTCAAAAAGCCCTTTCAGAGCCAACCAACAGAACATTGGCTGGAGAACTGGAATTAAAAGGGCAAGCAAACAGAAAGAAATCAATTATGTTGTTTAGCAGTGCAGTCTGAGGTGCTCAGGGCAGAGCTCGTTAGGTGAAAAGGGTGACCCCAGCCCAGATAGCTCTGTTTCCCATTTCAAACAGCAGTGGAGCAGCTCAGCTCTGTAATGGAAACAGCTAGCCTGTTGGCCAGGTTCGTTTCTCATGTTGAGTTGGGATATGATGAGAAACTGAAGCATTGGCGCTACCCCTGCCATATTTGTCACATCAAACCCATCTTATAGGAGAGAGAGCTCATTTACAGTGGTTGTTCCTTTAAAAGTTGCAGCGTACTGCAGCACAGCTTGCATGGTGCAGCAGAATTCAATGGCACATTATTTAAGTGTCAGCCATAGTAACCATTAAAGCTAGTTAGTGCTAGTTTGACCACCAGAGAGCATCTATGAGAAGCATTTGATAGCCTTCAATAGTGGCTGTACTAGAGAATTTAAAACCCTTTTTTTTGTAAGAACATAGTCTATGGGACTAATTTTAAGACATTTTGATTAATATTATGGTGTTTCTATTCCAAGAAAAACAGAAAACCCTCAGGGTTTCCGTTAGGATGGAACGGAAAATATGGCGCTGTACAACGTGACGATCGGGAGTAGGCTACAGTACTAAGAGCTTAACATTTCCACACCCTCATTGTATAATTGTAGTCTAACCAATACCCAAATGGAGATTTAGTGAAAATAAAAATCTCATTGATTTATCAAGACCAGTCCCCATGCTTGTCTCAGAGCAGCGCGAAACGGTGCTAAAATAGTGATCACAGCAGGTAGGCTATTGCTTCAAATCCTATTGCTTCTAACTTCAATATGCTCTTTAAATAAATAAGACCTACACCATTTTTAACAGCACATTAATCAACACTAGTGAGACTCATGTCGCCTACGGTAGGCCTACAGTATATCGGATTTGTATTTTTTTTATGACGTGACCGACAATAATTACATATGGGTCTCCCGGGGGCAGCCGGCACAGTTATCGAACCTACATCTGTAGCAACGCATTTTGCACTGCGATGCAGTCTCTTAGACAGCTGCGCCAATCAGGAGGGCTATTATAATACTGTACATGGTGTCCAGGTCAGGATAACCAAAACATTTCTTTATTAAAGACTATCAGAAAGAATGTTGGTACTTATTTATTTTGATCCAAAGCCATGAATGAGTGAGTCACTCAGCTTTATGTAGGTGCCGGGCTATATGACTGTGCCGTCAACTTGATAATACTGTATATAACGATATTTTTGAGGTTATTTTGTTATCAAAAAAACGAAAGGGAGCGATTGTAATCTGAATAAAGGCCAAAATAATATTTATGTTTTTAGAGGGAGAGAAACGCTGAGCCAATTGAGCGCCGCCCTATGGGACTCCCAATCAAGTTTTTTTGTCACGTGCACCGAATACAGTGAAATGCTTACTTACATGCTCTAACAAACAGTGAAACTTTGAAGTAAAAAAATAGGTATTAGGTGAGCAATAGACAAGTAAAGAAATAAAAACAACAGTAAAAAGACAGTAAGAAATAACAGTAGCGAGACTATATACATTAGCGAGGCTATAACAATAGCGAGGCTATATACAGGCACCGGTTAGTCGGGCTAATTGAGGTAGTATGTACATGTAGGTATGGTTAAAGTGACTATGCATATATGATAAACAGAGAGTAGCAGTAGCGTAAAAGAGGGGTTGGCGGGTGGTGGGTGGCGGTACACAATGCAGATAGTCCGAGTAGCCAATGTGCGGGGGCATCGGTTAGTCAGGCTAACTGAGGTAGTATGTACATGTAGGTACGGTTAAAGTGACTATAAATATATGATAAACAGAGAGTAGCAGCAGTGTAAAAGAGGGGTTTGGGGTTGAGGGGACACACAACGCAAATAGTCTGGGTAGCCATTTGATTACCTGTTCAGGAGTCATATGGCCAGGGGGTAAAAGCTGTTGAGAAGCCTTTTGGTCCTAGACTTGGCGCTCCGGTACTGCTTGCCATGCGGTAGTAGAGAGAACAGTCTATGACTGGGGTGGCTGGGGTCTTTGACAATTTTTAGGGCCTTCCTCTTCCTCTGACACCGCCTGGTGTAGAGGTCCTGGATGGCAGGCAGCTTAGCCCCAGTGATGTACTGGGCCGTACGCACTAACCTGTAGTTCCTTGCAGTCGGAGGCCAAACAGTTGCCGTACCAGGCAGTGATGCAACCAGTCAGTATGCTCTCAATGTTGCAGCTGTAGAACCTTTTGAGGATCTGAGGACCCATGCCAAATCTTTTTAGTTTCCTGAGGGGGAATAGGCTTTGTCGTGCCCTCTTCACGACTGTCTTGGTGTGTTTGGACCATTCTAGTTTGTTGGTGATGTGGACACCAAGGAACTTGAAGCTCTCAACCTGCTCCACTACAGCCCGTCGATGAGAATGGGGACGTGCTCGGTCCTCCTTTTCCTGTAGTGCACAATCATCTCCTTAGTCTTGGTTAAATTGAGCGATAGGTTGTTATTCTGGCATCACCCGGCCAGGTCTCTGACTTCCTCCCTATAGGCTGTCTCATCATTGTCGGTAATCAGGCCTACCACTGTTGTGTCGTCTGCAAACTTAATGATGGTGTTGGAGTCGTGCCTGGCCAAGCAGTCGTGGGTGAACAGGGAGTACAGGAAGGGACTGAGCATGCACCCCTGGGATACTCCAGTGTTGAGGATCAGCGTGGCAGATGTGTTGCTACCTACCCTCACCACCCTGGGGGCGGCCGTCTGGAAGTCCAGGATCCAGTTGCAGAGGGAGGTGTTTAGTCCCAGGATACTTAGCTTAGTGATGAGCTTTGAGGGTACTATGGTGTTGAACGCTGAGCTGTAGTCAATGAATAGCATTCTCACGTAGGTGTTCCTTTTGTCCAGGTGGGAAAGGGCAGTGTGGAGTGCAATAGAGATTGCATGATCTTTGGATCTGTTTGGGTGGTATGCAAATTGGAGTGGGTCTAGGGTTTCTGGGATAATGGTGTTGAGGTGAGCAATCACGGTTGGATGTGATACGTAATAATAATACGTTTTGTTGTATTATTTGTTTTGTCTTTTCTGGTGGATTAAACTGAAATTGCAACCAATCACGGTCAGTTGTGATACAGTCAACCCAACTAAGAAATACATTTGACGATAGAATTCTCCCCCTACCCTCCTAGGCAAGTCTATTGTCCAGCTACCTGCTAATAGCCATTATGGCGCTATACAACGTGACCGTGTGTGTTTGAAGGAGTATTTTCCAGTAAGCAACAATTTGTTTACCTTCATTATGAATTTTGTTCCAATATTTATTTAATTTAGTGATATTTATTCCCATAGTAACTCATTATGGATCCATAACTAAATAAACATCTGTATTTTGAAAGAGTATTTTTATCATTATTTTATTATTGAAAGCATAAAGATGCTGATGACGAAATACAGTAGTGTACAGTATATGTTTATCCTGTCACGGCCGTCTGTTGAAGAAGGTGTGGACCAAAGCGCAGCGTGGTAAGTGTTCATGTTTTTTATTAAAACTGGACACTGAGACAAAATCACCAAAAATAGAACAACACGAAAACAGTTCTGTCTGGTGCAGACACAAAACAGAAAACATTGAAAAATGAACATAGAATGCCCACCCAAGTCACACCCTGACCAAACCAAAATAGAGACATAAAAAGCTCTCTGCGGTCAGGGCGTGACATATCCAACATTTTGCGGTTGCATGAGGTCGCCCACACGCAGCTTTATGTAGGTGCCGAGGCTATATGACTGTGCCATCAACTTGATTATTTAGCAGACATCACTTGCTTATATTCAGTCCACACATACATACACTGCCGTTCAAAGGTTTTGGGTCACTTAGAAATGTCCTTGTTTTTGAAAGAAAAGCATATTTTTTGTTCATTAAAATAACATCAAATTGATAAAAAAAACAGTGTAGACATTGTCAATGTTGTAAATTACTATTGTAGCTGGAAACGGCAGATTTTTTATGCAATATCTACATAGGCGTACAGAGGCCCATTGTCAGCAACCATCACTCCTGTGTTCCAATGGCACGTTGTGTTAGCTAATCCAAGTTTATAATTTTAAAAGGCTAATTGATCATTAGAAAAACCTTTTGCAATTATGTCAGCACAGCTGAAAACTGTTGTACTGATTAAAGAAGCAATAAAACTGCCCTTCTTTAGACTAGTTGAGAATCTGGAGCATCAGCATTTGTGGGTTCGATTATAGGCTCAAAATGGCTAGAAACAAAGAACTTTCTTATGAAACTTGTCAGTCTATTCTTATTCTGAAAAATGAAGGCTATTCCATGTGAGAAATTGCCAAGAAACTGAAGATACGGTACAAAGCTGTGTACTACTCCCTTCACAGAACAGTTCAAACTGGCTCTAACCAGAATAGAAAGAGGAGTGGGAGGCCCGGTGCACAACTGAGCAAGAGGACAAATACATTAGAGTGTCTAGTTTGAGAAACAGATGCCTCACAAGTCCTCAACTGGCAGCTTCATTAAATAGTACCCACAAAACACCAGTCTCAACGTCAACGGTGAAGAGGCGACTCCGGGATGTTCCTCTGTCCAGCAGAGTCTGTGTTCTTTTGCACGTCTTAATTTTTATTGGCCAGTCTGAGATATGGCTTTTTCTTTGCAACTCTGCCTAGAAGGCCAGCATCCCGGAGTCGCCTCCTCACCGTTGATGTTGAGACTGGTGTTTTGTGGGTACTATTTAATGAAGCTGCCAGTTGAGGCTCCATTATTAGTGGAATGCCCCTTAAAGTGTTGCTCTGTGCTACCCAGTGGGGCAAGGTGGGGGTCCACCTCCTCCTCCTCCCTTCCCTATGGGCTAGGTTTGTCTTCTCTACGGCCCAT